>NC_080173.1:87318685-87680062 GCF_950295315.1 Erinaceus europaeus
ATTATTATCTTATAATTTTGTAAATCACTAATAAATGTTCTTTAAGTTATGTACTCCCTGTGTAAGGCCATGTGACCCAGATGAATAAAAATTTAGGCTACTATGGGGCCCCAGGTCAGATTGATGGGGTTTACAGTTGACAGTAGTTATATACTTTTCTCATATTTGAGAGCTACTCTCTTACCTGATCCATCTTTCTAGTCCTATTTCCAACTCTGACACCATTTCCCAAGACAATACCTTTAGCCTGCCTGCATGTTAGCTGTTGGGCTCAGGCAAAAATGAGTAAAGTCATGGGCCCTTTGGAATATACCTAAAATAGACTTCCTAGCTTCTTCCAAAATGGAGACCCCCAAATCTCCTTAGAGCAAAGGTCCCTGAGTATTAAACAATTTGTTCTGCTTTATATCTTAGTGTTTCTTCAGCCACGAAGTTGCAGATGCTACCATGATGCCAACCTGACTTGCCTAGGCAGATGACCTCACCAATGTGTCCTGGAACCCCACCATCCCAGTGCCCTACCCCACTAGAGAAAGATAGAAACAGGCTATGGGTCGAACTGCTGATGTCCACGTCCAGCAGAGAAGATATTACAGAAACCAGACCTTCCACCTTCTGCACCCCATAATGATACAGGGTCCATTCTCACAAAGGGATAAAGAATAGGGAATCTTCCATGAGGGGATGGGAACTCTGGTGGTTTGGAATTGTGTGGAATTGTACCCCTCTTATTCTATAGTCTTGTCAATCATTATTTTAAAAAAAGAAAGAAAGAAAGAAAGAAAGAAAGAAAGAAAGAAAGAAAGAAAGAAAGAAAGAAAGGATATGGAAGCTTCCAGTGGAGGGGATGGGACACAGTTCTCTGGTGGTGGAACCGTATGGAATTGTACCCCTGTTATCTTACAATCTTGTGCCATGTTCACTTAACTCACTGCACCCCCCTCTTACAATCTTGTAAACCATTATTAAATAACTAATAAGGAGGGAGGATATAGGCTAGGAGAGAAGGGTGTTCCTCCCCTCCTGTGGGGCATGGGATTACCTTTAGACCATGGAGTCCTAGTAGGAGAATGGGTCCCCTTCCTGCCCACTCTCTCTCATTAGTGCATCAGATTTTAAATCCATTTCTTTTCTGGAAAGCTCCCTAAATACAGTGACTTAGACTGGCCCTTCATCTTAGTCCTCCATACCCCCACCTCTCTCTCTGGACAGTTCAATGCTATAAGAACAAATCCTCCTGAGAGGTGTGGGGAGTCTCTAGTTTCTTATGTTGGGCTTGTTGTATGACTTCAAAAGGGCAGCCCCTAAGCCTGGTTCCCTTGAGAGAGGGCAAAGCCATAGAAGGGAACCATGGAGAAAAAGCAACTCCCTGTACTGAGAACCACTAGCCTTCTTGGCTCCTGGAAGCCTGCCTGGAATTAAGCTGCTCTGAACCTCAGTTTCTTTATGCATAAAATGGGAGAATGGGTCCCTCCATGGCAGCACCTGTGGGTCAGGATATACTGAGTAAGAAGGCTGGAGCACATTTACAGACCAGCTACCAGGCCTGCTCTGCGCTCACTCCTGACAAGAAGAGACCCAGGATAATCCTGCCAAGCAACTCCAGGAAGCAACAGCACTTTCTAGTGTTTCCTTCAAGGTCCAATGCACAGAACAGTCTTTGCTAGCCTCCACTCTGTATTTCTAAGACACAGCCAGGAGGGAGGGGCTGGGCTGGAGCAGGTCAGAACTCAGAGCCACACCTCACTCCCTACTTACAACAGCCCCTTGATTATAATTTTGTGTATATGGAGCCAGAGAAAGACAGAGAGCAAAATACCAGCACTCCCCTTGGAGTGTCACAGCCCCTTGGACCTAGGTATTGGACAGTGCTGGGATTTGGATCTGGTTTGCACAGGCAACCTATCCAGTAGGCTATTTCTGCAGCCCCATTGTTCCTCATTCATTAAGCCCTTCAGTCTGGGGCCTTTGGAGAACCTCCCCCATCCCCCTCAGTTAATGTTTTATTTTTTGCTTGCCTCCAGGGTTTTTGCTGGGGCTTGGTACCGACACTATAAATCCACTGCTCTTGGTGGACTCCCCCCCCCCCATTTTATTGGCTAAGACAAAGAGAAATTGATAGGTGAGGGGAAGATAGAGAGGGGGAGAGAAAGACAGACACCTGCAGACCTGCTTCACTGCTTGTGAAGTGACGCCCCTGCAGGTGGGGATATGGGGGGGGGGCTTAAACTGGGATACTTGTGCACTTAACCCAGTGAGCCACCGCTTGAACACCCACTTCCCCCCAGCACCCCCTTCTCTCTCAGTTTCAATGTCTCAAGGATAAAATGACTTTGAGAGCCCTTGGGGCTGTGGCATGACCCAGGAGGGATGAGGCATGTCCCCTTCCTGGTCACATCACCCCCACCCCTTGTCAGCAAGACGACATCTGTCTTAGCAGCGACAGGTCCCAGTGCAGAGACCACTGTTTCCTGATTAACCACAGTGACAAAGGAGGTGGGACCCGAAAGGGTGGGAAGGGGTTGAACAGGTGCAGGAGAACCAAAGCACGTGCCGAGTTACATACATCACCAAGACAGGGCACCAGCTTCCACGATGGTTGCCTTGACCTGTCCCCTCCCCTCCGCAGTGATTAGGGGGAGCAGGAGAAAAGGTGGCAAAAGATCAGGGGGAGAGAGAGAAAAGAGGATGCCCAGGAAGGGCAAGGGTGGGGGAGATAGGGAGTCCCGAAGAGCAGAGTCGGGCAGAAATGTCCTAACAGCATTCTGAGACTGAGAAAGATGAAAGGAGTTCAAAAACAAAAACAAAAAAAAAGTCAAAATGTACACCCAAAGCCCCAATGTTTCCTGTTTTTCTAACAAATCACCAATGATTTCCAAGAAAAGCTGCACTGCACTGCACTCGGCCCTGGGCACAGCCACAGAATTTGCACATCTGGCCTGTGCTTCGAGAGTAAGCCAGGCAGCGCCTGGGCACAGGATGTGGCAGGGCTGCCCCGGCTGCTGCAGCTGAGGGTGCTCTCCAGGGAGCCCCCTGTCACATGTGGTCTGCTGCCTGTGTCAGTCACCAGACACACAGCAAGAAAAGAGGTGTTTTGGAACCCTTGCAGAGGACTGGGGTGGGGGGTTTAGTCTCTGTCTCTGCATAATCTGAGAACTTCCAGACAGGTGGGAGCAGGGGCTCCAGGCAAATATAGGGAGACACAGTTCTCGACACAGTGGAAGAAGATAAATCAAGGCAAGTGTGAGGCCCTGCGCCTACTCTCCCCACCCCATCTTAGCTCCTCTTCTGAGCATTTCACAGGGTCCCCCAGATCTTTCCTAGCCCCAGGAGGGGTCTGTAGACCCTACAGATAGGACTAAAGATTCACCTTCACCCGGCAAACCAGACCCACCAACCCCTGCTGACTGTGTCACCTGCTTCTCTCACCAACTGTGCAGGACCCACACCCTCCCCTGCCCCCAGACACCAGGTAGGAATCTATGGCTCCCCTCGCCTTCTTCCCTCCTCCAACCCTGATCAGAGCCTCCCTGAAATGCCTTCCCTCCCCCACCTGTGGTGGTGATCATGGAAGGGGGCCAGGGCACAGAACTTCAGTGGGGAGTGTGTGTAATTACACCCCTCCAATCCTGTAATCTTGTAAACTATATGAAACCACTTATAAGAAGAAAGTATTCCTCTACCCACAGCTCCTGATGCACCAACACTTAGAAAAGATGCCACTTTCTCAGCTGTCCTTCCATGCTGGGGAGCCAGGGCTCCTTTGCACAAAAAAACTAGGAGTCGGGAGTCGGGCGGTAGCAGAGTGGCACAAAGCGCAAAGTGGCACAAAGGGCAAGGACCGGCGTTAAGGATCCTGGTTCGAGCCCCTGGCTCCCCACCTGCAGAGGAGTCGCTTCACAGGCGGTGAAGCAGGTCTGCAGGGGTCTGTCTTTCTCGCCCCCTCTCTGTCCTCCCCTCCTCTCTCCATTTCTCTCTGTCCTAACAACAACGACATCAACAGCAACAACAATAATAACTACAACAATAATAAAAACTAGGGGGTCAGTCCAAACCTGAACATATCTGAAGTGCAGAAGCTCCACTGAACACTGCCTCCCCATCCCACACACATCCACACAAACACAGGCTGTGGGTGATAGTCGCAGATGGGAGAGCCACAGAATACCCCAGCCTCTGACCTTTGGTCTTATTCTTATTTGGTAGGAAGGTCTAATCCTCAAATCAGCAACACACACACACACACACACACACACACACACACACACACACACACACCCTAAGCCATTTAGAGCAAAGGCTATTTTCAGGCTGTGGATACTATGACAAGTCACTCTAAATATTAGACCAGTCCATATTAAACATGACCTCACATTACACATGCTCAGATGTAAACTCTGTTAAACTTGAGCTCCAGAAAATTCAGGCAGTTTGATACTTTAGCAAGCATCTCTTAAATAGGAAGGGCAACTCTCCCTGCTGATGACACATCATCACACCCAACAAGCGGAGAGGAATGGCACAGTGTGGTCTGTTCCGCTTCAGAGAACCTACTCTCACAGAACACCTGCTCTGTGCCTCAGTCCCACCTGCAGAGGTTTCATCTGTACAAAGGCAGCAGGGGAAGGAGGGAGGCTACTGACTCCAAGCATAAACACCCAGTGTTTATGTGGACTGGCCACAAATGAACATCTAGACACTCACCCAGTCCAGTGATAACACACAATAAGAATTCTTCCCAGGCTGGGTAGTGGTGCACCTGGTTGAGTGCACACATTATCAGGAGTAAGGGATCCAGGTTCTAGTCCCCAGTCCCTACCTGCAGGGTGGAAGCTTCATGAGTGGTGAAGCAGTGTTCCAGGTCGATCAATCAATCTATCTATCTATCTATCTATCTTCCCCTTCCTTATCAATTTTTCTCTGTCTCTATCCAAAACAAACAAACAAATAAGAGAGAATTCTTCCTCAGAGAAATAGAAGAGAAAAAAAATAAAGGCATATGAGTCTGTTTTGCAAAGATAGTCACACTCTCTATCCCATAGCCTGTTCTACAATGCAGCCTTACCACACACCCTCAACTAGGGGTGCAAACAAATTTCTTTCCCCATAAACCTGGGTGGACTCTTACAACGGCTTCAAGCAATAGAGGACAGTGAAGGTGACACTGTGTGGCTTCCACAGTCAGTCACAGCGAGGCAGTCTCACTTGCCAGGACACTGGTACTTAGAGCTCTGAGCCATTTCATAAGAAGTCTGACCATCCTTCAGGGTATAAGGAGGCCGGGGACACACGGAGAGGGTACTTTATGGGCATGCTGGTTAACAGTTCTAGCTCCACCCCCACCCCTGATGGACAAGTCTTCCTCCTCAAAGCCCAGACACAGTTGAACAAGCCATCACCACTGACCAAGTCTCAGGCAGCAGCATACTAACTAAACTGGCTGCAGTCTTACACTCCCACGTTTTGATTACACAGCCGTAGTATCGGGGATATGAATATCCACCGAAGACCCACACTAGGACAGAATCCAAACTGTAGGGCTGGAAGTTACTAGATGTGTGGGGTTTTTCTTTTTTGTTTTTGTTTTTGGAGCACAAATACAATTGCTAGAAAGAATACTACTCAGAGGAGCCAGGCGGTGGCACACGGCACACCTAGTTAAGCACACACACTACAGTGCACAAGAACCAGGTTCAAGCCCCTGGTCCCCACGTGAAGGGGGGAAGCTTCATGAGTGGTGAAGCAGGGCTGCAGGTGTCTCTCTGTCTCTCTCCCTCTCTTCTCTTAATTTCTCTCTGTCTCTATCCAATAAGAAATGAATATATATATATATATATATATTTTTTTTTTTTTTTTTGCCTCCAGGGTTATTGCTGGGGCTCAGTGCCTGCACCACGAATCCACTGCTCCTGGAGGCCTTTTTTTTTCCCTTTTGTTGCCCTGGTTGTTTTTATCATTGTTGCAGTTATTATTATCGCTGTTATTGATGTCTTTGTTGTTGGATAGGACAGAGAAAATGGAGAGAGGAGGGGAAGACAGAGAGGAGAGAAAGATAGACACCTGCAGACCTGCTTTACCACCTGTGAAGCGACTCCCCTACAGGGGGGGAGCTGGGGGCTCAAACCAGGATCCTTACGCCCGTCCTTGAGCTTTGCGCCATGTGCGCTTAACCCGCTGTGCTACCACCTGACCCCCGAATAAATTTTTTTTAAAGAATACTACTGGGGCCGGGTGGTGGTGCACTCGGTTGAGCACACATGTTACAGTGTTCAAGGACCCATGTTCATGCCCCCAATCCCCACCTGCAGAGGAAAAGCTTCATAAGTGATAAAGCAAGGCAGCAGGTGCCTCTCTTTCTCTTTCCCTTTCTATCACCCCCTTCTCTCTTGACTTCTGGCTGCTTCTAGCCAATAAATAAATAAAGATTAAAAAAAAAAAAAGAATGTTATCAGAGACGGTTTCATCCACCAAGTACCTAAGATAACCACGACAATTTAGAGGTGAAAGGATCCACCTCAGAGAATGAATGTCCAACTTAAACTCACTTACTTTGCTGGCAGATACAAAGGCGACTAACACACTGTCCTGAATTCTGGTTACTGAGCTGTGCTAATACCAGCACAGAAGCTGCCACATTCTGAAGATGAGCATGAACACCTGCTTCAGCACCTTTGCACCTACTGTTCTCCCAGCCTGGAAGGTTCTTCTCCCAGGGGCCATCTTGCTTCCCACCATCACCTTTTTCCAGTCTTTATATTATGTTCTTATCAAGACTTCTGCTTAATTCCCCACCCCCATCTCTTAAACACCAGCTGGTGGTGCTATACTTATTCCTCATATCATACTTATTGTAGGTCTCTTTTCTCTGGCCCCATTAGAATGTCAGCTCCATACTGTCTTCTCTGATCCTGCTTTCTGGTCCTTTTCCAGCCATAACCTCACCTCCCCAGACAATAATTTGGATCCACCTGCATATCAGATTTCAGGCTCAGAGGAAAAAAAAAAAAAAACTAGTATAGCCACAGGCCCTTTGAAATATAACTAAAATATGCCTACTAGCTATCTACAAAATGGAGGACCTCCCCCCAACTCTTCATCTGCACTATTCCAGCAATTAGGTCCATGATTGATCAACAATTTGTTTGGCTTTGTATGTTAACTCTCTTTTCAGCCACCAGGTTCCAGATGCTACCATAATGCCAACCAGACTTCCCTGGACAGACGACCCCACCAATGTGTCCTGGACTTCCAATTCCCCCAGAACCCTGCTCCACTAAGGAAAGAGAGAGGCAGGCTGGGAGTATGGATCGACCTGTCAATGCCCATGTCCAACGGAGAAGCAATTACAGAAGCCAGACTGTCCACCTTCTGCATCCCACAATGACCTTGGGTCCATACTCCCAGAGGGATAAAGAATAGGAAAGCTGTCAGGGGAGGGGATGGGATACAGAGATCTGATGGTGGGAATTGTGTGGAGTTGTACCCCTCTTATCCTATGATTTTGTTAATGTCTCCTTTTATAAATAAATAAAAATAATTTTTTTAAAAAAAGAAAGCTCCATGCCAGCAAAAGGCAATTCATGGCATATATATCCTCAGTGAACAAATGGAGAATGAGTGGATATGTAAAGAGTGAAAAGGTCTGAATGAAATAAAAGACTGAAACACCTGGGATCACACACAACTTGACTGAGAGAGGGAAGCTGTGTTCCTTATAGGAATCATAGAAGTGACCCACAGCTAGACCTATCCAGGGCTCATTGGGTTAAAACTGAAGCATCAAAGAAGCCCTCTGATAGTCCCATCTCTAGGAAGCTTCAGGGAAACAGTGGGGGAAAAAAACCACTTCCTATTTTTTATTCTGACCAAAGGTAATGAAAAGTTTGTATAAGAGACAGCACCTTAAAGTCTCACTAATCGTGGGGAAAAAAAAATGCTAGTCACACTCAGACACATTTCTTGGGCTTTTTAAAAAGCAAGATTCTAAGAGTTTGGGAGCCACAGAGGAGGGCTTCACAGATAAGAGGACTCTGAAAATTAAATTCTGGAGGGACAGAAATTGGAGTCTCATGAGAGAGGGCAAAGGGGGCCAATTTAGAAGGGCCAGTGTGACTTCCTGGGGTATACACAAAAGATGGAAGGTAATCTCCAAAGATCAATGGACAGAAAACAGAAAGAATGGGATCACTGAAACCAGGCTTTAGAAAAACACTGGTGATACCAACAAGGGCCTGTCGATGAGTTTCCATGCCCAAACCTGGATACATCACAGTTGTAGATAAGTCACAACTGCAGATAGAACTATCATTATTTTTCTCCATCTGTTTTCTTTTTTAAAATATTTTATTTATTTATTATTTATTGTCTAGAGGCAGAAGTTGAGGAGGGAAGGTGAGACAGAGAAGGAAAGAGAAAGAGAGACACCTGCAGACAACTTGTTTCACTGCTTGTGAAGCTCCCCACCCCCACCCCCACCCACGAAGCTTTCTTCCTGCACGTGGGTTCTCCATCTATTTTCCCAAGGAGAAGAGTTATCCTGTCAGAAAGTGTGTATCATCAGTGGGTTATTTAGCCAACAGCAAAGATAGATTGAGGGTCCACTATTTAAAGGAATTCTAAACCTGGGGGTTCAGGAATCTTATAGAACTCGTGGTCAGAAGAGACGAGTCTCTTAGAGGTCACCATACCATGTGAGAGAAGGAATAACAATAATTAAAGACAGACAAACCTGAAAGAAAAACAGATAACAGAATAGAATGGACCCTTCAGAAAAGATACCAAATGTCTGATAAACAAATGCTCCATTTCACTAGTCATCAGGAGATTACACATTAAAACCACAGTTCAATAGCACTGAACCCTACAAGGGTGCAAACAAACAAAAGATGGAAAGTCCTGTCAAGAAGTAAAGAAGCTTGAATGCTAATAACTGCACGTGGCGGTCTACGTAGGTAGAACCAACCACTTTCCAAAGGGAAAACCATACGGCAGTACTTGTGAACATCCACAGCCTGAACCTGTGCATACCCACCCCCCAGGACACAGCAATCCCACCCACCCCAGGACACAGCAATCCCACCCTAGCTCTGTTCCCAGAGGACATGTACCAGAATGTTCACAGTACTGTTCTCCCAGATCACCTTCAAGCTGGACCCTTCACAATAGGTTAGGTGTCCAGTGGATGTGAGGATGAGGCAGGTGCCTAGAGATAAAGAAAGTTGATTCACAAAGCTTCTCTAAGAGGCTCACTCTGAAGATAAGGCTTCAAGACAGAAAAAAAAAAAAAGCATTCAGGGGCCTGGGTAGTGGCACACCTGGTGGAGGGCACACCCAGCCTGAACCAGGTTCAAGGTCAACCCAGGTTCAAGCCTCTGGCTTTCACCTGCCAGGGGGAAGCTTCATAACTGGCAAAGCACTGTTGCAGTTGTCTCTTTTTTCCTCTTTCTTCTTCTACTTCCCCCTTTCTTCTCAATTTCTATCTCTATCCAAAATAAAGAAATATTTAAAAAGAAAGAAAGAGCATTCACCGTTCATGCAGGATAAAGTGTGGTATGAAGTACACTGAGAGAGAAAGCTCTTTGCGTGGGGGGGTGGCAGAATGTAAGTAGCTTTCTTTGTTTAGTTTTAATTTTTTTAATTACCTTTATTTACTTATTGGATAGAGACAGTCAGAAATTGAAGGGGGAAGGGGAGATAAAGAGGAAGAGAGACAGAGAGACACCTGTAGCACTGCTTCACCACTCACAAAGCTATCCCCCTGCAGGCAGGGGCTGAGGGCTCAAACCTGGGTCCTTGCACACTGTAATGTATGTGCTCAACCTTGCACACTGTATGTGCTCAACCAGGTGTGCCACTGCCTGGCCTCTCTTTTTCATATTTTCATTTATTTATTTTTATTATTGGATAGAGACAGAGAGAAATTTAGAGGAGAGAGAAGGGGTGAGACAGAGAGAGACACCTGCAGCCCTAACTTCACTACTGGAGAAGCTTTCCCCCAATAGGTAGAACCAGAATCTTGAACCTGGGTCCTTGTACACTGTAATGTATGCACTCAACCAGGTGTGCTACCTCCTGGCACTGGCAAGTGGCTTTCTATGTCATATTAATGCTCAAGGGCTCACACAAAGGCCATGTGGAGCTGTTGCGAAGGTGAATGACATACAGGTGAGATTTAGGTCACACCTATAAGGAGGCTGGGGAGAGTGTCCTGGCACTAAGGGGGGAAGGGTTCAGCCTAGAGGTCTCTAAAGTCAAATCGGGAACTTGCTGCTTGAAGTGAGGATAATATGTCTCAGAGTCATAAAGAAACTTGAGGCTGTGAGTAATTACTGCTACGTGGCCTTTTGAAGAATTGGAGAAAATGAAAGATGTACAGGGAGTGTGAAATAAATGAAGAAAGACACTTCGAAAGGGCTGACCCCATTTGGAGAAGGTGAAAACTATGCAATCTTAGAAACTACAATTTCTGGCAGACCATCCCCCCCCCCCCCCGGAAAGTTCTGTCCAAGCCACTACAAGGCAGTTTGTGAACATTCTAGAAAGAGTCCAGGCACCAGGAGGGGCTAGAGTGAGCTCACTAACTAAACAAGCAATACAATAAAGTAACAATTTTAAAAAGCCACAAAATTAGCGTATCTGAATTTTAGCAAGTTCTGCTATGGTCTCAAAACAGCCTGTTAAAATGTGAGCTCTGACAGCTTGGCAGAGGGTGAAATGTATTGACACCTATCTTGGGTGAGAATGTGCACTGTGAGAACAACAACCTATAACTCCACATTCTCTCAATAAAGTGAGGCTGGAGGTGAAAAAAAGGAAAATTTTAAAAAAGAAGAGGGAAGGGAAGGGGAGGGGAAGGGAAGGGAGGGGAGGGGAGGGGAGGGGAGGGGAGGGGAGGGGAGGGGAGGGGAGGGGAGGGGAGGGGAGGGGAGGGAAGGGGAAGGGGAGGGGAGGGAAAAGGAAGGGAGGGAAGGGGAGGGGAGGGGAGGGGAAAGGGAGGGGAGGGGAGGGGAAAGGAAGGGAGGGGAGGGGAGGGGAGGGAAAAGGAAGGGAGGGAAGGGGAGGGGAGGGGAGGGGAGGGGAGGGAAGGGAAGGGGAGGGGAAAGGAAGGGAGGGGAGGGGAGGGAAGGGAAGGGGAGGGGAGGGGAGGAAAAAATAAGAGGGAAGGGAAGGGAGGGGACGGGAGGGGAGGGGAGGGAAGGGAAGGGGAAGGGGAGGGGAGGGGAGGGGAAAGGAAGGGAGGGGAGGGGAAAGGAAGGGAGGGGAGGGGAAAGGAAGGATATTGTACACCTATGTTTATAGCAGCACAGTTCATAATAGCTAAAACCTGGAAGCAACCCAGGTGCCCAACAACAGATGAGTGGCTGAGAAAGCTGTGGTATATATACACAATGGAATACTATGCAGCTATTAAGAACAATGAACCCACCTTCTCTGATCCATCTTGGACAGAGCTAGAAGGAATTATGTTAAGTGAGCTAAGTCAGAAAGATAAAGATGAGTATGGGATGATCCCACTCATCAACAGAAGTTGAGAAAGAACAGAGAGGGAAACTAAAAATAGGATTTGACTAGATCTGGAGTAGGGCACCAAAGTAAAAACCCTGGGGTGAGGGTGAGGGTGGATACTCTGCTTCCTGGGGCAGTGAGGGGAGGTGGGGGGTGGGGGGTGTGATGGGACACAGTCTTTTGGTGGTGGGAATGGTGTTTATGTACACTCCTATTAATTTGTAGTCATATAAATCTCTAATTAATATGAGAGGGAAAAATTGACTGTATGTCGCAAACTTTTTAAAGCACAGACTGAGTCTTTTTAATACATAGGCTGAGTCTTTGATATATTGACTCTCTCAAAAGCCTAGACCATGGAAAACAGAAGCAACCAGTGGCACAGCTGTATACAAACAATGTCAAAGGACATAAATTATGGTGATGTTGGGTATTATACAGCAAATCCTAACAAAGGGATTTTTCAAAGTTAACCCAATTACCAAACAATGTGATTATAATAATAACTATCTATTGTCTTCTTGAACCCTAAGACAGCAGGAACCTCACATTTCGACTATAGAGCCTATATTTCCCCCAGTCCTGGAACCTTAGAGTGGGGCACACTTTCCTGCATGATTCTCTTAATTCATACCAAATAATATTGCATCCGCTGATCCCAACCTAATCAACGCAACGAGTACCACCTCAGCATGCTTCACTTCAGACTGTGTCCAGGGACTTCAGGTGTGGAATGACAACCCTTCAGCTTCATTACTTGGGTGACACCTTTCCTTTCATAGTATTTTCTAATTCCATTCCAGATGGTTCACTTTCTAACAGTCCCAAACCTAGATATAGACTAGGTCCCGTGAGATAGAGCATATGTTCACATGTATCCATAAACTAGGGCAAAATATATACCTGAAAGCAAAAATACACAATAGTCTGCAGTGAGTACCCCCTAACACTTCATCTGCACTATTCCAGCCTTTAGGTCCATGATTGTTCAACAATTTGTTTGGCTTTGTATGTTAACTCTCTTTTCAGCCACCAGGTTCCAGATGCCAGCATGATGCCGACCAGACTTTCCTGGACAGACAACATCACCAATGTGTCCTGGAGCTCCACTTCCCCAGAGCCCCACTCCACTAGGGAAAGAGAGAGGCAGGCTGGGAGTATGGATCAAACCAGTCAACACCCATGTTCAGCGGGCAAGCAATTACAGAAGCCTTTACCTTCCACCTTCTGCATCCCACATTGACCTTGGGTCCATACTCCCAGAGGGATAAAGAATAGGAAAGCTATCAGGAGAAGGGAGGGGATACGGAGATCTGGTGGTGGGAATTGTGTGGAATTGTATCCCTCTTATCCTATGGTTGTGTTAATGTCTCTTTTTTTTTTAAATAAAAATAAAATAAAAAATTCTGGACCATTATTCTCAGACTGGTACATGAAAGAGAAATAAACTTCTTTCTTATTGAAGACATTGCTAGTTTGGGTCTTTCTGCTATAACAAACAAACCAATAAGTAACTAAGATTTTAGTCATACTGAGTGATCTAAGAAGCAAAACCACATTTTCATTTGCCTGTTCATATGTCATTTAGATAAAACTGTTGGGGTTTCCCCCAGATTTGTAGGGTATGTTTCATGGTCTGACCTTAGATTAAAAAAAAAAAAAAAAAAAAAAGTTGTACCCAAAATTCCCTTGTAAAGGGACAACCCATAAAAACGTGTTTCCCCTTCAGAGAAACAATATGCATTTTACACCTGGCTTGTTCATTTCTATATATTCAGCCCTGGGGCAACAACAGCAATGATTGATTGGTTTAAAAGTCAGACACTGCTAGTAAACTGGGTTGGTGAATTAGTATTGAACCTATTCAAATTGAGAGGGTGCTCTTTAGGCATATGAATTAGAAATCACCTAATTCTGATGAGTGAATATTTACCTTGAGAATAAAGAATGCATATTACAAAAGCCTTCCTTCCTAAACAAGTGAAAAATAGTGACTTTCTCAAGGAACTAGGGGAACAATAAAAAGATCAAATCAATGATCACCAGGTGAATAGGCGGGAGTTTTTTTCATGTAGTGAAAATACTTGCTGTGTTCTAATAGTAGTTGCAAATCATTAGAATACACACCAGTCAGAGTGAACCCTAATGTAAACTCTGGACTTGGAGTGCTTACAGTGAGTCAACATAGGCTCACTGTTGGTAAAAACAAAGGTGTCATTCTGGTTAGCAACGCTGTTAAGTGAGAGAGATTGTGGGTCTATCAGGATAGAAGGTATATGGGCAATCTTTATAGCTTCCCTTCATTTTTATTGTGAACTTAAAGTTGTTGTACAATTAAGCCTTTGTAAAATAATAATAATGATAGTGATAATAATAATAATGTTTCCATCTACAAAGTCAGTGAAAAGTCATCCCTGTCTTCACTGAATGAGTAGGAGGAGTAGGAGGAGGGGAACAGACCTTTCTTTTTTTATTTTTCAGATAGAGATAGGGGATGTGGTGAAGGTGGAAGGACACAGCGCGGAAGCTTTTCCCAGTGCAACTGGAACCAGGTAGGAGCCCGGTTCACACGCAGTAAAGTTCCCACCCCACCCCCCCAAGAGCTGTCTTACCGGTCTCTGTTGGTTACTCTCTTTCTTTGTATTTTTTATTATCTCTATTTGTTTATTGGATAGAGGCAGCCAAAAATCAAGAGGGAAGGAGGTGACAGAGAGAGGGAAAGAGACAGAGAGACACCTGCAGCCCTGCTTCACCACTTGCAATGCTTTCCCCCTGCAGGTGGGGACCGGGAGCTTGAACCCCAGACCTTGCACATTGTGACATGTGCGCTCAACCAGGTGCGCCACCACCCGGCCGGCCCCGTGGTTCCTTCATCTATAACCATTATATCCAGTATTGACCCCGTACTGAAACTTGCTTCTATCAAATCAACCCAAACACCACCAGTATGCTTTTCTAGAGGATTCAATAGCTTCTAGAACAACGACCTCTGCTGAACTCCAAATACTCGTGTGCTTTGGGTAAGAGCTTAGATTCACTACTTAGGACATACATTTTCTTGATCTCATTCAGCTCCATCTCCTAATTCTGCCACCCAGGTCAACCTCTACATATCTCACACAGAAATTTTTCATCATCTTTAATGAGTACCGTGGTACCATGACCCTCAGGCTAGTTTGTTAACATCACAGGAGTCCTGTACACATTTACCCTAGAGCCAAGTGGCTCATGTTCTGTATCCTTTCTCTAATAAATTCAGAGACAGGATTCACCACAGAAAACATCCTCAGGTCAGTGAAAATTAGGTAGTGAGAGCAAGGCCCATCTTTGAATCATCTACTTCAGAACTGCCCATATACTAGAGAAGGAAGATAAGAGTAGTCCTGAGAGCCGGGCGGTAGCGC
This sequence comes from Erinaceus europaeus, assembly GCF_950295315.1. NCBI lineage: Eukaryota > Metazoa > Chordata > Mammalia > Eulipotyphla > Erinaceidae > Erinaceus > Erinaceus europaeus. The sequence goes on from NC_080173.1 coordinate 87,333,595, forward strand.
AGTGGGTTAAGTGCACGTGTTGCAAAGCGCAAGGACCATAGTAAGGATCCATGTTCAAGCCCCTGGCTCCCCATCTTCAGGGGAGTCGCTTCACAAGCGGTGAAGAAGCAGATTTGCAGATGTCTATCTTTCTCTCCCCCTGTCTTCCCCTCCTCTCTCCATTTCTCTCTGTCCTATCCAACAACAACAACATCAATAACTACAACAAGGACAATAAAAGGGAATAATAAATAAGTAAATATTAAGAGAGAGAGAGTAGTACTATCCCTAATTGAAGAAAACCTGAGGCATTTCCCCAGATCTTTCTAGATCTCCAGATTCTAGTCAAGCAAGCAGTCAGTCACCAGACTGGGTGTAGATCCTCAGGGCCTCTCCTGCTGTCAGCCTCCGAGAAATTCTCAAGTTAGGTCTAACTAATGTGGAGGGTGGGAAGAGGCATTCCAAGAAGCAGGGTCCCAGCAGCACCTGCAGTTTGTCAGGGCCTCATAAGGTCTGAAGCAGCCCAGAGACCCTTGACACAAACTTCTGTTCTTGTGGGTGCCATGTTGGCAGTTCCAGGCTAATGGAAAGGAGCCACAGGACAGCCATGGTCCTCTGAGAAGGCAGGAAGCCAGCCAGCTTCTTGGGCCAGTTTATTGAGTGTGTATAGGAAGCTGCATCATACCCACCTTAGATGAACTCAGAACACAAATGGAGGGTCCTTCTCCCAGAAAATCCTCTTACCTCTCCTTACAAAAGAATACTGGCGGAGCCAGGAGGTGGCGCACCTGGTTAAACACACACACTACAGTGTGCAAGGACCCAGGTTCAAGCCCCTAGTCCCCACCTACAGAAGGGAAACTTCACAAGTGGTAAAGCAGAGCTGCAGGTGTCTGTCTATAGCTCTCCCCCTCTCTCTCCTCCCTCCCCTCTCATCTCAATTTCTCTCTGTCTCTATCTAATAATAAATAAAAAAATTTTTTGAAAGAATACTGCCTCATTATGTGGAAAATTAAGAAATGGTATACATGTAGAAACTACTGTATTTTACTGTCAACTCTAAACCATTAATCCCCCAATAAAGAAATTAAAACAGGGGCCAGGCAGTGGCTCATCTGGTTAAGCAATCACATTACAGTACACAAGGACCCAGGTTCAAGCCCCTGGTCCCCACCTGCAGGGGGAAAGCTTCACAAGTGATAAAACAGGGATGCAGGTGTCTCTCTGTCTCTCTCCCTCTCTATCTCCCCCTCCTCTCTCGATTTCTGGCTGTCTCTATCCAATAATAAATAAAATAAAATAAATTTTTTAAAAAAGAAAAATTAAAACAAACGAATAAAAAAGAATACTGGCTCAGGAGGTAGAGTGGTGGGTAAAATACTAGACTTGCAAGCACAATGTTCTGAGTTTGACCCTGGGCACTGTATGTACCAGAATGATGTTTCAGTTCTCGCTCTCTCTATATAGATTTTTTTTTTGCCTCCAGGGTTATCACAGGGGCTCCGCGCTGGCATTACAAATCCACTGCTCCGGGTGGCCATTTTTTCCATTTTATTAAATAGGACAGAGATTGGGGTGGGGAGATAAAGAGGGAGGGAGAAAGACAGACACCTGCAGACCCGCTTCACTGCTTGTGAAGCAACCCCCCTGCAGGTGGGGAGCTGAGGACTCAAACCCGGATCCTTGAGTGGGTCATTGCGCTTTGTACTATGTTCACTTAACCAGGTGTACCACAGCCTGCCCCCCCCAATAGAGGACTAAATATTTTAAAGAGGAGGGAGGAACAGGAGAAGGAGGAGGAAAGAGAAAGGGAAAAAAGGAATTTCATCCTTACTTACTCTGACTCCTACAGTTTGAGAGCGACAGAGGAGAGGCTGTTTTTTGTTCTAAAGGGCTCTCTATCTTAGACTAGTTGGCCACACTTCTGACAACGGTAAGCTGTAAAAGAGGACATATAAATTAATACTGATTAGTAGTAAGACCTTTTTATGTCCCAACTTAAAAAACTTGACCCCTTGACTTCTTACAGGGTCAGCATGGCCCCACACCCCAGAAGAATATCTAAAAAAAATTCTCAAAACCCTGCAGACAGTTCTTTGCCCCACTCTCCCTTGAAAACACAGCTCTTGGTTGCCCCACAGCCGCTGGCCCGGTAGGCGGGACAGGAAGCCCCTCTGTCATGTAAACACTCTGTTGCAAGCAGATACTTCTCCAAGTCAGTCACCAATCTGGGTGTGGTTTGCTTGGGGGTGGATCTCAGGTGTCAGCCTTAGAGATTCTCAAATTAGGCCGAACTAACGTGGAGGGTGGGGGGGAAGCATTCCAAGAAGCAGGGTCCCAGCAGCACCTGCAGTTTGTCAGGGCCTCATGGGGTCTGAAGCAGCCCAGGAGTGGGTGGGTTTCTGCCTTATCCTAAACTGGAGGGTGAAAACACAGGGTTGTGCCTCTTCCAGTGCCCACAGAAGTTCAGTGAAGTGCCTGGGAGGTAACAGTCCTTGAGCAACGAACCCCCAAAAGATCTAAGAGTTGGGGGGCTAATAGGGGGTCCATTCCACCAAATTAGCTGCCATCTGAGTATGAGCTCCCTCCATGCTGGCTGTCATTCATTCAGGAAGCACTGGCCAGAGCTGGCCCCACTAGGCACTCACTGGTGAGTCAACACTGAACAAAATGGCAAGGAAGTTATCCCCAACAGGAAGGAGATGGGAGAGGCAAGAGCACACATTAGGCCTTGGGGAAAACTGAGCTGAGCATTCAGCTAGAGGAGAGGATGAAGATTTATGGACAAGGGGCCAGGTGGTGGTGCACCTAGTTGGGTACATGTTACAGTGCTCAAGGGCTCAGGTTCTAGCCCCCAGTCCTTACCTGCAAGGGGAAAGTTTTGTGAGTGGTGAAGCAGTGATGCAGATGTCTCTCTCTCTCCTTTTCTATTTCCCCCTACTCTTTCAGTTTGGGGTAGGGGTGTCTCTAGCCAATAAATAAAGATAAATAAAAAAATAAAATAAAATAAAATAAGGATTCCAGTTCAAGTCCCTGGCTCCCCACCTGCAGGGGAGTCGCTTCACAAGCGGTGAAGCAGGGCTGCAGATGTCTGTCTTTCTCTCCCCCTCTCTGTCTTCCCCTCCTCTCTCCATTTCTCTCTGTCCTATCCAACGACGACAGTAATAACCACAACAATGTTAAACAACAAGGGCAACAAAAGGGAAAATAAATAAATATAAAAAATTAAAAGAATAAATAAAATAAAAAAGAGATTTATGGCAAAAGAATGGGACTCAATTTTTTTTTTCCTCTAGGGTATCACTAGAACTCGGTGCCAGCACTGCGAATCCACTGCTCTTGGTGGCCATTTTTTTCCATTGTTGTAGTTGGGTAGGACAGAGAGAAATTAAGAGGGGGAGAGAAAGACAGACATCTGCAAACCTGCTTCACCACTTGCAAAGTGACCCCCCACACACACACACACACACCTGCACGTGGGAGACAGAGGCTCGAACCAGGATCCTTGAGCCCATCCCTGCGCTTCGCACAATGTGTGCTTAACCCGGTGCACTACCGCCTGGCCCCCTGGGACTCAGTTATTAAGCTGGAATACAAGACTGAGAACTTGGGATTTTCCACCTGAGTGGAGATGGCAGGAAAATCTCTGAGCATAGTGGTGACAGTCTTCTTAAGGTTCTCGCGGTGAAGCAACAAATACACTGTGACCTGGAAGGTCCCGTGGAAGGCAACAAAAGCTGACGTGGGTGGCAGAGGAGACAATGGAGAAGTGAGAGACGTGAGAACCCCAGAGGAAAGGAAGAACTATGCCAGCCAGAGAACAGGAAGACAGAGGGCAGACCCAGAGATGAGTCCTAAGTTTTGGGACTGGGAGTCCGGTTTCACCGGAGAGAAAAATGGGGAAGTCTGCAGAAGACACCTGCTTTGTGGATGAAGAGCTGAGCTCTGGATTTGTGTTCGAGTTGAAACTGTGAAAAGAACAAGAAAGTCTTGAAGTCAAGGGTTTGGACAGGAGAGATAGACATATTCAGGGGTGGCAAGAGAGATTGCAGAGGAGCACTGAGAGGTGTATTTGGCAAGAGAACAAATCCCAAGTGAGAGTACTAGGCATCAAAGGCTGTAGAAAATGTTTAGAAGGAAGTCGGGTGGTAGTGCAGTGGGTTAAGCGCACGTGGCAGGAAGCCCAAGGACCGGCTCAAGGATCCCGGTTCGAGTCCCCAGCTCCCCACCTGCAGGGGAGTCGCTTCACAATCAGTGAAGCAGATCTGCAGGTGTCTGTCTTTCTCTCCCCCTCTCTGTCTTCCCCTCCTCTCTCCACTTTTCTCTGTCCTATCCAACAATGACAACATCAGTAACAACAACAATAACTACAACAATAAAACAACAAAAAGGAAATAAATAAATATATATATAAAAAAGAAAAATTTTAGAGACTTTTAGTGTGCACATGTTATGATGCTGAAGGACCTGAGTTCTATAGGGGCAAAGCTACAGGAACAGTGAAGCTATGCTGTGGGTCTCCTCTCTCTCTCTTCCTTTCTATCTCCCCCATCCTTAACAATTTCATTCTGTCTTTAATATATATTTAACAAAACAAAGTTCTGGGGCTGAGTGGTGGTGCACCTGGTTGAATACACATGCTACAATGCACAAGGACCCAGGTCTGAGCCCCCAGTCCTGCAGGGGGAAAGCTTTGTGAGTAGTGAAGTAGGGCTGCAGGTGTGTCTTTCTCTCGCTTTCATCTCCATCTCCCTTTCCCACCCAATTTCTGGCTGTCTTTATCCAATAAATAAATAATCATAAAAATATTTTAAAGAAAGAAAGGAAGGAAGGAAGGAAGGAAGGAAGGAAGGAAGGAAGGAAGGGAGAAAAAGAAATAACTGACTGCCATGAGGGAGGGGGGCAGGTCCTTTTTGCTAAACTCACTGGAGTAAAATTCTTACAGTCCTAAGCTGAAGAGCAGTCTTTGAAAACTCACAGGGGGGCAGGGGTAGATAGCATAATGGTTATACAAACAGACTGTCATGCCTGAGGCTTTGAAAACTCACAGGGTGTCAGAATAATAGAGTCCATCTGATTCAGGAGAACCACTTCAGAGAGATGAAGAATAAATAAGGGGGCAGGCAGTGGCTCACCTTGTTAAGCAATTACAGTGTGCCAGAATCGGGGTTCAATCCCCTGGTTCCCCCACACATGCAGGAGGAAAGTCTCACAAGTGGTGAAGCAGGGCTGCAGGTATCTCTCTGTCTCCCTCTCTATCTCCCCTCCCCCTTTCAATTTCTCTCTGCTTCTCTTTTTCAAACTTAAAAAAAAATTATAAAAAATCTTTATTATAAAATATTTATTATTATAATAAATCTTTATTTATTGGATAGGGACAGCCAGAAGTGGAAAGGAAAGGGGGCGATAGAGAAGGCAAGAGACAGAGAGACACCTGCAGCCCTGCTTCACCACTTGCAAAGCTTTCCTCATGCAGGTGGGGACCAGGGGCTTGAACTCAGATCCTTGTGCATTGCAACATGTACGCTCAACCAGGTGCATCACCACCCAGCACTCTCTGTTTCCAATAATGTATAAAGAATATTTTTTTAAATGAGTAAGTAGGGAGTCGGGTGGTAGCACAGTGGGTTAAGCGCACGTGGCGCAAAGCGCAAAGACCTGTGTAAGGATCCCGGTTCAAGCCCCCGGCTCTCCTGTAAGGATCCCGGTTCAAGCCCCCGGCTCTCCGCTTGCAGGGGAGTCGCTTCACAAGCAGTGAAGCAGGTCTGCAGGTGTCTTTCTCTCCTCCTCTCTGTCTTCCCCTCCTCTCTCCATTTCTCTGTCCTATCCAACAGCAATATCAGTAACAACAACAATAATAATTACAACAAGGGCAACAAAAGGGAATAAATAAATAAATACTTAAAAAAGAATTTTAAAAATGAGTAAGTAAAAAAATAAATTTAAAAAAGGGAAGAGCTGGAACCTGAGATCACATCTTCTGCTCTCGTCCTGTCCTGTAGTGTGATCATTATGTGACAGACTCAAGAAAACTTGAAGCTCTGTAGTTTTCTCAAAATGAAACTCCTGAGATGTCAGTACAAAAGTGAATGTAAAATCAAAAGGGTTATGTTATGTTGGTCCAAAAAAACCCAAGACTGAGAGGCCATTAATAACCAGTCCAGCCTGGAGTCTGCATAAGATGGCCCTGAAATGGGACTTCATTAGATCATTTCACCAGATTTGGGAAGGGAAAAAGAAAGAAAGAAAGAAAACAAAACAAAAAACAGAGAAGTGGTTGCATGGGTTCTTGGATCATCTCTATTTATGTGAGTAGACACTAACATACATTTTTCTCTGACTCTTATTCTAAACTTAAATCTGTCCTCTGGCGGGGTGGGTAGCAGAGAAGATTTCTTGTAAGAACTCCATCAGATACAGTAAATCTCTTTAATCATCTTGGAAAGTGGGCAGAAATTGGGGCTTGCTGAAAAATCCAGAAAGTGAACACAGGGCGGAGGTGGGGTGATTGGTCAGGGGCTCAGGCCCCAGCGCACACATCACCTCACGCTATCACCAATGAGTCACCAGAAGCCTCACTGCGGTCTGCAGATTTTCATTATCATCATTATCATCTCTCTCTCTCTCTCTCTCTCTCTCTCTCTCTCTCTCTCCTACACACACACACACACACACACACACACACACACACACACACACACCACTTGCCTGTGACAACAGCTTACTCCAGCATGGAGCTATGCTGGGCTTTAGCCAAAGAAGTCCTGTGAACTACAGATGTCCGAGAGGATCCTTACATTTTAAACGTTTCTCTCCTTTAAAAGTTTCTCTCCTCTTTTAAGTTTAAAAGAGAAGGAGAGGGAGTCGGGCAGTGGCGCAGTGGGTTAAGCGCACGTGGCGCAAAGCACAGGGACCGGCGTAAGGATCCGGGTTCAAGCCCCCGGCTCCCCACCTGCAGGGGAGTCGCTTCACAGGCGGTGAAGCAGGTCTGCAGGTGTCTATCTTTCTCTCCCCTCTCTCTCTGTCTTCCCCTCCTCTCTCCATTTCTCTCTGTCCTATCCAACAACAAAGCAACGTCAACAATGACAATAATAACCACAACGAGACTGCAACAACTAGGGCAACAAAAAGGGGGAAAAAATGGCCTCCAGGAGCGGTGGATTCATGGTGCAGGCACCGAGCCCAGCAATAACCCTGGAGGAAAAAAAAAAGAAAAAAAAGAGGAGAGAAACTATTCGTGCACATGCAAATGGGTGGGGAGGGGGAGATGAGTTATCACTTTTTTTTTTTTAGTCCCTACCTGCAGGGGTAAAGCCTTGCGAGTGGTGAAGAAGGGCTGCAGGGGTCTCTCTGTCTCTCTCCCACTCTATTTCCCCCTTCCTTCTCAAAATCTGGCTGTCTCTATCAAATAGATAGATAGATAGATAGATAGATAGATAGATAGATAGATAGATAAGATAGTGGTCTGGGAGGTGGTGCAGTGGATAAAGCACTGCACTCTTAAACATGAGGTCCTGAGTTCAATCCCCGGTAGCACATGTACCAGGGTGATGTCTGGTTCTTTCCCTCTCTCCTCCTACCTTTCTAATAAATACATAATCTTTTTTTAAAAGTATTTGATATTTATTTATTTATGGATAGAGACACAGAAGGCAGAGAAGCAGAGAAAGTGAAAAAAAGAGCACCGCATTGAAGCTTCTTACAATGCTATGGCGGCCAGGCTCAAAGCTGGGTCTCAAACACAGCAAAGTAGTACACTGTGCAAGTGAACTATTGTGCCGGTCCAAGTACTTGTTATTTACCTTTAGGTCTAGAATTAATTTTTGTGTAGGTGTTAGGAAACGAATTGAAAAAATAAACAAAATAAAAAAATTAATGGTGACTGTTTTGTAGTTATGTTTACCTTCTAGATTACTTTATTTTTTCAAAAGATGTATTTATTTGCTTAATTAGGAAAGGAAAAGAGACAGAGAGAGAACCAGGGGCCAGGTGATGACGCACCTGGTTGAGTGCACAGGTTACAGTGCACAAGAAGCCAGGTTCAAGCCCTTAGTCCTCACCCACAGGGAAAAAGCTTTTTAAGTGGTGAAGCAGTGCTGCAGGTGTCTCTCTGTCTCTCTCACTCTCCATCACCCCCTTCCCTCTAGAGTTCTGGCTGTCTCTATCCAATAAATAAATAAAGATAATAAAATTTAAAAGAGAGAGAGAACCATACAGCACTCAGGCTCATGACTGAACTTGACTTCACCTATGTAAGTCCTATGTTCTACCACCGAACCACCTTGCTGGATTCTCTACATGATTCACTTTTTTTTTGTTTTTCAAAGAAGGCCATTATTAAGAGTTTGAAACTCTACTTTAGAAGCCGTACGTGTAGATGCAATCTAACTGACATACAAAATACAAAGAAAGGGGGGGAAAATGCAATGAGGAGGTGGCTACCTCAACCGGGCTGTGTGAAGATCTGCCTGACAAGAACCAAAACCACCACGCCATTCAGGAGCAAACGCTCAGGCCACAAACCGAGTGGCAGGCCTACAGAGACCTCTGCAGTTCTGGGAAGACAAATTGGGATGAGGAAGAAGGATGCAGGAGCCAAATGAGCAACTTCTTGGTTGCTAAGGAAAACCCAGGTTTCCTAACCCTGTGAGAGCAGCAGCTCCTGAGTAAAGGACTGGAGGGAGCTTCAGCACATAACACCACGGAGCTGTCTGTGGAGGAGTGTGTCCTCATGCTTATGGAGAAAAAGAATGACCGCAAAGCACAGATGGATGCAGAGTAAGAAGCCCACAGCTACAATCGCACTGAAACATGCTCTCAGGTGGCTATTAGAAGAAAAGAAAAGAGAAGCAACCTGTAATGGTGTGTACACGTTTAGTGGGCTGCACTTGGCCGTTGAAGTTGGGGGCTGGACAGCGAAGGCTAAGATGGGGTTCAGGGGATAAGCCCCTGGTCTATGCTGGACAACCGTCAGTCTGTATCTCATCTGATCAACCTTCGTAGGAGAGACACTGCCAATATTCCACAAAGTTGCTGAAAGAAACACATGAGAGGAGGCCAGGTAGTGGTGCACCCAGTTAGACACACGTAGTACTAACAGCAAAGACCCACCTAGTAGACCAGCAAGCATACAGGTTCGAGCCCCCGCCCCTTCACCTGCAGGGGTCTGCTTCACGAGCAATAAAGCAGGTCTGCAGGTGTCTATCCTTCTCTCTCCGTCTCTATCTCCACCTCCTCTCTCAATTTCTCTCTGACCTATGCAATAAAATGGGAAAAAAAAATGGCTGCCAGGAGCAGTGGGTTTGTAGTGCCAACACCCAGCCCCAGTGATAAACTTGGAGGCAAGAATAAAAAAAGAAAGAAAGAAAGAAAGAAAGAAAGAAAGAAAGAAAGAAAATACACGAGAAGATATATCCAGAGAGCATGCATCTGCTATTTCTATTCGCATCATTATTTTCTTTTATATTGATCTGGTACCAAGGGGCTCTGTATGAGTGCTGAGTCAGCACACAGAATGTTGACAGTTAAGAACCTCCTACAGAAAGGTCCTAGTGCCACACTTCAAGGTGGCTGGGAAACTGACACCCAGAAAAGTGTGAGCACTTAATCACAGTCACACTGGAGAGGAGGACTCAGGCAGAAACAAGACTCCCAACTCCAGAGGAGTCAGAAGCCTGGGAGCCATCTTGCCCTCACACCCAGCCTTGCCCTGCCCCCACAAGGAAACCACACATGCTCATTTGCCTAAGTCAACAACAGCAGCAAGAAGACTCTGGAAGACCTGAAAATGAAAAGCATGCCACTCCCTTGGGACCCCACCCTTTGCCCCTCACCAGGTTCTCCCCCAGGACAGCTTGCTTTGCTGATACGCATGAACCTCTTACTTAGTATTGGGTGATTTTGTGGTAACAGCTTAGTAGCCATGCTGAGTACTCAGTGACTAGCAAGCAAGCCATCAAGCCACTGTTCAGATCCTATAGACCAGGTGATCAGTGGTCTGGCAGGTCAAAAGAGTCATGGTAAGGATGGAAGGAGGGGTGGTCAGTGGAGGATAAAGAGGGAACTTAGAGAAAACTTCAAAGATGTGAGGTTTATGTAGGGCATCAGAGGATGGATTCAGTCTACCAGACAAGTGGAGATGAAGAGCAGTGTGGGGAGGGAGCAAGACCAGCATGTGCAAAGGCACAGGGCTTTTGCCTGAGGTTCAGAAGATGAAGTAGGTGAAGGGGTAGCTATAGTAGGCGGTTGGGACCTTCTCCCAAAGTGTAATGCAGCTCTGAGAGTTCACAGTGGAAAAGTGACTTGCTCAGAGTTGTTGTCCAACATTACTGTAGTAACAAGAGAGACTAGACTAGGACTGGAGGAAGGCTCAAAGCCTAGTACCCCAACTGGTAGACCGAGTAGACCCCGTGTCTGTTCTGTGTCACCAGTCACATCCTTTAACCCCTACCTCTTTATGTTAGTGAGTACACCTTACTATAGGTATATCTCACTTATGCAGAAACTACTTAAACAATAACCCCAACTATCCAGACCCTAGATTCCAGTCTAGTGACAGAGTGATCTGTGGACATCCACCATTCACACCCCCAGAGTTAGGCCCTAAATGGCATGTACTTCATACCTATGGGTACAAAAGGGCTGTCATAATGTCTTGATCATCTCTGGTGTAAAGCAGACTCCAGAGTCATCCAGCTTTGGCATTTTCTCAGATAAAATGGGAACAATAACCATGGCTAACTTTAGAATGTGACTGTGAAGATAAATGACATGAAGTATTGGGCCCAATGCTCGAAACCATAAATTTACAGCTAAGGGGGACAAGGCAAAGAGAAAGGTTAGAGAGGAAGGACAAAAAAGTGTACCCTAAGCAGAGCCAAGATACTAAAGAGTCATTTGATATTTTCAGCAAATTATAAAGTCATCTGCAGTGTGCTATATTTCTAAAGACATGCAGCATACTTCACAAAGATTTCCATTAAAACTAGCTACAATGGAAAGTTTTGGTGTTTAGGAAATAGATGCACTGGAAAATTTATATATGCAATTTCACTTATGGGAATGCCATATTCTGTGTACATCTATGCACATTCAAATATCTCATCAAATTTGTAAAACACACATTGCAATTTGAATAGGATCTAAGATACCATCAGTGGGAAGAAGCACCATTATTTTGTGAGCCACTAAGGAAGGAATATTTCTGTCTATTACAAAATGGTAAGATGCCGCAGATAGCTAAGATACATTTGAATATTTAGAGTTATTCTAATGTGAAAGTATGGGTGGGCAGAGATAGCATAATGATTATGTACAAAGACTTTTCATGCCTAAGGCTCAGAGATGCCAAGTTCAGTCCTCCAAATCACCATAAGCCACTGTAAGTCAGTGGAGAAGTGCTCTGGTAAAGAATTAAATAGGGGGGGGGGGGCAGGCGGTAGTGCAGCAGGTTAAGCACACATGGTACAAAGTCCAAGGACTGGCTCAAGGATCCCGGTTCGAGCCCCCGGCTCCCCACCTGCAGGGGTGTCCCTTCACAGGCAGTGAAACAGGTCTGCAGGTGTCTGTCTTTCTCTCTCCCTCTCTGTCTTCCCCTCCTCTCTCGATTTCTTTCTGTCCTATCCAACAACAATTAGCAACAACAACGATAAACAACAAGGGCAACAAAAGGAAAAAAAGAGCCTCCAAGAGCAATGGATTTGTAGTGCAGGCACTGAGCCCCAGCAATAACCTCAAGGCAAAATAACTAAATAAATAAATAAAATGTGAAAATGTGTACATCTTCAAATCAATGTTATATCCTAACATGCAATATATGACTGAGATGAGAGCACCTTACTTCCCCCTTGAGCAGAAGTTCCACCTAGTCTTTCATTTGAGCCCCCTCCACACACACACCAAATGCCAGAGACTCAGAAATTTAAATGTAACACCTTTCCCTAGAGCTGATGATGATCTCTACTCTAGAAGCTTCCTCTCTCTAGAAGATTCCTCTCTCCCAAGCTTCAGGACACCTACTGCTGAGTCACAGAAGTCTTCTGACTTGTGGCAGTCCACCGGGTCCAGTCAGCTCTGTCCCTAGGGGCAAGTCACTTCTGAATGAAGCTCAAATCTACTCAGGTTGACTGAGCAGTTAAACCCAAGCTTGGGCTTCCAACTGCAGGTTTTAAAAGCCTATGAGCTCCATCCAACACTCAAAAGACCCTGAACCTTCCTCCCCACCTCATGATCCCCACCCCATAGTTATGCTTCAAAAAGCTAAGTGGGGTATCTCCAGCAGGAAGAGAGAATGAGGTCATCTGAAACTGTCTTCTTTGCCTTCCATAGACCCACACCACCATGGCCACACTGAGGAAGTAGGGAAGCACTTGACACAACTCCGTTGGTCGGCAAACACACAGGGCGCAACTCTCATGTGGAGTCACCCTCACCAGGCTTTTCATTTGCTTTTCCCCCACCTCTGTGAGGTGCTCTTACAGATGGGGAAACCAGGTAGAGAGAGGTGGGTAGTAAGATGTTCTAGGAAACACAGCTGGGTCTGACTGGACTCAAATCTCCTTTCTACACCACACGGGGCTCCCAAGCAAGTGTTCCAACAGCATCATTTCAAGAACTCAATCGAGTTTTCGAAAAATACACATTTCAAACCCCATCCCTGGAAAATGGCATGGTAGGGCTGGGACCAGGAGAACATGTGCTCTGGGCATGAGTGGGAAGAAAAGGAAGGTGTGAGTGGGAAGACATAGGGATCGTGGGAGAAAGAGAAGGAGAAGCCAGAAGGAACCTTTCAGGTAGACTTGCCTACTTTTAGACCTCGATTTTTTTTTTTTTTTTTGCTCAAATCCACTCCTCTCTGCACTGAGGTTTGTTAACTCACTGGATACCACATCCTGTGGCTTTCGTCTAGTCTTCCTTTTTCCTCCCAATAATATCCTTGTCCCACTGACCTGAACTTCTCGCTCCTGTACCCCGTGCCTGAGGTGGGCCGCATCGGCTCAGAAGAGCAAGACACCGGGGTGTGAAGAGCGCCCAGCACGCAATTCCATAGAGCAGCCGCTGTCTGCAGATCCAGCCACAGCAGCAAAGGTCCAGCTGAGGCTGACAGTTGTCCCCCCCACACACACACACCCACTTTCAGGTTCTGATGACAGACAACCCCCACACACACACCAATGCTCACCAAAACAGCTTTTGGGGGTGGGGGGGGGAGACAGGAGGGGACTCCCTGATCCCTGGACCAGACTGGCTGCAGCACAAAAGTGTCCAGCAGTGGCTTACTAGACAACCATCGACAACGTTCCCGGGGGCGCTCCTTCTGTCTGTCTGCGGGGTTACTGGGAACGCCCGCTTGCGGGCCTCGTGCCCTGGCAGCGGGAGCAGCACGGAGCTGGGCGACAGACAGCGGGTTCTGTCCTGCTCTGCAGAGCCCTGGCTCCCCGACGGCCCCTAGCCCGCTCAGGCTCAACCTCTTGACCCCGCGCGTGCCCCTGGCCCCCTAACTCCCACCCTGATGTCCCCCCAGACACCTGCAGTCTCCGCCGGGCGTCGAGCCCCACTCCAGCGGCCACTCCCTGCGACCCGGGACACCGTCGGGACCACAGCTCCCGGGCTGCCGCGGCGCGGGATCCCCAGCATCTATCAGCCTCACAGCAGCCTAAGGGGGCGGGGCCACCTGCTGGGCGTGGTCTGTGGTGGGCGTGGTCACATAATGGGTGGGGCGTGGTCGCCGAGGGGCGGGGCTTTCTCTCCCCAAGGCTCATGCACCACGCCCAGCCCGCCTTCCGCGCCACCTGGTGGGCGGGCCTGGTGCCACCCGGGTTCCCAAGCCCACTGCAGCCCCCAGCTTTATGCAGCTCTCTGGTCGAAAGGAGCAGGCGCTGCTGGACGGGTGACCAGCTCTGGCGACTCCCCGCCTAGACCCGGGTAGTGGAAGCCTGGCTTCGGTTCCGGGACGAGCGGTGGGCGGAGCTGGGGAGAGGTTTGGGGTGGGGGCTTCGGGGAAAGAGGAAAAAAGGGAACCTCAGACAGACTGCTTCCTTCTCTTACATCGACCCAGCGCCCCACTTCCTCCTCTTACTTCTATTTTCTTTTGAGTGCCCTTAACCTTTAAAGTGCCTGTACCCGTGAGGGCAGACGGACACCCTGACTTTATTCTTGACAGAAACCTTCCTAGAAATACCAGCCAATCCAGACTTCTGACGCCTCACACCCAAACACCCCTTCCTTCTCTCTTCTCCCCCATGGGACATCTCCCCCAACACACACACACACACACACACACACACACACACACACACACACACACACATACACACACACACACACACACACACACACACACACACACTCACCAGTCTTGGTGACTTCCCTGCTTTCCCCAGGCCAGTGCCAGATGTGGCTGTTACTGCAGCCTCTGTCCAGCTCCTCCAAACTCCTGTCTCCAGAGGCAAGACCCTTGTCGTGGCTGGTCTTTCCCCACAGACAAGTGCTGTTATGAGTTCAAAGAACTTGGCGTGGAATCCTGGAAGCCGCCATAAGTCCGTGTCTCAATTTCCTCATTTGCAAAATAGTGGTGAGGTTGGCTACCGTGTAAGCAGCTTTTTAAAAAAATTTCTTTATTGGGGAATTAATGTTTTACATTCGACAGTAAATACAATAGTTTGTACATGCATAACATTTCCAGGTTTTCCATATAACAATACAACCCGCACTAGGTCCTCTGTCATTCTTTTTGGACCTGTATTCTCTGCCTCCACTCACCCCAGAGTCTTTTACTTTGGTGCAACATGCCAATTCCAGTTCAGGTTCTACTTGTGTTTTCTCTTCTGATCTTGTTTTTCAGCTTCTGCCTGAGAATGAGATCATCCCATAATCAGTCTTCTGTTTCTGATTTATTTCACTTAACATGAATTTTTCAAGGTCCATCCAAGTTCGACTGAAAATGGTGAAGTCACTGTTTTTAATAGCTGAGTAGTATTCCATTGTGTATATAGACCACAAGTTGCTCAGCCACTCATCTGTTGTTGGACACCTGGGTTGCTTCCAGGCTTTGGTTATTACAAATTGTGCTGCCAAGAACATATGTGTACACAGATCTTTTTGGATGGGTGTGTTGGGTTCCTTAGGATATATCCCCAGGAGAGGAATTGCAGGATCATAGGGTAGGTCCATTTCTAGCCTTCTGAGAGTTCTCCAGACTGTTCTCCACAGAGGTTGGACCAATTTACATTCCCACCAGCAGTGTAGGAGGGTTCCTGTGACCCCACAACCTCTCCAGCATTTGCTACTGTTACCTTTTCTGATGTATGACATTCTCACAGGAATGAAGTGGCATCTCATTGTTGTCTTTATTTGCAATCAGAGGCTTGGAGCATTTTTTCATGTGTTTCTCGGCCTTTTGGATCTCTTCTGTGGTGAATATTCTGTCCATGTCCTCTCCCCATTTTTGGATGGCGTTATTTGTTTTCTTGTTGTTGAGTTTGGCAAGTTTTTTATATATTTTGGTTATTAGTCTCTTGTCTGATGTATGGCATGTAAAGATTTCCCATTCTTTGAGGGGTTTCTTGTGCATGCAGCTTTTGTAATGAAATGAGCTCTCTGCGTTGAATTTTTTTTAAAAGGTAAGTCAAGGGTCAGGAATTAGCTCACTCAGTAGAGTACATACTACTATGGCAGAGAGCCTGGGTTCGAGTCTCTGATCACCTTGTGGGAGCATCATTCAAAGGGGATGCTTCAAGAACTGTGGTGTGTCTCCTTCTCTCTTCTCTTTCTCTCACTCTTTATGTGGAAAACAGTAAGAAGGGGGAGGAGAAATAAGTCTACAGGGAGAATGGCATCTGGAAGGCCCAAAATTCTAGTGATAACTTGGCCAAAAAGAGAGAGAGAGACTGAAATCACCACTTCACAGTTGAATGATACTCCTTGCCACAATTTCTGTTCAAGATATTCCAGATCTCAGGCAAGATAGCTCACATGGCAGGGCCCCTGCCTTGCTATGCAGAACTCAGGCTCACCCCTCCCTTCACCTCCCAAAACACACTATACACCTCATGGGGTACTGAGGAGGGGAGCACTGGGGAAGCTTTGGTGCTGTGATGTCTCTCCTCCTGTCTGTCTGTCTGCTTCTCTCTTTCTGAAAATTAATGTGGTAGGGGAGAAATCTTGCATGCAAGAGTCCTTAGAAACGCGCACACACACACACACACACACACACACACACACACACACACACACAATAACCCAACCTGAGACTTTGAAAGATGTGCACATCAATGAGTTTTCTTTTCCTGACTCCCTAAATATGAAGAAAAAGCAACTTCTCCAAAGGCACAGAAACAGAAAGAGCCCTTTTGTGAACCTGTAGTTCTCATTCCATTCTGTGGCTTGACACAAGGAAAGGTGCTCAGAACCCACTGGCTGAGATGGGTCCTCCTACTTCTTTTTTTTTTAAATTTTTTTTAATTTCTTTATTGGGGAATTAATGTTTTACATTTAACAGTAAATACAATAGTTTGTACATGCATAACATTCCTCAGTTTCCCATATAACAATACAACCCCCACTAGGTCTTCTATCATCCTTAATGGACCTGTATTCTCCCCACCCACCCACTCCTGAGTCTCTGACTTTGGTGCGATGTGCCAATTCCATTTCAGGTTCTACTTGTGTTTTCTTTTCTGATCTTGTTTTTCAACTTCTGCCTGAGGTCCTGAGTCCTCCTGCTTCTTAACCACTGCATCCCACACCAGCATTCTACAAACGAGGCGGAACCAGGACAGGGAGAGAACACACACAGATCCTGCAACTGGGCAAGGGCGTGGTCTCCTCAATCCTAGTTGGAAAGATGGAGGCAGCTCCTAGGTGATCAGGGTAAGGAGGAAGCAGCAGAAACCCCCGGGAATCAGAAACTGATTAGCAAAAGTGACCCTGTTTGCCAGTGCACATGTTGGATTAAGATTTGAAAGGCAGATGGAGTAAATAGCATAAGGTTATGCTATATGTTATAAATAGCATAAAGGCAGGAGTAAATAGCATAGTGGTTATGTAAAGAGACTGCCATGCCTGAGGCTCCAAAATTCCAGGTTCAATCTGCTGCACCACCATTAACCAGAGCTGACCAGTGCAGTGCTCTGGTGAAAAAAAAGAAAAGAAGGCAGATGAAATGCTGAAAAAAAAATTTAATTTATATTTATTTATTTATTTTCCCTTTTGTTGCCCTTGTTGTTTTTCACTGTTGTAGTTATTGATGTCGTCGTTGTTGGATAGGACAGAGAGAAATGGAGAGGAGGGAAAGACAGAGAGGGGGAGAGAAAGACAGACACCTGCAGACGTGCTTCACCACTTGTGAAGCGACTCCCCTGCAGGTGGGGAACCGGGGGCGTGAACCCAGATCCTTAGACCAGTCCTTGAGCTTTGCACCACCTGCACTTAACCTGCTGCGCTACCGCCCAGCTCCTGAAATGCTGAAAATTTTATGGCATCCTTAGCTTCTTCCATATCCTCATGCCTTTAGTATGACTAAGGGAAGCTGCAGAGATATCTCTTAGAGCGCTGTATATCTAGTGATACCGTCCTACCCCGCATCACTTCTGAGTGGGAAATCTGTTCTCCACCAGCAGGTGTGACCCAGATGTTGAATTTGCAAGTTATTCATCCCTTCACAGTTTCCCCCCTGCCCCCTTGTCCCTAGAAGACCAGCCACCAAGCAGGAGGTCTGATCAGCACCTGACACCTATTGGCCAGAACTGAGAACTACAACCACTAAACAGCTCTGCCCTCCCACCTTCCCAAAACTACCTCTTGTGGCGCCTAGAGAGAGAGGTCTTTGTGCAACTATGTTGTTGCTTCATTTTGAAAATGTGTCTGTTTTTTAAACTCTTTCCTATCACCACCTAATGTTCAAAGACTGTACTATCTCCACTTCCTTATTTGTATTTATTCCTCAATACTCAGAAAAGGCCTTCTTCTAGCGTTTGCCAGAAAAGGCCTGATCTAATGGTGTAATCGTCTTACCTCACTGAAACATTCTATGCTACACCTTGACTTTGCCTGCTCAACCTCTGATCAATACTTTTTTTTTCCTTATCAATGATTAGTACTTTACAGAAAACAGTAAAGTACAGTAATTGCTACAAGTGTAACATTTCTCAGTTTCCTCCTCTGCCATCCTGTTGCAGGACCTGAGCCCCCACCCTTCACCCTAGAGTCCTTTGCTTTGGTGCAATACACAAACTCCAGTCCAAGTTCTGCTTAGTGTTTTCTTTTCTGTTCTTATTTTTCAACTTATGTATATGAGTGAGATTATTTCCATATTCATCCTTCTGTTTCTGGCTTGTCTCACTTAACATGATTCCTTCATGCTCCATCCAAGATAAGGTGAAGAAGGTGAATTCACCATTTTTAATAGATGAGTAGTATTCCATTGTGTATATAGATCACAGCTTACTCAGCTACTTATCTGTTGTTGGATACCTAGGTTGCTTCCAGGTTTTTGTTGATCAATATTTCTGTTTTATCTTTCTGGCTTCACTTTCATAAAGACAGAAATGTGTGAGGCTTTTTGTGAGTCTCTTTCTCATTCAGTCCCATCATGCTGAAACCTTTCAGAGCTATAGCACAGACCTCTATCATGAGCCCCTGATTTAGAACTCCAGATGTTTACCTATCCCGGGACAACCCAAAGGCATATCATCACTCTATGATTTGAAATGGATTCCTCATCTTCCCCCCACCCCAACTCTCTTTTCATTGCCTTTTCCACTTCTTCTTCTTCTAGCGTTTGCCCTTCTTCTGTAGCCAGTCAATAGCATCAGGTTGAGCCTGATGTCTGCTTGTTGCTGGCTTTGAAAGTGACTGGGATCCATGTGGATTCAGTCGGCTAGGAAGGATCATCAGTTTCCCCAATAAATGGGTACTCACGGGATGCACCACAAGAAGGTCGATACAATGCATCCCCCTTTTCCACTTATTTTAAACAGCAGAAACCTTTCTATATAATTAGCATATCCGGAACATATAAAACAAACAAACACCCACAACTCAATTTTTAAAAATTTTTATTTATAAAAAGGAAACACTCACAAAAACCATAGGATAAGAGGGGTACAACTCCACACAATTCCCACCACCAGAACTCCGTATCCCATCCCATCCCCTGATAGCTTTCCTATTCTTTATCCCAGGGTCAGAAGGTGGAAGATCTGGCTTCTGTAATTGCTTCCCCACTGAACATGGGCATTGGCAGGTCAATCCATACTCCCAGCCTGTCTCTCTCTTTCCCTACTGGGATAGGGCTCTGGGGAAGTGGGGCTCCAGGACACACTGGTGAGGTTGTCTGTCCAGGGAAGTCCAGTTGGCATCAAATTAGCATCTGGAGCCTGGTGGCTGAAAAAAGAGTTAACATATAGAGTCAAAGTCGATCTAGGACTGGGAATCGGCTCAGAGGGTGATGTGCACAACTTCCATGCCTGAGGCCCTGGCTTTGCTCCTCACCACCACAGTGGAGGCTCCATGAACAACTGCAAGGAGACTTGGTAGACTGTGGAGTTGCACTTCAGTGTCTTTCCCTCTCATCCGCCTCTTCCTATATCTACATGGATACTGAGCACAAGATTTCCATGCAAAGGTCAAGGTTCAGCCCTGGCACTTTATATGCCAGGGCTTAATGGTCCTGTAGTTTCTTTCTCTTAATGAAATAAGAACAATTGTTTTTTTTAAAATTGAATGTGTGAACAACTGTTTTGTAAACCATTAAACCCCCTCCACATTAAGAAAGGGGAGAAAAAAATGGAATCCGTGTTGCAGCACCTTTGGAAAGCTGTGGAGAGTCCTTAAATGAAGAAAAATTGAATTATCTTTTGATCCAGCAATATCACTCTTAGGCATTTGCCTAAAAGACATGCAAACACTAATTTGAAAGGACATATACACTGCTATGTTCATAGCTGCGTTATTTACAATAGTCAAAGAGTAGAAGCAGCCTAAATGTCCGTCAAAAGATGACCGTATGAAGAAGTTATGGAATATATACCTCGTGGAATACTACTTTGCCATCAAAAAGAGGATATTGTGTCCTTAGAGACAAAGTGGATGGAACTGCAGGTGATGATAGTAAAATAAGTAAAGAGGTAACGAACTAAAACAACAACTGGATGGTTTCACTCATATTTGGACTCTAGAAAACTGGAACACATGAACTTGCAAAAAACAAAATAGTCTTCGGGAGGCAGGTAGCGCACTGGGTTAAACACACATGGTGTGAAGCTCCAGGACTGATGCAAGTCCCGGCTTCCCACCTACAGGGGGCGGGGGGGGGGGGGGGGCTGGGGGTAGGGGGGTTGATTCACCCCTGACGATAACAAGGGCAACGAAAGGGGGAAAAAACAGCCTCCAGGAGCAGTGGATTCGTAGTGCAGGCACCCAGCTACAGTGATAACCCTGGAGGCAAAACAAAACCAGTCTAAGACTTTGTAAGAACTATGGCAGTTATCACTGGGAGGACTGAGAACACAACTTTGGTGGTAGGGATGGTGTGGAACTGTATCGTGTAATCTTAGAATCTATAGATCTCTATTAATCACATTTTTTTAATGGCTTAACAACAAAAATTGAACCAGTAAGTCTGCTCTGCGGTGTTGCACATGCGCAAATCTGTGAACTAGCTCCCCGGCACTGCATTTTAAAAAATGACAGTTCGGGAGTCGGGCTATAACGCAGCGGGTTAAGCACAGGTGGCACAAAGCACAAGGACCAGTGTAAGGATTAGGTTCGAGACTTCGGCTCCCCACCTGCAGGGGCGTTGCTTCACAAGCAGTGAAGCAGGTCTGCAGGTATCCATCTTTCTCTCCCCCTCTGTCTTCCCCTCTTCTCTCCATTTGTCTCTGTCCTATACAACGACAACATCGATAATAACAACAATAAAACAAGGGCAAAAAAGAGAATAAATAAATATTTTTTAAAATAAAAAAATGACAGTTCATCTTTAAAGTGAGCAAACAGCGGGTTAATGGACAGACTTGTGACAGGCAGGCAAATGATATGTGTGTGTACTTCCTAGCTCTGTTGTCTGGCTAGAAGCAATGATACTCCAGTAACAATGTGGAACCTAGCTCGCAGCTCTTACAAAGACAGGAACCAGGAAGTGATATGAAATCTGGACTCCGTGGGAAAATGATAAAAAGTACTGGTCAAGGGAAGAACATCAATCTAGAACTTGTGGTACTAGAAAGTAATAAGACACTCAAAACAAATTATTCAGGGTTTGGGGCTAGATAATAGTGCACCCAGTTAAGCGCACACACTATCGTGCTTGAGGACTTGGGTACAAGCCACCTGCAGCGGGAAGCTTTATAAACAGTCAAGCAGTGCTGCGGGTATCTCTCTCTTTTTAAATTATTTTAATTATTGGATAGAGATAGTCAGAAATCAACAAGGAAAGGGGAGAGAGATGGAGAGAGACAGAGAGACACCTGCAGCCCTGCTTCACCACTCGCAAAGCTTTCCCCCTGCAGGTGTAGACTGGGGGTTTGAACCCAGGTCCTTAGGCATTGTAACATGTGCACTCAACCAGGTATGCCACCACCCATATTCTCTCTCTCTCTCTCTCTCCCACTCCCTCCCTCTCATCCTTTATCCAAAAATCTAACCCTTGTGGCAAAAAAAAGAGAAAAAATGGGAGAGATAGTGTGATGTTTATGCAAAGAGATTCTAATGTCTGAGGCTTCAAAGCCCAGGCTCAGCCCCCTGTACTGTCATAAACCAGAGGTGAGCAGTGTTCTGGAAGGGAGGCAGAAAGAAGAGCACAGGGCCAGAGAAATAGCTCACTCGGAGAGTGTGCTGCTTTGCCATGCATGAAACCCAGGTTTGAACCTGGCCCTCATCACATTGAAGAAAGATATGCTACTGTCCCCCCCTTTCTCTTTCTCTGTCTCTGTCTCTGTCTCTCTGTCTCTGTCTCTCTCTCCCTCAACAAAACAAAGGAAAACAGGAACAACTTGGAGGGACCCCTAGTGGCCAAATTTTGAACAATTTGAGCAGTACAGTAAATAAGAACAGTTATGGGGAGTCAGGCAGCGGGTTAAGCGCAGGTGGCGCTAAACGCAAGGACCGGCGTAAGGATCCTGGTTCAAGGCCCGGCTCCCCACCTGTAGGAGAGTCGCTTCACAAGCGGTGAAGCATGTCTGCAGGTGTCTATCTTTCTCTCCTCCTCTCTGTCTTCCCCTCCTCTCTCCGTTTCTCTCTGTCCTATCTAACAATGACATCAATAATAAAAACAATAATAACTACAACAATAAATGAAATTTTAAAAAAAGAACAGTTATTCCTAGCCCCACAAGTTCATACTGACACAATGGTTAAATGTAGAAGAGACAGTGATCCTTAAAGGCAGAAGGAATGATCATTTTATACAGCCATCATCTGGTAAGCCTCACAGCAATAATATTGCTTGCAAGAATCATCAGTGGATGATTTGGAACTGCTAAATGTCATGGGTAAAGGTATAGTAAAGAATGGGTATTCATTTAGACTGAAAGTGGAATAAATAAAATAAAACGCTTTTTAAAAAATATTTATTTTCCCTTTTGTTGTCCTTGTTATTTATTGTTGGTGTAGTTATTATTGTTGTTGGGTGGGGGCGGGGACTTGAACCCCAGACCTGGAGTGTTGTGTCATGTGTGCTCAACCGGGTGCACCACCACCTGGGCCCCTGCCCCCATTTCTCTTTAAGTTTCTTTTTGACTTTTCTGCATTTACTAGAGACTTCATAATCAGAAAGAGGTACTTGTGCCTAAGTTTATTCAAAGACAACACGTCACACAAATATCAAAACTAGCAACAGACCTTGGGGTCTGAGAAACAATTGGTGTGGAGATAATAGGGTGTGGGAAAGATGCAAATGAGGGGTCCCCTGAAAGGGTTGCCTGAGGCCCAGCTCTAGCCCACCTTGACCTTAGTGGGAATTCAAGTCAGAAGATCTGAATTTTAAAGGGAAACCCAAAATTGCCTAATTTTTTTTTTTGTTTTTGCTGCTTTTTTTTCTTTTCTTTTTTTCTTCCAATTTTACGTGATAGAACAGAGAAACCCAGGGACCAGGCAGTGGTGCACCTGGTTAAGCACTCACATGACAGTATACAAGGACCCAGGTTCAAACCCCTAGTCCCCACCTGCAGGGGGAAATCTTCACAAGTCGTGAAGCAGGGCTGCAGGTGTCTCTTGGTCTCTCCCCCTTCCCTCTCAGTATACCTCTGTCTCTATCCAATAATAAAGAAAAAAAATTTTTTTAAATAGAAACTGAGTGGGTAGCGCAGCGGGTTAAGCGCACGTGACACACATGACACAAAGCACAAGGACCGGCATAAGGATCCAGGTTCTAGCCCCCGGCTCCCCACCTGCAGGGGAGTCGCTTCACAAGCGGTGAAGCAGGTCTGCAGGTGTCTATCTTTTCCCTCCCCCTCTGTCTTCCCCTTATCTCTCCATTTCTCTCTGTCCTATCCAACAACGACATCAACAACAACTACAACAATAAAACAACAAGGGCAACAAAAAGGGAATAAATTAAATAAATAAATATTTTTTAAAAATAGAAACTGAGAGGGGAAGGTGGGGAAAGACAGAAAGAGGCCCAGTTACACATATCACCAAGCTCAGGGACCCAAGTTCAAGCCCCGGCTCCCCACTTGTAGGGGGTACAATTCATTAGTGGTGAAGCAGGTCTGCAGGTATATAGCCTGTTCCCTCTCTATCTCCTCACCTCTCTCAATTTCTCATTGTCCTGTCAAATAAAAAAGTAGAATGTGTAAGAGATGGTTAGGTCTTAGGTTCAAAGTAACATGGTTAGAAAGATCAGTAAAAAAAAAAATGTACATTGTTAATTATAGTCACCTGTGGTCAGTAATTCTGCATTCTTTAAGTCAGATAACAGTTACATGCAGTGCCTGCTAACCTTCCAATAGAAACTCTCTTCCTTTCCCTATTTAGACAACAGAGAGATTGTAAACTCTGAAGCCCAGCCCAGGGATGGAGGAGACAGTTCTACGTCAGGCATGAAAGAAGAACAGGGTGAGGGTTGCATGCTGCTGCCTGACTGACTGCCACTGTTGGCCGCACACCTTTTTGCAAAAGAATAAACACCTTGCTTCAACTCCTTATCTTTTGCCTGAAGAAGTAATTTTAATTCAACATCATTTACAACAAAAGGAAAAAGTGGCCTCAGGGGAGTTGGGCGGTAGCGCAGCGGGTTAAGCGCACTTGGCGCCAAGCGCAAGGACCAGCATAAGGAGCCCTGTTCGAGCCCCCAGCTCCCCACCTGAAGGAGAGTCGCTTCACAATCGGTGAAGCAGGTCTGTACAAGCGGTAAAATGGTCTCTCCCCCTCTGTGTCTTCCCCTCCTCTCCATTTCTCTCTGTCGTATCCAACAACAACATCAATAATAACAATAATAACTATAACAATTAAAAAACAAGGGCAACAAAAGGGAATAAATAAATAAATAAATATTTTAAAATGGCCTCAGGTAGCAGCGGATTCATAGTACAGGCACCAAAACTCTATTGGCAATGACAGAGAGAGAGTCAGAAAGAGAGAGAGAGAGAGAAGAGAGAGAGACAGAGAGAGAGTCAGAGAGAGAGGGAGAGAGAGAGGGAGAGAGAGAGACAGAGAGAGTCAGAGAGAGAGAGAGAAAGAGAGAGAAGAGAGACAGAGAGTCAGAGAAAGAGAGAGACAGAGAGAGTCAGAGAGAGAGAGAGTCAGAGAGAAAGAGAGAGAGAGACAGAGAGAATACCTGAAGTATTCCCCCTGCTGGTGGAAAGCAAGGGCTCTAACTCGGGTCCTTGTAAAGTGTGCATTTAGCCGAAGTGGCCACCACCCAACCCCTTTGATGCTCTCTTATAAGTGACACTTTTTTCAAAAAATATCTATTTATTTATTGTACAGAGACAGCCAGAAATCAAGTAGGAAGGGGGTGATAGAGAGGGAGAGAGACAGAGACACCTGAAGCCCTGCTTCACCACTTGCAAAGCTTTCCCCCTGCAGGTGGGGACCAGGGGCTCGAACCCAGATCCTTGTGTTTTGTAACATGTGCGTTCAACCTGGTGTGCCACCACCCAGCCCCATAAATTACACTTATATTGGTTTGTACTATTGTAAATTTTGGAAGCACAACTTCAAATCTCTGTCTATATAACCATACCCACTATTCCCTCTCTACTCTTTCCTTCTACCTCGCCTCCCCTCCCCCTGCTGGTGATTATCATCTCTGTCACAGAGTCCTAAGAGTTATCTCTTGTGATTTGCTCGCTAGTTTGCTTGGGGCTCTTATAATTTACATATGATGGAAACCATTCAGTAGTTGTCCAAAATCTGGAATTCTTATCTGAAATCTGATTTTTAAATGCTGGAAACTAATTTAAAACAGTATTGGAAAACCTCTTGCAGACCAAACCAGACCTGACCTGGCAACTTTCAGTTTGTGACAGCTGTTCTATATTATCCTGATGGGACCTGCAGCAGTGAAATCTGAGTTATTTCTGTTAAGTGAGCTAATTTATTCCCACTGGCTGGGGAGATGCTTAGTTTATAAAATATTTAAAGTGTATTAATGTTGTGTGTTATATGAATATGAAACAAGACAGGAAAAATGAGGAAATGATTTTAGTGAGTTAGCCCCTGATGAAAACTCTAGTAATTGGTGCTTTTTTAAAAAAATTTTTTTAAGTATTTTATTTGTTTTATTTTTGAGAACGATACAGAGAGAGAAAGACACAGAAACACCAGAGCACTGCACAGCTCTGGCTTATTGTGGTGTGGGGGATTGAACCTGGGACTTCGGAACCTCAGGCATGAGAGTCTCTTTGCATAATCATTATGCTATCTACCCCCGCCCTTTTAAAAAAATTTTGTATTATCTTTACTTATTGGATAGAGACAGCCAGAAATTGAGAAGGGGGGGGTAATAGAGAGGGAGAGAGACAGATACTTGCCACACTGCTTCACCAGTTGCAAAGCTTTTCCCCTGCTGTTGGGGACTGGGGCCTCAAACTTGTGTCCTTGAGCATTATAACATGCGTGCTCAACCAGCTGCATCACTATCCGGTTCCATGACTGGTGCTTTAAAAGAATGTAAGGGCAGGGAGGCAGTAGCACAGTAGGTTAAGCACACAGCTTACCATGCATAAAGATCTGGAGTCGAGCCCCTTCTCCACCTGCAGGGGGCGCTTCATGAACAGTGAAGCAGCTTGGAGGTGTCTTTCTCCCTTTCTATCTCCCACTCCCCTCTCAATTTCTGTCTTAACAAATAAAACGGGGGTGGGGGGGGATGGCGGCTGGGAGCGGTAGATTTGTAGTGCCAGCACCAAGCCCCAGGGATAACCCTGGTGGCAATTAAAAAAAAAAGTGTCAAAATGATAAATGAGGTGGAGAGATAGCTCTGGGTGAGGCCCGTGCCTTGCTTTGTGTGTGTGTGTGTGTGTGTGTGTGTGTGTGTGTGTGTGTGTGTAGTTCAGGTGTGAAGCTTTGCTTCACACGAGAGTGTCAAAGCATCGTGGGACGCTCTACTGCTGTGATGTCCCTCTATCTACCCAAGTTTTTTCTTTCTTTTTTTTTTTTTTTTACCACCAGGATTGTTTCAGGGGTGTGTTGCCTATATAATGAATCCATTGCTTCTGGTGGCCATAGGTTTTTTTTTTTTTTTTTTACCTTTTTTATTTTTTGATAGAGACAGAGAAAAATGGAAAGAGGAAAGGGGGAGAGACAGACAGACAGACACTTGCTGTACTACTTCACACCTCATGAAGCTTCTCTCCTGCAAGTAGGAACATGGGCCTTGAACCCAGGTCCCCCTCCCCATACAAGGCGATGTGTGTGCTCTACTGTGTATCATCACCCAGTCCTTCTATCCAATTTGGTTTTTAAGTAGCTGGCCAGAGAGCTAGCTCAGCCTAATAGATCCCCAAGTTGTATATCTGAGGCCCAAGGGGTCACAGATTCAGTACCCAAGTTGAGCAGTGATCTGTTCTCTTGATTTCCTTTCTCATTCTCCCTGAAAAATAAGTACATAAATAAATACATCTTTTTTAAAAAAAATTTACTAAGAGAAGCAACCTGGAAGTGATATAACTGCACATACATAGGGCATAGTTCTGCCCAATAAATCAATACATTTATGCACCTATTTCAACTCAACAGACATTATGGTAGTGGGAGATAACTTAGAACTGACAGCAAATATAGTCCTTAATAAAAGGGCATTCCTTTGAAAATGAAGAACAGATTGACAACCATATATTCTGCACATAGTGACAGATTTGACTATTCCTTCCATATTTCTTTCTTCTCCCATTGTCTGTCCCTGAATTACAAACAATAAGAGAAGAAAAATAATTTTGCAAGAAGTAGTCAAAGTTATCATGATTTGCAGAATACATGATTATCTAGTTGAGAACCCCTAGCTAATGGTCTGAAGAGTGTTGAGTAGTTAGACACACACGACAAATATGAAATTCAAGTTTTTATATCCAGTCATCAAATTAAAAACAAAACTCATTCAGGTCTGGGTGGTGGTGCATCCAGCTGACAGAATCCAGCATTACTGTGCATAAGGACCCAAGCTCAAGCCGCCAGTCCCCATCTAAGGTGGGGCTTCACAAGTGGGGAAGCACTGCTGCAGGTGTCTCCCTCCCTCCCTATTTTTAGCCCCCTCAATTTATCTCTGACCTATCAAACAAAACAAATACTTATAAAATAATAAAACATTTATCCAGCAACAAAAATATCAAGGAACAAGAAATCAAAGAAGTCATTCTTGAAAAAAGTATAACGTGGATGGAGGAGTCAATTTTCCTGATTCCAAAGCTTAACACAAAGCTATGGTAATTGAGATACTGAATACCAGCATAAGGATAGATGTATCTATCAGTGGAATAGAAATGAGAGTCCAGAAATAAACCACCACATATACAGTTAGACTGTTGACAGAGGTACCAATACAATTCTAAGGGGGAAAGTTTTTTTTTTTTTCTTTTTTCAAAATGATGCTGAGACAATTGGCTGTTCATATGAAAAAGAATGAACATGGTCCCTTTCTCACCACTAACAGAAAATTAATTCAAAATGGGTCAAAGACCCAAATGTAGAAGTTAAAGTTACACAGTTCTTAGAGGTAAATATAGACATAAGTCTTTGTGACCCAGGGTAACGTGATGGTTCTTTTAAATATGACATTGAAAACACGGGCAACAATAGGGAAAAACATAGCTCAAGTGGACATCATCAACATTAAAAACTTATGTGCTTCACTGAGCCCATTAAGAAATGAAAGGGGAGTTGAGAGTAGCGCAGCGGGTTAAGCGCAGGTGGCGTAAAGCGCAAGGACCGGCGTAAGGATCCCTATTCGAGCCCCTGGCTCCCCACCTGCAGGGAAGTCGCTTCACAGGCGGTGAAGCAGGTCTGCAGGTGTCTATCTGTCTCTCCCCCTCTCTGTCTTCCCCTCCTCTCTCCATTTCTCTCTGTCCTATCCAACAACAATGACAGCAATAACAACAACAACGATAAACAGCAAGGGCAACAAAAGGGAAAATAAATAAATTAATAAATGTAAAAAAAAAGAAAGAAATGAAAGACAGCACACAGAATGAGAGAAGATGATGGCAAAGCATATACTTAATGGACTTGAACTAGAATATATAGAGAATTCCCGGGCGTCGGGCGGTAGCGCAGCGGGTTAAGCGCACTTGGCGCCAAGCGCAAGGATGCCGGTTGGAGCCCCCGGTTCCCCACCGGCAGGGGGGTCACTTCACAAGTGGTGAAGCAGGTCTGCAGGTGTTAATCTTTCTCTCCTCCTCTCTGTCTTCCCCTCCTCTCTCGATTTCTCTCTGTCCTATCCAACAATGACGACAGCAATAACAATAAACAACAAGGGGCAACAAAAGGGGGGGGAATCGCCTCCAGGAACAGTGGATTCGTAGTGCAGGCACTGAACCCCAACAATAACACTGGAGGCAAAAAAAAAATGAAAAAGAAAGAAAGAAAGAATTCCCTTCATTCGACAATAAAAGAACAATACCCAAATTAGACTTAGAGAACTGATAAAAATAACTATTTCTTTTAAGATATACAAATGGCCAAAAGGCATGCAAAAAAGAAATGTTCAACATGGTTAGCTAGCAAGGAGATACAAATAAAAACCACATTGAAATACCATTTCATAGCCACTAAAGTAAAGACTGATAAAAATAAGTGTTGACAAGAATGTAGAGAAGCTGGCACTCTTACACAGACATTGCTGGTGAGAAGCTGACTTGTCCGTCAGTTACCATATGAGTCGGAAACTCCCTTCTGAGCGTCTGTGTGGGACGAGTGAAAATATCTGTGCACGTCAATACTTGCATGCGAGTGCGCCTAACAGCACTATTTATGATGGTCAAAAAATGGAAACAGCACATATGTCTATCAGCTGATGAATGAAAAAATAAAATGTGGTGTAGACCATCCATGGAATTTTTATTTGGCACTGGGTAAGCAGCATAATGCTCATGCATAAAGACTCTTCCTGGCATGGCCACTACAGCAAACATGTTGTAATGTGCAAGGACCCAGGCTCAAGCCCCCCGTCCCCTCAGGAGTGACGGAGTACTGCTGCAGGTATCTCTTTCTCTGGCTGCCTCTCCCTCTCCCTCCCCTCTGCCTCTGCCTCTCACATCAAAAAAGAAAACAGGAGAGGGAAAAGAGAGAGAGAGAGAGAAAATAATTGTCACTGGCATCAGTGGAACTGTACAGGTTGAGTGTGCAGCAGAGGTACCCTTTAGAGCACACATTATTCGATGACCAGGCTCAAGCCCGCCAGTCCCCACTTGCAAAGGGAAAGCTTTAGGTAAAAAGGGGTGCTGCAGGTCTGTCTGTCTATCTATCTATCTAATCTATCTCCCTCTTCCCTTTCAATATCTCTCTATCATATATATAGACATATACACACACACACACACATATATATATATATATATATATATATATATATATATATATATATATATGTGAAAAAACTAAAGACTTTCATGTCTGAAACTCCAAAAGTCCCAGCTTCAATCTTTGGTACTACCACAAACCTGAGCTGAACAGTGTTCTGGTAGAAGGAAAGAGAGAGGGAAGGAGAGAAGGAAGAAAGGGAGGGGGGAAGGAAGGCAGGAAGGAAGGGAAGGAAGACAGGAAAGAAGAGAAAGAAAGGGAAGGAAGACAGGAAAGAAGGGAGGGTAGCAATAAAGGAAAACAGATGCTGATACACGCTACAAAATGGGTGAACCCTGGAAACATGCCATAATGAAATCAGATAAAGGACCACATACTATTTGATTTCATTGATATAAATGTTCAGAATAGGTAAATCCATAAAGCTGAAAATTAAAACAGTAATTGCCTACGGCTGAGATAGTTGGAGGGAAATGGGAAAAAAATGAAATTTCTCTCTGGGGATGGCGAAGAGGGTCACAAATGGACTAGAACAATGACTGCACAAATCTAATACATCAAAACCCATTTAGCCCTACACTGTAAATGGGTGAGTTGATTAGTATATGAATTATATGTCAAAAAAGCTGTTATTCTTTATTCTTCTCTCCCCAGAGCTGTTATTCTGAAAATTACAAACTTTATTATGGCACACAAAAAATGTCTTACATAAGTGGAAAGAAATCTTATAGTTTTGCATTGGAAAATGATATTATAAAAAGAGATCCATACTCCCCCGCCCCCCCCCCCAGCTGGGTATATAAGTATCATGCAGTTTCAATCAAAAGACTTTTCAATGAGGAGGAGAAAGGAGATTGGTAAAATCAGTTTACATTTCACTATGAAAAATAACTGTATAATTTAGCATTAGAGAAACGCAACCAAAAACCACACTGAGACTCCACCTCACACATGTGAGGATGGTTTACATCAAAAAGAATGGACATAGAAAGTGCTGATGAGAATATGGAGAAAAAAAAAACACACCAAGGTACACGATTGGTGGGGGTACAGACATGTGCATACCCTGTGGAGAATATTATGGCGTGTCCAAAATAAATAAAACTGCAAATACATTGTGATCCTATAATGTCACTCCTAGGCATAGATCCAAAGAACATGGAAACACTCATTCAAAGGGACACATATACCCTGCGTTAGCTGTATTATTCACAGTAGATAAGGAATGGAAACACTCTAAGTGCCCACCAACAGATAGTTGGATAAAGAAGTTATAGGACATATATACAATGAAACACTACTCTGCTCTCTCTCTCTCTCTCTTTTTTTTTTGTTTTGTTTTGTTTTCCCCATCAGAGCACTGCTCAGCTCTGGTTTATGGTGATACAGAGGATTGAACCTGTGACATTAGAGCCAAAAGCACAAGAACTAAAGACTTCATGTATAACCATTATACTGGTCATACATTTTACTGGTTATACACGACTTTCCACGTTTTCTAACCAACAGATTATTATAAATTGGGAGTTTCCACCGGCTTCTCCTAAGGTCTGATCATTTGCTAGAAAGACTCACCTATGACACTCACGTATGCTCTTTACTTATATTGGCTATTTTATTATAAAGGACCCAACTTAGCAACAATCAAATGCATAAGATACTTAGGACAATGTGTGTGTGTGTGTGTGTGTGTGTGTGTGTGTGTGTGTGTGTGTGTGCAAACAGAGCTTCCATGACTGCTCCAGTATAATACTCTCTCAGAACTTTGGTGTCTACCAACATGGAAACTCAGCCAGTCCCATAGTTCCAACAGGTCTATAGAACTTAATCTCAATCACTAGTTCCATCCTGGGACTATCTGGAGGCCCCACCCTGTCACTTTTTATTTTATTTTATATCCATTCTGTTGGATGGGACAGAGAGAAATTGAGAGATGGGGGGGGTGAGACAGAGAGGAAGAAAGAAAAATACCTGCAGACTTGCTTCACTACTAGTGAAGCGTCCTCCCTCGCAGGTGCGGAACGGGGGCTCTTGAACCCAGATCTCGCACAAATCCTTGTGCGACATAGTACTATGTGCACTTAACTGAATGTACCACCACCCGCCACCCCCTACCCCCATCACTTTATGTGTCAACTCCATTGTGATCAAAGGGGGCTTATGAATAACAAAAGAAACTCCATCATTCGGGAATGTGGACAAAGATCAAACACATTTTTTTTTTTGCCTCCAGGGTTATCGCTGGGGCTCAGTGCCTGCACTATAAATCCACTTCTCCTGGAGGCTATTTTTTCCCTTTTGTTGCCCTTATTGTTTATTGTTGTTGTTGTTATCATTATTGTTATTGTTGTTGATGTTGTTGGACAGGACAGAGAGAAATCAGAGAGGAGTGGAGACAGAGAGGGGGAGAGAAAGATAGACACCTGCAGACCTGCTTCACTGCTTGTGAAGCGACTCCCCTGCAGGTGGGGAGCCGGGAGATCAAACCGGGATCCTTGAAAGGGTCCTTGTGCTTGGTGCCATGTGCACTTTACCCGGTGTGCTACCGCCTGGCTTCACGATCAAATACATTTTATAGTTAGTCACAGTCTGGATTCTTTTACTCAACATGATTGTTTGAACATACATATGTGTTGGTGCATATATCAAAGGTTTGTCTCTCTTTCTTGCTAAATAATATTCCATTTCTCTTCCCATGACGTCCATTTACCACTGATGAACGTGAGCTTTTCCCCACTTGGGATACTACTAATAAACCTGCTATAAACATTCATGTACATGTCTTGCATACGTGATCTCATATCTCATATTTCATGTCCATGTCTTGCGTATGTGATCTCATATTTCTTGGGCCAATGTCTAGGATGGAACAGCTGTGCTGTATGGTAGGTGTACACTTAACATTGTAAGACATTGTCACACTCTCTTCCAAGTAAGCTGTGGTATTTTACATTCCAACCAGTAAAATATGGATTACAGTTGTTTCACGTCCTTGCTAACGTGTAATAATGTGATCTTTTTAAAGTAGTCTTTACTGCCACCAGGGTTATCACAGTGTCCATAACAATGAAGCTACCACTTACAGTTACCATTTACCTCCTTCCTTCCTCCCTTCTTCCCTTCCTTCCTTTTATAGATAGAAATAGGCAGCGAGAGAGAGAGCATTTACGAGGAACTAACCTTTTTCTACTGTACTGCAATTATACATTTTGTGTTGAACTATATATTCACTTATCAATACTATCTTCTACTATTAAAACCACAAACTCGGGAGTAGGGCTGTAGCGCAGCTGGTGAAGTGCACGTGGCAGGAAGCGCAAGGACCAGCATAAGGATCCCGGTTTGAGCCCTTGGCTCCCCACCTGCAGGGGAGTCACTTCACAAGCAGTGAAGCAGGTCTGCAGGTGTCTATCTTTCTCTCCCCCTCTCTGTCTTTCCCTCCCCTCTCCATTTCTCTCTGTCCTATCCAACAACGACATCAATAACAACAATAATAACTACAACAATAAAACAAGGGCAATAAAAGGGAATAAATAAATAAATAAATATAAAAAACAACAAGGGCAACAAAAGGAAAAATAAATATAAATAAATATAAAAAACTTTTAAAACAATAACTACAACAACAATAAAAAATAAGGGCAACAAAAGGGAAAATAAATAAATATAAAAAATTAAAACCACAAACTCTTAATTTCAGATAGTGTATTTCTTAGTTCTAGAATGTCCACTTATTTTTTTAAAACTTATTTTATTCATCCATTTATGAGAGATAGAGAAAGAGTTTCCCAACCACCATGTCACCCCTGACATTCAGCAAATATTCCATAGGGAAAAATAAGAATCCTCTAGATCCCAGTCCATTATGTCAGCCCGTGCAGCCATTAAAAAGCACTGCTGTCCGGGGTCAGGCTGTGGCACACCGGGTTAAGCACACATAGTGTGGAGCCCCCAACTCCCCACCGATGGGGGGTGGGGTGGTCGCTTCACAAACAGTGAAGCAGGTCTGCAGATGTTTTTCTCTCTCCCTCTCTGTCTTCCCCTCCTCTCTCCATTTCTCTCTGTCCTATCTAACAATGATGACATCAATAACAACAACAATAATAACTACAGCAACAATAAAAAAAAACAACTAGGGCAACAACAAAAGGGAAAATAAATAAATATAAAAAATAAAAATAAATTTAAAAAACAATAGCAGCAACAGCGTCAATGGGAAAAAAGATGGCCACCAGGAGCAGTGGATTCGTAGAGCAGGCACTGAGCCCCAGCTGATAACCCTGGAGGAAAAAACAAAACAGAACAAAACACTGCTATCATCCAAAGGGCGTGCACTAGCTTGCATTCCCACCAGCAGTGTAGCAGAGTTCCCTTCTCCTCCACAACCTTGCCAACATCTGTCATCTCCTGTTTGGTTGATGTATGCCGTTCTCACACACGTGTGAGATGGAATCCCGGTGACGTCATAATTTGCATTTCTCTAATGGTAAGTGAAGTGGAGTATTTACTTATATGTCCGTTGGCCACGTGTGTCTTTAGAAAGCTGTCTATAGGGAGGTGGGCAGCAGTGCAGCGGTTAAGGGCACGTGGCACAAAGCTCAAGGACCCGCTTAAGGATCCTGGTTTGAGCCCCCGGCTCCCCACCAGCAGGGGGGTCGCTTTACAAGTGGTGAAGCAGGTCTCCAGGTGTCTCTTTCTCTCCCTCCTCTCTGTCTTCCCCTCTTCTCTCCATTTCTCTCCTTCCTATCCAGCAACGACGACATCAATAACAGCAACAATCATAACTACAACAATAAAACAACAAGGGCAACGAAAAAGGAAAATGAATAAATAAATAAATATATTTTTTAAAACTCTGTCTATTTAGTTCTTTGGCCCACTTTTTTTTTATTGACTAATTTTTTTCTTTTGTTGAGCTGTATCAGTTCTTTACAGATGTTTGATTATCAGTCACTTGTCAGATGTCATCTACTGGGTTGCCTGGCTACCCTTGTGTAGCTGACTTTTGATATGTAGAAGCTTTTTTAGTTTGGTGTGGTCCTACTTATTTACTCTTGCTTTCATTTCCCAGACCCATGAGTTGAGTCTTCAAATGCATCTTTGATGTGGAGATCCTGCAACTTTCCACCAATGCTTTCTTCTATAAATTTAAATTCTCTGTCCTAATATTCAGCTCTTTCATCCACTTTTATTTGATTTTGGTGTATGGTGATAAGTGGTGGTTTATTATCTCTTCATGTGACTGTCCAATTTTTCCAACATTATTTCTTTGCCCCATTGAATGGTTTCGGCCTCTTCATGATATATTAGGTGGCTGTATATGTGTGTATATTCATTTCTGGGCTTTTGATTTTGTTCCATTGATCTAAGCATCCATTTTTATTCCAGTACCACAGTGTTTTAATTATTACTACTCTGTAATTTATTATGACCCAGGAATGCTACTCCTGGGCATTTATTCACAGTCTACGCATTCTTCCTGCACCAGAGAAATAGTACAGCTATTCACACAACAGAACTTCATCAAACACTTAACAGGAATTGGAGGGGTAAAAGTTCTTCCACTTCTGAAACTTTCATTAATCTCATCTCTGCTTCCACAGCTCTTTGATGTATTTGAAAAATATTTTTATAAATTATCCAGCTGTTTCTATTGCTTTAACAAAAGTTTATCACTACTACTATAGCCTGCCTGATAATAGACGCCTCCCACATAGATTCACCACTTACCTGTGGAAAAGTGAAAGGTAAAAAACACTGAATGGAAGACATAAGAGAATGTCTTTATGACCATGGGTTAGCTATTTCTCAAACACAGTAAAAAGGCACACATAATGAAATAAGATTAAAGTATTTAAAAGCCTTTAAAATTAATATCGTCTACTAATTAGAGGACACTACAGAGTGGGGACTGGGTGGTAACATACTTAGCAAAGCATACATGTCATAATATGCAAGGACCCAGAATCATACCTCTGGTCCCTACCTGCAGGGGGAAAGCTTCATGTGCAGTAAAGCAGGGCTGCAGGTATCTCTCTGTTTCTTTCTCTCTCTATCTCTATCTCCCTCTCCCCCCCACCCATCACTATCCAATAAATAAAATATATTTTTTAAATAATGTATTTTTTTTAAAAAAAAGATACTACAAAGGATCAGGGTGTAGCTCATCTGGTAGAATGCACACTTCCACCTGTGTAAGAACCTGGGTTCAAGACCCTGGTCACCACATGGAAGTGCCTTGCAGTAGGGAGACTTTGAGAATGTTGAATGGTGCTATACTATCTCTCTCTGCCTTTCTCTGTCTTAAAAAGGAATCTGTCGGTAGCAGTGAAACTGTCCTGGTACAAAGTCCCAACAAACGTTCTGTAGGTCTGTTCTGATCTAGCTTTCTAGTCTGACACCATTTTCCCAGGCAATATTTTTAGTAAATGGCCACAATTATGGACCCCTAGGAACAGGCCTAAAATAGACTTCCTAGCTTCTATCCACCTGAAGATCCTTATTCCCATCTCCTCCTCGATTCCTTCTTTCTGGTTCCTGCTCAGTAAACATTTTGTCCTTTTTTATATCTTACTGCATTTTAGCCACCAAGTTGTGGAGGCTACTATAATTTCATCCTGAACTCCTGGGACAGAGCACCTCAGCATTGTGTCCTGGAACCTCATCTTTCCAAAGCCCTCCCTCACTAGGGAAAGAGTGAAACAGGCTGAGGTGATGGATCCACCTGCCAACGTCCATGTCCAGCAGAAAAGCAACTACAGAAGCCAGACCTTCCACCTTCTGTACCCCATACAGATCTTTTGTCCAATACTGTCAGAGGGGTAAGTATTAGGGGAAAGATGACTAGAGGACTCCGAACTCTTAATTCTCTCAGGACCCAGAGAGAGAAAAGAAAGAAAAAAAAAGGGCGTGGGGCGGCAGGGAGGACACTCAGAAGTAGTAGGTGTGACTTAGAAAGGAAAAGAAAGCAGGACCTAGATAGGTACTTACAGAAATAATAATCAACACAAATCTACGATCTTGGGGAAAGTACTGCAGGTTCCTAAAGAGGGAATGGGGACACAGAACTCTAGTGCTGGGAGCTGGGCGGTGGCACAGCAGTTTAAGCACACATGGTGTGAAGCGCAAGGACCTGTTTAAGGATCTGGGTTCGAGCCCCCAGCTCCCTAACTTCAGGGAAGTCCCTTCACAGGCGGTGAAGCAGGTCTGCATATGTCTGTCTTTCTCTCTCCCTCTCTGTCTTCCTCTCCTCTCTCCATTTCTCTCTGTCCTATCCAACAACAATAACAACAATACTACTAACAACAATAATCATAAAAGCAATGATAAACAACAAGGGCAACAAAAAAGGGGGGGATAGCCTCCAGGAGCAGTGAATTCATGATGCAGGCACCAAGCCCTAGTGATAAATGAATAAACAAATAAATAAATAAATAAAATTCTAGTGGTGGGGAAGATGTGGAGCTATACCCGGTTATCTTATAATTTTGTAAATTGATATTAAATCACTAATAGATTTTTAAATGACTAATAAAGTTTAAATCCTATAGGCAAAAAGTAATAATAAATTTAAAAGACTACAAAAATGAAAAGATTAACTTTTAGCTTGGAATATGTATTTTTCAGTACATATAAATAACAACATATATAAGATGATTTTGTAAGATATGAAGTTAAAAATATATATTTGAATAGAAGATGGCCATAAGACATAAACTAGTATCTCACGGGAGGGGGAGCATAACTAATAAGCTATCAGAACATGTTCAGATCTTATTAGTAACCAGCAACTGAAAAACTGAAATACAAATGGAGAGAGTGGTTACCTCGAGGAAAGAGTTTTGTGTTACAACCACAAAGAAACCTTGTCAGGCTCAAGAAGGAGGAAATGTCTTTATTTCTTGGTAGTAACTACACTTTCCACAGTTGTGTTTCAAGCTATGTACCTATGCTGGGTACCTTCTCCTGGCATGTGCTATTTGTCACAATAGAAATATTTTTAGGGAGTCAGCGGTAGCGCAGTGGGTTAAGTGTAAAAACCTGAATAGGGATCCCAGTTTGAGCCCCCAATTCCCCACCTGCAAGGGGCGTCGCTTCATAGGTGGTGAAGCAGGTCTGCAGGTGTCTGTCTTTCTCTCCTCCTCTCTGTCTCCCCTCCTCTCTCGATTTCTCTTTGTCCTATCCAACAACAACGACATCTGCGGCAACAATGATAATAAACACAACAATAAAACAACAAGGGAAACAAAAGGGAAAAAATATAGCCTCCAGGAGCAGTAGATTCATGGTGCAAACCCCAGCGATAACCCTGATAACTCCAGCGATAACCTTTAAAAAATATATATATATTTTTTTTAAAGGTATACTTTTTTCCCTCCTCCTGTTTCTTCTTTATATATATCTTCTCCTCCAGAATTATTGCTGGGGCTTGGTGCCAGCACTATGAATCTGCTGCTCCTGGAGGCCAGTTTCCCCTTATTTTATTGGATAGGATAAAGAGAAATTGAGAGGGGAGGGGAAAACAGAGAGGGGGAGAGAAAGATAGACACCTGCAGACCTGCTTCACCGCCTGTGAAGTGACTCCCGCAACCCATACCTCTGCAGGTGGGTCCTTGCGCTTTGTACTATGTGTGTTTAATTCAGTGTGCTGCAATCTGGTTTCTCTTCCTCTTCCTCTCTTCCTCCCCTTTCAACTTTTTTTTTTTTTTTTGATAAAGATAGAGAGGCATCGAGGCAAAGAGAATGAAAGAGAACACCTCCCTTGGTGGATCTGGTCAAGCAACTCTTTCTAAAGCCAGGGTACTAACCATTTTTTTAAATTAAATTTTATCTTATTTTCCTTTTTTATATTTATTTATTTATTTGTTCCCTTTTGTTGCCCTTGTTTTATTGTTGTAGTTATTATTGTTGTTGTTATTGGTGTCTTGTTGTTGGATAGGACAGAAAAATGGAGAGAGGAGGGGAAGACAGAGAGGGGGAGAGAAAGATAGACACCTGCAGACCTGCTTCACCGCCTGTGAAGCGACTCCCCTGCAGGTGCGGAGCCCGGGGCTTGAACTGGGATCCTTACGCTGGTCCTTTCGCTTTGTGCCACCTGGCTTAACCCACTGCACTAGCGCCCGACTCCCATCCTCAACCATTTTAATGCCTTCTGGCATCCCAAGGAGCCCACTGGTGGCACATCCAATTGAGCCCATGTGTGCAAAGGACCTGGGTTCAAGCTCCTGGTCTCCACATGTATGGGGTAAGCTTCACAAGCAGTGAAGCAATGCTGTAGGTGTCTTCCTCTTCCCCTCTATAGCCCCTTCCTTTTCAATTTCTCTCTGTCTCTATCCTATACATAAAAAAATAAAATATTTCAGCCTTGCTTTGGAATAATGTTTCAAATGCGCAAAATAAAATACATAGGGCTACAAACAAGTATTTTTAGAAAGAACAGTTTACTCCTAATGAGAGACAACTGCTCCTTAGTTTTTAACCCTTCTCCAATGAGCCTCAGATTTCCTGCCCCAAGTTCTCCTCCTTGATTTCCACACACCTCCAAACCTTTACATGCCCACCCTGGCGACAGTGGAGGTGTAACGTATGCTGTGAGCATCTGCAATGCACATGGGAGGCTTCCATCCATCCACCATCCCTCACAGGGGGCTGCTAATACTGTGGGAGTCACCCCAGTTTGCTCATGTGAAGCCCTTGGCTGTCACCATAGTCCGGGCTCTGGACCAGCCGGACCCACAAGAACCTATAGCACTGGGGCCTAATCGGAGAGTCCTGAGGTTCCCAAACAGACATGATGGGCCTAGACCTCAAATAAATCCCTCTCTCCATTGTTACCGATCATTTCTATCAGGAACAACACAATAGACACCTTTGTGGGCCCCCATAGGACCTTGCCCTCAACTTGGATCAACAATGGTAGAGAATGTTCCATCCTCCAAAGGGAGGATGGCCAACATAGTCTATGCTACACCTGAGGAAGATGGGTCTATATTGGGGCATTTTGGAACATTCCTACTCATGACCACAGAATGTGAGCTCAGATCTACAGGGATGCAGAGGTCACATAGGCTCTTAAGCTGAATATGGGCCCCAGATCACATCAAATCGATGGGGTTTATAGTCAACAGTATTTATACCCCTTTCCCATATATGGGAGCTACACTCTTCCCTGATCCAGCTTTCTGGTTCTTTTTCCAATCATAACATTATCTGTTGTTAAAATTTTCGGAGGCTCTTGCCGGCCGGGCTAGCTTCACGGGCGGGTAACAGAGACGCGGAGACAACGGCTGGGCAGGGAAGCTGTATTGCCAAGCGGCCTGCGAAATTAACAGGACTGATCCAATTCTCTTGGCGGGGGAGAACTAGAACCCAATGTAAAGCATACAACAATTATCTCCCCAGACAATAACTTGGATATACCTCATATCAGATTTCAGGCTCAAGGGAAAAAAGAAAAAGAAAAAAAAAAACTAGTATAGCCGCAGGCCCTTTGGAATATAACTAAAATATATCTACTAGCTTTCTACAAAATGGAGGACCCCCCCAACTCTTCATCTGCACTATTCCAGCCTTTAGGTCCATGACTGGCCAACAGTTTGTTTGGCTTTGTATGTTAACTCTCTTTTCAACCACCAGGTTCCAGATGCTAGCATGATGCCAACCAGACTTCCCTGGACAGACAACCCTGCCAATGTGTCCTGGAGCTCCACTTCCCCAGAGCCCTTCCCCACTAGGGAAAAAGAGAGACAGGCGGAGTATGGATCGACCAGTCAGCACCCATGTTCAGTGGGGAAGCAATTACAGAAGCCAGACCTCCTACCTTCTGCAACCCACAACGACCTGACCCTGGGTCCATGCTCCCAGAGGGATAGAGAATGAGAAAGCTATCAGGGGGAGGGGATAGGGTATGGAGATTGGGTGGTGGGAATTGTGTGGAGTTGTACCCCTTCTACCCCATGGTTTTGTTAATTTATCCTTTCTTAAATAAAAAATAAACTAAAAAATGAATTTAAAATTTTTTTAATAAATAAAATATTTAAAAAATTTTTATAGAACAGTCTGGATACATAATGGGTGATCAAACCATACTGACTGTAGCTATGATTTCTTTCTTTTTAAAAATTTTTTCTTTAATCTTTTTATTTATTGGATAGAGACAGCCAGAAATTGAGAAGGAGGGAGGAAGAGAGAGAGAGAGAGATAAGACACATGCAGCCCTGCTTCTCCACTTGCAAAGCTTTCATCCTGCAGGTGGGCACTGGAGGCTCGAACCTGGGTCCTTGCGCATTGTAACACATGTGCTCAACCAGGTGTGCCACCACGCAGCCCCATAGCTATGATTTCTTGGCCACACCAAACTGACTTTTTCCCCCCTTTTGTTGCCCTTATTGTTTTTTATTGTAGGTATTATTGTTGTTATTATTGATGTCATCATTGTTGGACAGGACAGAGAGAAATGGAGAGAGAAGGGGAAGACAGAGAGGGGGAAAGAAAGATAGACACCTGCAGACCTGCTTCACTACTTGTGAAGCAACTCCCCTGCAGGTGGGGAGCTGGGGGCTCGAACCAGGATCCTTATGCTGGTCGTTGTACTTCGTGCCACATGCGCTTAACCCACCACACTACCGCCAACCCTCTCCAAACTGACTTCTGACTTTGGGCTTTCACCTGTGCCATTCCAGCCACAAGGAAGACTCCCCCTATCCTCTTCACCTAACTAATGCAGTCTCATACTTCAAGTGGCAACACAAAAGATTCTCAGTGACATCGGGCTGCCAGTTGTCCAGCCTTTGCTATATACTCCATCGCCTGATTCCTGTTTCCTTGTAATGCTCACCTGAGTTGCAATCATAAAGCTTTTATTGTTGTGGGGAGGTGAAGATTAACACCTACAGGTGGGGAGCCGGGGGCTGGAACCGGGATCCTTACACCGGTCCTTGCGCTTTGTGCCACATGCGCTTAACCCAACGCGCTACCGCCCGACTCCCAAAGTTTTTATTGTTCATGTTGATTGAATACCTGCCTTCACAAGCAGAGTACCAACCCTATGAGGACAAGAGCTGTGTCTTCCCGGGACTCACCATGCCCATAGGTCCTGACAAGTCCCGCCTGCTTACAGCAGCAGGTGCACAGGTTCCCCGGGGGAGAAACATCTGGACTGCTGTCTGAGCAGCAGACATACACAAACTTACAGCCCTCTGACCCTTTTGTTTGATGATGGGGAGGTTTCTGGCCCCTTCAGCTGCCCTTTTTACACCCAAGTCTAGGAGGGAATTCTTGAGGTGTCAAAACCTGTGTTGTCGAGGACCAGCTGGCGCTGAGACATCAATTGGCAGAAGTGATGGAATGTGAACAGAGAGATACAGCTGCTCTGTTGAGGAGAGATCCACTTTTGGTTTGCTAAACCAGCTGAATTCCAGGAATACCAGCAAGGGATTGGGTCATGTCATACCTGCCTCTCAAGACAAACAAGCTGAAAGTGGTGGAGCAAGGGGGTGGCGGGGGGGTTGGGGGGGGCAAGGAGGTGCTGTAGCTGCCAAGAAAAAGGATGGGCCCGATGCAAGGACAGAAAAAAAAAATAGCCCCATAGCAGGTGGAGGTGAACATAATTAATGGAGTCCACTGAGCAAGTCTGTGCATGCCAACACGTCAAATCCTTATCCCAAAGAGCCCTGGTCTTGTTAGCCCCATCCCTGAGAAAGCCGAGCTTGACTTTGACATGCTAAGCAAATGTGTAGCAGGGAATTCCCATAAGCCCCAGGTTTGCTCAGAGGCCCTGGCCCCCGAGGCTAAAATCAGGATTATGTCTGTACTGATTTACTTCCCAGCTGGGTTTTAAGAAAAGTTTCAAAAAGACCACTGGGCTATGCCCAAGATTGGCAGGCGAAGTCAGACTCCCTCCAGACTCCCCTTTCTGGACAAACAGTAAAAAAAAAAAAAAAAAAAAAAGGAAAGTGGGCACTCAAAGGAAAAGACCCCATCTCACAGCCCCTCTCTCCAGTGCCAGACAAGTGTATTTGTATGAACTAGAGACAGTAAAATGCCTTTCACACATCGAGGCTTAAGCAGACCGAGTGTCAGCTTCACAGGAAACATCCAAAGCAGTTGGGTCCCGACCAAGCCATACTAGATGGAAACATTACTGAAATGTGGTCTTGGGTTATCTCTGTAGCTGGGGACAGTACTGCATCACCAGACATCCCAAGTGGCATGAGTGACAGCTATCTATGGCACAAGTCCCCACACAACATTTATTATTGATTTGTTTGCTTACTTTTTTAAAAAATATTTTTTTCTTTTTTTAAAGATTTTATTTATTTATTAATGAGAAAGATAGGAGGAAAGAGAGAAAGAACCAGACATCACTCTGGTACATGTGCTGCTGGGGATCGAACTCAGGACCTTATGCTTGAGAGTCCAGTGCCTTATCCACTGTGCCATCTCCTGGACCACCTTTTTTTTTTTTTTTTGCTGATGCAGGGGATTGAATCTGGGGCCCTGGAACCTCAGACATGAAGGTCCTTTGGCATAATCACTATGCTGTCTCCCCTTCTGCCCCCACCCCACACAACTTTTACATGTTCCACTGGACACTAACAAAGGTGAAAAATGTATCTGCTCCCAGAGCCCAACTTTATTTTGTCTATGAGCACAGTTTTTATTTTGTCGGTTTTCTTTCTTTCTTTCCTTGGCATGAGGGTTATTGCTCTTTCTTTGTTTCTTTCTCCCTTTCTTTCTTTGATAGGACAGATAGAAATTAAGAGGAGAGAGGGAAATAGACATGGAGACAAAGAGATACCTATAGATATGCTTCACTGCTTATGACACTTTCCCTCCTGCTGGTGGGGAGTGGGGGGGCGGCTTGAGTCTAAAGTGTGTGTTTTACCAGGTGCACCACTATCCAAGTCCCCTGCTTTGTCTGTTTGCATTCACTACTTCTACATGGACTAACATTTCCAGGGAAGACAATTTGACCAAAATCTACTGCCTAGGCCATACCTCTCAGAATGTTCGAATCAGCAGGGTAACACACCTCTACCAGATATCTTTTGTGTCACTGTAGTCTTTTTGGTAATTTTATTCATGGAAGGAAGCATGCATGATTT
This sequence comes from Erinaceus europaeus, assembly GCF_950295315.1. Lineage (NCBI taxonomy): Eukaryota > Metazoa > Chordata > Mammalia > Eulipotyphla > Erinaceidae > Erinaceus > Erinaceus europaeus. Next base: position 87,377,634 of record NC_080173.1, read on the forward strand.
CATTCTTATTTCTGATATATGTGCATGGTGTTCATGGGGAAGGAAATTCTGTGTGTCAGAGAATGGTATTGTCTAAATGAAATTTCATCTCAGGAAGATAAGGGTATTACAGAATATATGTTCTTAAAAGTAGGATACTGTGGGAAGACACATATACATACTCACCCCTTGGTTGAATTGCAGTGCAGTGCATGAGATGGTGTGGAATTGACATTTTACCCAGACCATAGGCTTTAGTGTAGATTATGAACTGACGTCTGGATTGAAAGAAACTGTTTCCAGTGAGTGGCACTGATTAGAGGAATTTGCTCCACTATGGGTGATATTGCTAAATATAGCTCACAGATGGAAGGAAGCACAGGCATTAGCAAACTATTTGCATGGTTTTTCAAAGTCTACAGTTTAAATTTGCAAGAAACCCTGGGGCCATTTTCATGCCTGAAGTGGTGCTCCTCCGCCACCTAGTGGGATAAAAGGAAATAGCATATCCATGAGATCCATAATCTATGAACGGATGGCACAATACTGGAATAATAATAGAAATTTAAACTGATGTGGCGCCTAGCACATTTTATCACTTTACACATATCAACTCATTATACTGATATAATTCCATGGACACTGTTATATCTCTACTTTTCATACTAACAGATTGAAGCACAAAGGAGATGAGTGGTGGCTACTAAGTAGTGAAAGGCACTATTGGGATTTGAAACATGGATGTGTGGGACCATAGTTGCTACTCTTATTCAGAGTGTGATGGTCTTGGAAGCAACTTCTCTCTTTTCCTTGTGCTTTGTGCCACGTGCGCTTAACCTGCTGCACTACCGCCTGACTCCCAGCTTCTCTCTTTTCCAAGAGCAAAAGGCCATGGACATATCTGTAGGGTTACGTAAAATAATTTCTTTCAGGACATGAGGCTTGCCAAGAGGAATAATAGAAAGTTAATACCTGGGGGTCAGGTGGTAGCACAGCGGGTTAAGCACAGGTGGCGCAAAGCACAAGGACCAGCATAAGGATCCCAGTTTGAGCCCCCAGCTCCCCACCTGCAGGGGAGTTGCTTCACAGGCGGTGAAGTAGGTCTGCAGGTGTCTATCTTTCTCTCCCCCTCTGTCTTCCCCTTCTCTCTTGATTTCTCTCTGTCCTATCCAATAACGACATCAACATCAACAACAATAATAACCACAACAAGGCTACAACAACAAGGGCAACAAACAGGTGGGGGGGATGGCCTCCAGGAGCAGTGGATTCATGGTGCAGGCACTGAGCCCCAGCAGTAACCCTGCAGGCAGAAAAAAAAAAAGAAAGGAAAAGAGAAAGTTAATACCTAGGGGCTGAGTGGTAAGGCACCCAGTATAGCACATTTGTTACACATTCATGAGGATCTGGGTTCAAGGCCCCACCTACAGGAGGGAGAAGTTTCACAAGCAGTGGAACAGTGCTGCAGTATCAAAAAAGGAAGGAAGGGAGGAAGGAAGGAAGGGAGGAAGGGAGGGAGGGAGGGAGGAACAAGGGAGAAAGGAAGGTAGGAAAGGAGGGAGGAAGGAAGGAAGGAAGGAAGGAAGGAAGGGAGGGAGGAAGGAAGGGGGGAGGGAGTCGGGCACAGTGGGTTAAGTGCACGTGGTGCAAAGTATAAGGACTGGCATAAGGATCCTGGTTCAAGCCCCCGGCTCCCCACCTGCAGGGGAGTCGCTTCATAGGCAGTGAAGCAGGTCTGCAGGTGTCTGTCTTTATCTCCCCCCTCTCTGTCTTCCCCTCCTCTCTCCATTTCTCTCTGTCCTATCCAACAACGACAACATCAATAACAACAACAATAATAACTACAACCATAAAACAACAAGGGCAACAAAAGGGAATACATAAATAAATATTTAAAGAGAGAGAGAGAGAAAGGCAGGAAGGAATAAAATAAGGCCTATAGGAGTAGTGGATTTGGTCTTGTAGATACCGAGCCCCAGAGATAACCTTGGTGGCAAAAATATATATATATATGTTAAAGTTTACTATTTAAGTACTAGAAGACTGTAACATTCATAAAGTAAGCTTTTCCTCTGTATGAATCACAAAGACCTTAAGTCTGAAGAGTGCTTCATTCTTTTGGCAGATCATCTAGCCCTGCAATGCCTAAACTCCCAATTATGCTGTAAACTTCAGGAGAGCAGAATTCACACTTCATTTCTGTGTCATCAGCACTTTCTCCATCTCTGGATGCAAACTGGGTATACAATCAATATTTTACATAATTGAAGTCAGGGTATAATTGCCTTGAAACAATTCACTTACCAACACGTTCATCTACTTGGCATGTACAATGCAATGGTTTTCTATCTCTTCACAAAGTTGTGGGACCATCTCTAAAACCATGTTTTACCACTTTCAAAATAAAATCCCTTCCCATTATTCACAACCCCTGGCCTCACAAGCACTCTCTCTAATTTACTGCCTTTCACTACAGCTTTGCTTACACTTTACACATCTAGATCACACACAAAACACACACACACACACACACACATACACACACACATGGTTGAAACCAGGGTCTCATACATGTGAATCATGTGTTTTTACAATAGCTATATCCCCAGTCTGCATATTTCATAATAAGTGAAATTATACTTTATGTGATCTTCTGTCACTGGTTTCTTTATATATTTTATTTTGCATAGAGACAGAGAGAAACTGAGAGGGACTGGGGAGATAGAGAAGAAGAGAGAGAGAGAGAGAGAGAGACCTGAAGCTCTGCTTCACCACTCTTATTGCTTCCCCATTGCAGGTGGGGACTGGAGGTTTGAACCAAGGTCCTTATGCACTGTAACATGTGTGCTCTACTGAGTGTGACACTGCACAGCCCTGGCACTGATTTCTTTGATTTAGCATAATGTTTTCAACTTTTAACCTTATTGTAGCATGTATCAGGACTTCATTCTTTTCATAGCTGAATAATATTACATTATATGAATGTGTCACATTTTAAAACCTATTCATCAGTTGATGGACATCTGCTTTGTTCTCACTTTGTGCTATTTTGAATCATGCTAGTATTAATATCTGTGTTGTGTATGTACTTAGGTTTTTGTTTCTCTTGTGTATATACCTAGGAATAGAATTTCAGAATCACATGGTAACCATTTGAGAAATGTCCAAACTATTTTCCAAACATTGCACTGATTCTGTTTCTACTAGGAATGTGTGAGGGCTCCAATGTTTCCACATCTTCATCAGCACTTGTTATGAGCTTTTAAAATTATAGATGTCCTAACAATTGTGATGTGATATCTTATAGTGGAGAGATGGCATTGACTACCAGGATAGCCTGAGGGTGCTTCTTCCCAAGCACATGCTCTCTGGATTGGAGAGAACTCGACTTGAGCCAACCTAGGCTGCTGGGAGAGGGATCAGGAACTCATGTCGGGCTAGTGTCACAGGAGAGAGACTCTGGGACTTGTGGAGCCAGAAAGCAATCCAATGTGTGTTTAATCAGAAAAGAATCTGTATTTATACTCACCAAGAAGGAAAATGTAGGGTGGAAAACAGGATGTGACGAAGAGAGGGTGGAGGGGAAAGAGAGTGCAAACCAGTGGGGATTAAACTGAGGAAAAAAGGGTGTGACTAGGAGAGGGGACTGAGCGAAAAGAGAGTTCGAACCAGTGGGATTAAACCAGTGCCCTGCAGGCAGGGCGGGTCTCAGGTAAAACAGTGGTTATGTAAATAGACCACAGTTAAGCAATGGAGCAGGGGGGAGCTGGCCAACAACTGACTAATTGATTCCCAGTTTTTCGGTGTTGGATGAGATTACAGTAGCTCAGTTTCTTCCTTTTCCAGGAAAAGCAATAAAGGTGAAAAGAAAAAGGACTTATCAAATGTCACAATTAGTAAAGGAGGCAGCCACAGAGTCTATTTACTTTAAGAAAGTTAAACTGAAATCTGTTAGCTAGAAAAGAATACAACTCTGCAAGATACTAGTCTCTAAAAATGGTAGGTTTCTGCAACTATAAAAGCCAGATGAGGAATGGGTGAGTGACAGTCACAACACTGATAAGACCTGAGAGTCACACTTTTAGTACCTGATTGTCACACTGATAGTTACTTGATAGTCACAAATAGTGACATGCACAGATCCTCCATGCACTTTGGCCACAAAAGAAAAAGAGTGATAACACTCTCTTACAGAGTTGTGAGTGTCAACAAGAAACTAAAGATTCTATGTCTGTGTGTTATCATTGAGGTCACAGAGCTAGGTTTCGTACAACTACTCAGAAAGTCCATCTCCTATATATCTTTCCCCCCTACTCAGAGTAACATTTCAGCGATGAGAAAGTAATGAAAATAAGGAGCACAGGAATCAGGAAGATTTGTAAGGAACAGCAGCAAACATCCAAGACAGGGAAACGGAGTTACAAATGCAGCTTGAAATTTCAATACAAATACAAATACAAACAAAAAAAGTTTTTGCAGGAGAGGACAAAACGTAAGCTTTGCAGAGTGGCCTGAAGCGAGGTCGTTTTGACCAGCAAACCTGAGGCCAGCTCAGCACCTCTGCTGAGGCTCCAGCCGCTTTGTCAACTGTCTCCCCAGAGTTTAAGGGAGGCGCAAGGCAGGAGAGAGTGGCTCCACCTCGCCCGATGCAGAGTAGGCATTCTTCCAACATGGCCTCGGGCTTTTAAACTTCTCTGTTTCAAGGATGTAAATGACACCTTGGCCTGGTTTAAGTGGCGACCGCTCTCTACTTTGTGTCGCCTCGGCCACTTCAGTGGTGACTGTAGCTCGCCATCTTGAATCAAGAGCGAGAGACCCAGCTCCAGCCCTGGGACTTAGGGCGCAACCCCAAGTGATGACAGGGGGGCGGGGTGGGGGTGGCGACACAATCATTCCTCCCTGGACAAGACTTCTCAACCTTCTCATCCTCCCCACCACAACCATCCGGCAACATTCATATCCCACTCAAAATAAATAAATAAATCCAGAAATAACTAAATCGTTCCGTGCCCAGACTCTCCAAATCTAAGGTGGCCAGGACTGGTGATTTTTTTTTCCCCTCGGGCATCCGCGTGTCTCCAAAAGCGCGCCCGCCCTTCATGCGCTCCTGCGCCTTTGGCTCACCTCGGCCGGAGCGGGCGCGGCAGGGCGGCGAGTTGGCAGGGGTCCTGCCCAGGGCGGGCTGGGAGCCGGGTGGCCGCGGGGGTGCGGAGGCGCGGCGGCCCGGCCCGCTCGACACCACCTGGCGGAGTCTCGCGGAAGAGTCTTAAAGGCGCGCGCCCCCCAGCGCCCGGCGCACTCGAGCGGGAGCCTCCGGGAGCTCGCCTGCCTCGCCCGCCCCGCGCCTCGGGAGGTAAGTGCGGCCGGCGGCGGGAGTCGCGGCCGGCTGGGGGCGGCCCTGCACGGCCCCTAGCTCTGCTCCGCGCGCTCAGCTCCGGCTCGGGCTGAGGGCGGCGCCCAAGTTTTTGTTTTTTTTTTTTTTTTGGAAATGCAGCCGGAGCGGCGGCACGGCATGTGGGTGCATGGATGGCGGGTGGGCGCGAGCCGGGGCAGTCTGGGGGCGGCCTTCCCGCTCTGCTCTGGAGAGAGACCCCGCGCGCCCCCCGCGCCCCCGCGCCCCGCGCCCCGCGCCCCGCGCCCCAAGCACTTGGCGCGCTCTGGCCGCGGTCCCGGCGAGTTCCAGCCGGCGGCAGCCCCGCACCCGGCTCCGCGCCTCCCCGCCCGCCTCGGCCCCTCGCAGCCGGCCGCCCCGCGGTCGCGCCGGGTCACGCCGGCAGGTCGCGCTCGGCTGCCGGCCAGGCTCGCCTCCGCCCGCGCCCGCGCCCCGGGCCACCCCGCCTGGCCTCTCGGCGCTGCGCCCCTCTCCTTCCCCAGCTCTCCCCAGCTCTCCCCATCTCCAGCCGCTCGCTATTTTCACACCTCCCGGTGCCTGGGCCCCGGAGCCCGATTCAGTGCTTAGTAATTAATTTGGCGTTTCAGAATGGTCAGCGGGCTGGATAATGGGCGCATTCATCCCCTGGGCTAATCTGAACAGAGGTGGGAAGAAAGGCTTTCACAGACAGAAAATGCCGTTCGCCGAGTGCTCAAAGGGGCTGTCACTCCCAGAATAAATCGCCGCCGCGCCCGCCGGCTTCTCGGGCTATTTCCATACAAGCCCGGCCGGCTCCGGGGACCCGCCGGCCTCGGCCCCGGCTCCGGGAATCGCTCAGCCGAGCGCCTTCGACGGGAAAGTAGGGCGAGAGCGAGCCCCCGGCGGGGGCCCAGGGGAAACGTGGAAGCCGGGGTCTCGAGCTAAGGCCTCAGGGGACAAAGGGATTGATTAGGAAATCAGATGCTAAACTAGCCAGAGGCGCAGTTGTAGCCTGGCGCTGGCGCTGGGGCGCTTCTGTCTCGGGCCACTGGGGACCCGCGATCCTCAGCCATCGCCAGTGCGCCCGGGGTCACGCTGCAAGCTCGTGGATCTCGCAAACCATCCGTGCAGTCCAGTGCACAAGCATTTTTAAACCAGCGCTGGTTAGCACAGTCCTGACCCACACTGGACGTTGGATTCCACATTGCTTGCGATCTACGTTCTTCCGCCCGCGGGGACAGGGCGGTGACTAAGTGACCCCCTGCCTGTACCCAGATTCCACCAGGAAGCATCAGCCAAGGGGTGACTGCGGCCTTGTCCTCTAACCTCTTCTGGACGCAAGGGTCACTAAAGAGGGGGCGGGCACATAGGGCTGGAAGCTGGGGCCTTTCTCCTGGCTCTCAACAGGAGTGGATTCGTGTCCTATGCTCCCCTTCCTCCTGCACCCTGCATCCCTCTGCCATAGCCCTAACCCTAGCCCTAACCCTAACCCTAACCCTAACCCTAACCCTAACCCTAACCCTAACCCTAACCCTAACCCTAACCCTAACCCTAACCCTAACCCTAACCCTAACCTCCTGGATTGAGGGCTGACAGCGCCCCAGCCGGGCGCTGACATCTCCAAGTGAGCTGAGTTAGCTCTGTCCAGGGTGAAGCCCCAGAAGCTGGGTGTTCCCGCTGTGGGGAGCTCACTGTGTGCCCACCTGGAAGGGAGATTTGGCCCTGGACGCTTCCATCCTGTGGGACTCTCCTAGTAGTGGCTCTGGGGTCTAGAGAGCAGTTCAGTTGAGATGCTCAATGACAAGGGAAGCAACTGGTGCCAAGGAGCAGTTCTGGAAGAGCCACATGTCCCAGGGTGTGTAGGAGAGATCAAGCCTTATACCACTCACTCTTATTTAAAGTTTTTTTTCTTAAGTATTGCACAGGAGAGAGAGCAAGTTTCACACATGAGGCAGAGAGAACAGAGGAAGAGAGAGAGAGAGACAGAGAGAGAGAGAGAAGCCAGAGTACCACTCTGGTTCATGCAGTGCTGGGGATGGGACCCAAAACCCATTTGTCCCCAGTTGCCCACTCACTAACTCCACTAACTCGTGTGTGGAAGTTACTCCTCCCTGCAGAGACCCAGTGTCCTTGTCTGCAAAGCAAGGGTGATGTGAGATCACTTTTGGTCCCAAGTGCAGGAGCCTTAATAGAAGGAATTCACATACCACTCATATCCTCAGTCCCTATTCCGGCCTTACAGCCCCCTGAGATCTCTCCTGGTCTTCAGCAATACCCTACTTTGACACTTTAGTGATTGACCACCACCACCACCCCCCAACACACACACACACACACACACACACACACACACACACACACCCTCTTCATTACTGCTTCTGGGTTCTTGTATCCAGTTCCCTTGAAACCTCACATGTTAAGAACTTGCAGGAGCCTTTCCAAAATTCTGGAGCCTTTCCAAGGTATAGATGGTGGTTCTGAGGCCAGACATCATGGTCCATCATGTCACCTGGTCAGCTAGACAGTTGACTTGAGCAGAACAGTGGGTTTCAGTCTCTGAGAAAGCTTCCTCAGGCCTTGGGAAGGAGACAGCACTCATTTTAGTGTGTAAAGATCCGGTTTTTGGGAGTCAGGTGCAGCAGGTTAAGCACAGGTGGTGCAAAACGCAAGGACCAACACAAGGATCCCAGTTTGAGCCCCTGGCTCCCCATCTGCAGGGGAGTCACTTCACAGGCAGTGAAGCAGGTCTGCAGGTGTCTGTCTTTCTCTTCCACTCTGTCTCCCCTCCTCTCTCGATTTCTCTCTGTCCTATCCAACAATGACAACATCAATAACAATAATGACTACAACAATAAAACAACAAGGGCAACAAAAGGGAAAATAAATAAATAAATAAAAAAGATTTGGTTGTTGACCATATAGAGCTCCATCCAGAGCTCTGCTCAGGCCTATATGCTACCAGGGAATAAGTTCAGGCCTCCAGCAAGCAAGTCCAGAACTCTCCCTGCTGAATCATCTCCCTGATGCCAGATATCTGCATCTTAAGAAAGTTTCCCAGACATTTTGATGCAGGTGGCACAGCAGCTGTTTTAAGGGACATGAAACCAAACTGGTCTCTTCTCCTGGTAGCCCACCCCTAACTCCCCATACACACATACACCCTGCATATTTGCTGTGACTTTCATTTGACCAGCAGAGCCATTTCTTTCTTTCTCCTATCCAGCCTCACCAAAGATCCATACTAGGTGGGGTCTGCTTCTAGCAGACACCTCAGATTCCCAGGATGTGCAACCTTTGCAGGAGCACCTGTAGATGAGCGACCTGAAAAATTTGGAATGTTCTAGGCAGGCTTGCAGAATAATTGGATATTATGTCCCCTGATTTAGGGGCCTCCTTTTACTGATATGATTTCACAGCGTCTCACACAGAGTACAGATGCACCTGGGGAGCTACCCTCAACACACACACACACACACACACACACACATGCACACAGACGCACACACCCATTACTACTACCACCAGTAGTAGCAAGGCCAGTTCTGCCCACAGTGGGGACAGAGCTGCCCACTACAGAGGATCTGTGCCCCTACAATAACCCACGTGCAAGCTATGGTGCAAACTCTCAGACACCTGCCCCAGCACCACCCAGGCTCAGAGGAGAGAAGATGCAAGAGGGAACCAAGAGAAGTCCTAAAAGAGAGGAAGTGGGGGCCCAGTGGTAGCGCAGCAGGTTAAGCACACAGGGACCGGCATAAGGATCCCGGTTTGAGCCCCCGGCTCCCCACGTGCAAGGGAGTAGCTTCACAGGTGGTGAAGCAGGTCTGCAGGTGTCTATCTCTGTCTTCCCCTCCTCTCGATTTCTCTCTGTGGTGTCCAACAACAACAATCACAACAAGGGAAACAAAATGGCAAAAAAAATGGCCTACAGGAGCAGTGGATTCCTAGTGCAAGCATTGAGCCCCAGCAGTAACCCTGGAGAAAAAAAAAAAGGAAGCAAGTAGGTAGGAGGGAGAGAAGAAGCTATTAGAATAGGGAAGGGGGCAGGGGCTGGGATGAGTCCCTATTTATGTAAGCCATTTGTAGCTGTGGATTGTAAAACTGGGCAGGATTCTCTGGAGTAATTCATAGTGTTTGGACAAGACAAACATTGTTCTGCTTTAAACAAACCTCCAGAAAGGTCAGCCTGGTTCATCCCTTTGCTGCGAGTTGCTGAGACTATCCAGATGATGAGAAAATCAGATCTTCACTGAAGGGGCCCCTGTGGGAGGCAGCTGTCTCCTGAGCCCCACGGATTTGGGATGAGGGCACCATGCCCAGGAAGGGTCCTTGGCTCCTGTTGAAAACGTTTGAGAGCCTGCCCCCTCTGGAGCCAGGCGTGAGAGAGTATGTTTCACAGAGGATGAGATGTGGGTGATGTCAAGAATTATCCCACTTCTAGAGTAAGGTCACATGACCTGCATTGTGAGTCTTTTATTGATGGGAAATAAGGGATAATGGGTATAGAGCTGAATTAGACACACTAGCAACCAGTCCTTATGTGCACACCAAGAAGTCCTGCTCCTTATATATGGTAGTACTGGCTGAGCGCCTCTGTGTTCATTTAACAAACAATTCTTTTCAGTGCCCCTTATGTGTCAAGTGCCAAGCTACGTTAGACATAAACAGTCGTGAGCAAGGAAGCTATTGAACCCAGTTATGGGTTATCCCACACACACTGTCTTCACTAAGAGAACGTCTCACAATTTCACTTCCAACCTCTCTTTCTCGACAAGCTCCCATCTAAGACCCAATAGAACAATTCCCAGAAGGGGCCTGATATCCAATATAGGGTTCTTTTTTAAAAAATATTTATTTATTTATTTATTCCTTTTTGTTGCCCTTGTTGATTTATTGTTGTAATTATTGATATCGTTGTTGGATAGGACAGAGAGAAATCGAGAGGAGGGGAAGACAGAGAGGGAGAGAGAAAGACAGACACCTGCAGACCAGCTTCACCGCCTGTGAAGGGACGCCCCTACAGGTGGGGAGCCGGGGGCTCGAACCGGGATCCTTATGCCAGTCCTTGCGCTTTGCGCCACGTGCGCTTAACGCGCTGCGCTACCACCCGACTCCCTCTTTTTTTTTTTATTGGGTAATTAATGTTTTACATTCAACAGTAAATACAATAGTTTGTACATGCATAACATTCCCCAGTTTCCCATATAACAATACAACCAATATAGGGTTCTTGTGTGAGTAATTATGACTTTGATTTGCTTGTGACTGTGATATTTATTTATTTCATTTTTATGGTTACAAGATGGTAAGGTTACAGTGTCTAGTTCCACACCACACCCATCACCAAAGTCCCCAACCTCTCACCTCCCAGAGAAAACAGCCATAGTTCTGATTAGGATCATGATCAGGACTGTGACTACAACAATGATGATAGACTTCACTCTCGAGGGAATCTATCACACACAGCTCAAGCACCAGAAAAGACTTTAAAATTTATTTTATACCACGAGAAAGAGGGGGGGGGGAGAGAATGAGAACCAGAGCGCCACTCTAGCACATGCGATGTCAGGGCTTGAACTTGGGACATCATGCTTTGAATAAGTTCAACACTCTAGCACTGTATCACCAACCTCCTGGGTTGCTGAAGCAAATACTTTTGATTTAGTCTTAATGAATTTTTACTAAGTTTTAAATGATCTTTATTTATTGGCTAGAGATAGCCAGAAATCTAGAGGGAAGGGGTGATAGAGAGACAGAGTGATACTTCTTCACCTCTTGTGAAACTTTCCCCCTGCAGGTGGGGACGAAGGACTTGAACCCGGGTCCTTGTGCATTATAACATGTACGCTCAGCCAGGTGCGCCACCACCCGGTCCCAAAGCAAATACTTTTGGTTGCTGCTTTCATTTATGCTTGTTGAGTTATTATTTATTAGTAGTGTATCACTGATGGTCATTAACACCGAAGTCCACTATTTCCATAGTAGCTGTCAGTTGTCCCCATATATGTTGTCCACTGGCTCAGGGAACTTTGTCATCCTCTCAAGGAAGAACTCTCCCTGTGGTAACCAGGATGGTGGTTGTGCTACTGACCTTATTAATTTCACAGAACTTTGCAAACATTGTATTTGTTGAGAATATTAGACACTTTAGCCAATTGGCATGTGTTGTTTTTCTTGATACTCTTGATATTGATGGAAGAGAGAAAGATGGGAGGGAGGCAGGGGAAGAGAAATAATATCCATGTTTTTCCAAAGAAGTTGATGCTCAGAGAGGGAAAACGGCTTCCCTTGCCTACTGTTTTAGTCATTTGGGGTTACTCTCATAAAATACCATGGAGTGGGTGGCTTCAACACTAAGCATTTGTTTATAACAATCCAGGGAGTTTCCTGCACTGGCCTCTTCTACAATAAGTAACATCAGGGGCCAGGTGGTGGCGCACCTGGTTAAGTGCACACATTACAGTGTACGAGGTCCTGAGTTCAAGCCCCTGGTCCCACTCGTAGGCGGGAAGCTTCATGAGTGATGAAGTAGGGCTGCAGCTGTCTCTCTCTCTATCCAATAAATAAGTAAATATAGTTTTAAAACTTAAAAAAAAAAGCACTGTCCTCACAAATTTTAGTGGTTGCTTGGGTGGTGGGGGGGCTAGATTTTTATAGTCAACTGTCATATTTCTAAGTATCAAAGTTTAGGAGTCACACCTCTCCCCAAGGATCCTAATCTGTGGTTCACTCCATGTGGCCTTGCAAGACCAGAAGATGTCTGACCTCATTTAAACAACACTTATTTATTTATTTATCTATTATATAGAGACAGAGGGCCATTAAGAGGGAAGGTGAGGTAGAGAGGAAGAGAGACACCTGCAGCCCTGCTTCACTGTTTGAGAAGCCTCCCCCCAACAGGTGAGGACTGGAGGCGTGAATGGGGGTCCTTGAGCATTGTAACGTGCTCTCAACCAGGTGTGTCACTTCTGGTTCCCCGTTTGACCTAATTTTACAAATATTTCTAAATCCAGAACTTCAGGCACCCTTGGGTACTGATGTCTCCTGCTGTTATGTCCACTCCTCTCTCAAATGTTCAGGAGGTTACTGACTTAGTTCTGGACTGTTCTGAGTCACAGAGGATGTTGCAACTCTGACCTCCAGAAAAGAGGGTTTGCATTGCCTTGATTACTCAAAAAAAAAAAAAAAGGTCTTCAATATCTTGGTCACTCTGCAAAGAATTTATAATACCTTAATGCAAACAGCAAGCACTGAGCAACCTTATGTTGAAGGTGCTGCAGTCAGCACTGGGAGAGGTACAGAACAGTGAAGCCCATCACCACTCAGAGGGGCTCAGTGCTGGTGCAACTGGCTAAGTGCACATAGTACTAAACCCAAGGACCTGGGTTCAAGCCCCCACTCCCCACTTGCAGGGGCATGCTTCATGAGCCGTGAAGCAGGTCTGTAGGTGTCTATCTTTCTCTCCCCCTCTTTATCTCTTTATTCCCCTCCCTTCTCAGTTTCTCTCTGTCCTATCAAATAAAGATAGCAAGAAAGAAAAAAGAAAAAGGAAAGAGAAAGAAAAGGAAAAAATGACCACTAGGAGCAGTGGATTCATAATGTAGGCACCAAGCCCCAGCAATAACCCTGGTGACAAAAAGAAAAAAGGAAAACAAAAATGACAATGGGGACACTGCAAGGCCAGAGTGTTAGCAGTTGTCTCTCCCTGTGTTCCTTTCATTTACTTCTGCTTGTCTTTTGAGATTTGCAGGGGACCCTCTTAATTTGGCATTTCTGGGATTCACTGGTGTGTTAGTTCCCTGTGGTCACCTTAACAATTTGCCACAAGCTCCAGACTGAAATCAAAGGTTACCCTCCCGTTGGAGGCTTTAGAAAGGAATGGGCTGCTTGTCTCAGCTTCTGCTAGCTGCAGACAGTCCTTGTCTTATGACAGCTCACTCTGACTCCTACTCTGTTTTCACATGACCTTCTCCTCTCCTGTCTTGTCAGCTTGTCCTGTCTCTCTTCTAAGGACCCTTGCCATGGCATTTTGAGCCACTCAATAAATCCACAGTGATCTTCTTCTCATGATCTTTATCCTAGTCTCATCTGAAACAAAACAAAATAAAACAAACTAACCAACAACACCACCATTATTTCATGGAAGGTAAACATTTACAGCCTGGGAGGTAGCACAGTGGTTAAAGCACTGGATTCTTAAGCATGAGGTCCCAGTTTGATCCCAGAATCATATTTGCCACAGTGATACTCTGGCAGGGAGACAGACAGGAAGGAAGGAAAGAAGGAAGGGAGGAAAGAAGAAAGGAAGGAAGGAAGGAAGGATGGAAGGAAGGAAGGAAGGATGGAAGGAAGGAAGGAAGGAAGGAAGGAAGGAAGGACAGAAGGAAGGAAGGAAGGAAGGAATGAAGGAAGGAGTGAACATTCACAAATTCCAGGAGCTAAGACACAGATATTTTGGGGGGGGAACATTAGCTGGTTATCACCACCAGTTGTCCATAGTTGCAGGTATTTCCCTGGGTGATCTTAATAAAAGTGTAGTGCACCTTACTGTGTGCCAGGCAATCTAGGGCTCAGGAGGAGAAGAAGCAAGTCCTCCCTCAAGAAACTTATGGATTAGTCTGGCAAGTAATATGATGTCATGAGCTACTGGAAAAGGAGGCATGCAAGATGGATGCTTAAAAGCACAAATTCTGTGTGACCTCAGAGATAGTGCAGTTGCTAGAATGCTGGACCAAGATGCAAAATGTGCCAAGACATTGAATACCCTGGCCTGTATCTACCTCTCTGCCTTTATCTCCTACCACTACCCATTTGTTCACCAAGCCTCAGCAATTCTTTTCCTTAAAAAAAAATGATTATTAAATAAAGACAGATAGAGAATGAGAGAGATAGAGAGACACTTGTAGCACTGTTTCAGTACTCATGAAGCTTTCCTCCTTCAGGTAGGACCAGGGGCTGGAACCTGGGTCCTTGTGCATTGTAATGTATGCACTTAACCAGGTGCATCACCACCTGACCCCAGTAATTCTTTTCCTGAGACTGTATTTAGCCTTTCCTTCTCCTTCCTTCCTTCCTTTCCTCTCCTCTCTTTTCCTCTCCTCTTCTCATTCTTCCTTCCTCTCTCCCTTCCTTCCTTCCTTCTTTCCTTCCTTCCTTCCTTCTTTCTTTTTAAAAGTCTCATTTATTTCTGTAAGAAAAAAGGGAGAGAGAGAACCATAGCATTGCTCTGGCATATGTGATACTGAGGATTGAACTTAGGAGGACTCACATGCTTGAAAATCTACTCCATCATCTCCTGGGCTCTCTTCTACTCTTTTCCCTTGTCTTTCTCACTTTCCCCTCCCCCCCCCCCCTTTCTCTCATGAGACTAAATGTCAAGTAAGTCAGAATAGGGTAGGGGAACTCTTGAAGAAGGAGTTTGAAACTCAGGAGTTATTTTTCAGTCTTCTTAATGAATGGGGGGAGGGGTTGGGGTGGATTCTTAAATGTCCTGTAGAGTAGAGCGGACAGAAACATTGTGTCCAGGGAAGAATTTTCCTGCCTCTGCTGCCAGCAGCACCTCTGCGGAGGAATAATCTTAAGGAAACAGTTTGTATTTGAATCCTAAAAGAGTCTTTTTCAGTTGTAACTGATAACCTTTCCTCCTGTAAGTATTTCAAATGAGATCTCCACACACACACCACCTTCTGCTCAACCCATGTTCCATGGTCCATTCACACAACCTCTGGAGAGTCTCCTACCCCTCCCTCCCCCTTGGCATCACTCCAGTCCAGTATCACCTCTAAACTTAGAGGTTTCACTGAGGGGACTCCTTCCTTTGGATCCTGTGTAAATGCTAAATTAGCAGAGCCCCAACTCTGGGCTCTGAGGCCCCCCACTATTCCTTCCACCCACAGAACCTTCCTTTTCTTTGCACCCTTTGTTCCCTTCCCCAAGGCCAGTCTTCCATCCATGACAAAGCCTCCCCCCACAGTGACCCATTTTCTTTATTTTAATAGTGTTCAGGGTGGGACCTTGTCAAAAGCTTTTTGCAAATGAAAATAAATTACATCTGCTGGTTCCCCTTATCCACAGGCATTTTCACCCCTTCAAAGAGCTCTGGTAGATTAAAGGATTTGTCGGATTTGGGGTTTGTATGGGCTTCTGTGCCCAACTCCAGAATCCTTCGCCAAGACCCCCGCAGAAGGGGAGGCCTGAACTGAAGATGCAGACAAACAACACGGAGGGAATTGGGATCCATCACCAAGACTCTGCGTGTATCCAAACCTGTTCTTCCAGGCTTTAGAAGCCTTTCTAGAAAAGGTTGTGTGTGTTTTTTAAAAGACGTATTTATTTACTAATAGGAGACAGAAAGAAGGAGAGAAGGGGAGAGAAAGAGAGCGAACACCAGAGCACACCAATTCTGGCACATGCAATGCCAGAGATTGAGCCTGGGACCCTAAGCTTGATAGTCCAGTATGTATCCACTGTACCATCTAGCAGGCTGTGAACATAGCATTTCTTGAAATACTTTCAAGGAGGTGGGGGGGTGTCAGAGATCCCTTAAGCAATCTTATATCAGGCTAATCAGGATCTTTGAAACAAGCATGGATACCCCTAATTCTTCAGGTGTAGGGCCTAGGAGCTAGATCTGAAGAGTGTATTAAAAACAACAACAACAACCCGAAACCCTTCATTATTATATATACTATACATCTACCCTTTGCTAGTTTCTTTCCTTTCAAATGCATCCTCTTAATCCCAGGCCTATAAAATAAGTGCTATGACCTGTTTCCCACCATGAGAAAACGAATGCTCAAATGGGTAAAGCAACTTATTCAAGTTCAGGTAATTGGTAAGTTAGGGTCCAGACTCATCAGAGCCCAGTTTTTGCTATGTCCAAAAGAATTGTGGTCAATTCCGATCACACCAACCCTTCTGGTGAAACCAGATGTTTGGATCACCTCTCCCACTACAATTTTCAACCTCTCTTGAGAGTCCTGGGAATATATATATATATGTGATTTTTTTTGCCTCTAGGGTTATTGCTGGGGCTGAGTGCCTACACTAAGAATCCACTGCTCCTGGAGGCCATTTACCCCATTTTTGTTGCCCTTGTTGCTGTTATTATTGTTTTTGTTATTACTGCTGTTGCTGTTGTTGGATAGGACATGGAGAAATCAAGAGAGGAGGGGAAGACAGAGAGGGGGAGAGAAAGACACCTGCAGACCTGCTTCACTGCTTGTGAAGCGATCCCCACCCCCAAACCCGCAGGTAGGGAGCTGGGGGCTCTAACCTGAATCCTTATGCCAGTCTGTGTGCTTCGCACCAAGTGTGCTTAACCCACTGTACTATGACCTGGTCCGCAGTCCTGAGAATTTTTATCCTCTTAATTGATGCTGAGAAGCGTCACTGAGCCAGGTCACAGTTCAGACTTATGATTGACCCAAATTTCTGCCTCTGTCTGGAAATGGCTGAGACCCATTTCTGTTAGGATGGCTATGTCAGTCAAGCTCATCCTACCCATAGGTGCCGATGAGAAGCTCCCGGAGCTGAAACCATTTTAATACACACATCCAGTGCTGAAACCATTTTAATACGCACATCCAGTGCTGAAACCATTTTAATACACACATCCGGTGCTGAAACCATTTTAATACACACATCCAGTGCTGGAACCATTTTAGTACACACATCCAGTGCTGAAACCATTTTAATACACACATCCAGTGCTGAAACAAACCATTTTAGTACACACATCCAGTGCTGAAACAAACCATTTTAGTACACACATCCAGTGCTGAAACAAACCATTTTAGTACACACATCCAGTGCTGAAACAAACCATTTTAGTACACACATCCAGTGCTGAAACAAACCATTTTAGTACACACATCCAGTGCTGAAACAAACCATTTTAGTACACACATCCAGTGCTGAAACAAACCATTTTAGTACACACATCCAGTGCTGAAACAAACCATTTTAGTACACACATCCAGTGCTGAAACAAACCATTTTAGTACACACATCCAGTGCTGAAACAAACCATTTTAGTACACACATCCAGTGCTGAAACAAACCATTTTAGTACACACATCCAGTGCTGAAACAAACCATTTTAGTACACACATCCAGTGCTGAAACAAACCATTTTAGTACACACATCCAGTGCTGAAACCATTCCATTTTAATATACACATCCAGTGCTGAAACCATTTTAATACGCACATCCAGTGCTGAAACCATTCCATTTTAATACACACATCCAGTGCTGAAACCATTTTAATACGCACATCCAGTGCTAAAACCATTCCATTTTAATACACACATCCAGTGCTGAAACCATTCCATTTTAATACACACATCCAGTGCTGAAACCATTTTAATACGCACATCTAGTGCTGAAACCATTTTAATACACACATCCAGTGCTGAAACCATTTTAGTACACACATCCAGTGCTGAAACCATTCCATTTTAATACACACATCCAGTGCTGAAACCATTTTAAAACACACATCCAGTGCTGAAACCATTCCATTTTAATACACATATCCAGTCTTGACACATTATACGATGCTGGATTTCAAAAAAGTAAAACCTTTGCTCATGTCCAAAAGGACCCTCTGGTCATCTCATGTATCTTAAATCCATACTCTCTCCCTCTTTTCCATCCTTGAACACAGTTTAACTTGTGCCCTTTGGTGCCTTCTTCCCAACGACTGACTCATATCCCTGCATGTCACCCAACTCCACACTCTTTACCCCACAGTCTGGTCTCTCCTGAGGCTCCACTCACACCACAAACCCACTCAGTGGAGTTGCATTCCCCAGACCACATACACTCAAAGGCCTGGAGGAGGGAGCTGTTGCCTTCCTCAGTCACTTCCTCAAATGGTTCCTCCCATCTTCACTAAAGCTACACCAACATCCCCCTGCTCCTGTAAGGCCAGAACTACACAGCCGCTCCACCTCCTCCCCATCTTGGCCACTCTTACCCTTCTTTTAAAAACTCCAGGACCTGGCTCAGTCTTCACCTCTGCCCAAGCCTCCGTCTTGGTCCTAAGTGTCTCTAATTGCCAAGTGGACAGCCTACTAGGCCCCTTGACCTCCTTATCACCTTCACCTCTGCTTCCAACACAAACCTCCCTCTTGTCCTCGGCAGGATGTGTCATCACCCAGAGTTGTCCGGCCCATGGAAGCCTCAGTTCTGACATCCAGTTCTGGGCCTTCATTTTCTCAGTTATCTCCTCTCTCTCTCTCTCTCTCTTATTTTTGCATCCAGGGTTATCACTGGGGCTCGGTGCCTGCACTACAAATCTACTGTTCCTGGAGGCCATTTTTGTTGCCCTTGTTGCTATTGTTATTGGATAGGAGAGAGAAATTGAGTGGAGGAAGAAAGAGAGGGGGAGAGGAAGATAGACACCTACAGACCTGCTTCACCGCTTGTGAAGCGATCCCCCCTCCCTGCAGGTGGTGAGCCGGGGTTTGAACTGGGATCCTTGTGTGGGTCCTTGTGCTTGGTGCCATGTGTGCTTAACCTGCTGCACTACCACCCAACACCCCTCAGTTATCCTCTCCACCACCTCTCTTCCTCTGGCTTCCTGATAGACCAGCTCTGTCTGACAGAACTTCTTGTGAAGATAGAAATTGTCTTTACTGATTCTTTTCAAAGAAGGAGCAACTGAGGAGCTGAGATTTACATTTTATTTAATTTTCATTCCTTCAAACTGCAATGGGAATAACCTGGGCTCATCTATTTCCTCTTCCATCAATGCCTTGTCTTCACTTCCTTCTGTCTTCAGTTTTGTCTCCATAGTCCATGAGTCCATCACAGCAGTCCCTCTCTTCCCCTTGTCCTTCTCTTATACTCCTGCAAAAAAAAAAAACAAAAAAAACTAGCACTAAATTAACCCTTCAGTTTTGTTCTCTCTCTCTCTCCCCCCCTATACAGGAACTTCAGAATACTGCTGGGGAGGGTGGACTTTGTTGGATGAGTTGTGTGTATGTATGTCTTTATTTTTTTTTAAATATTTATTTATTTATTCCCTTTTGTTGCCCTTGTTGTTTTCTTGTTGTGGTTATTGATGTCTTCGTTGTTGGATAGGACAGAAAGAAATGGAGAGAGGAGGGGAAGACAGAGGGGGAGAGAAAGACAGACACCTGCAGACCTGCTTCACCGCCTGTGAAGCGACTCCCCTGCAGGTGAGGAGCCGGGGGCTCAAACCCGGATACCTACGCAGGACCTTGCGCTTTGCGCCACGTGCACTTAACCCGCTGCGCTACCGCCCGACTCCCATGTATGTCTTTCTTTCTCTCTCTCTTTCTTTCTTCCTCTTTGTTGCCCTTGTTGTTTTATTGTTTTTGTTATTGTTGTTGTTGATGATGATGTCGTCACTGGATAGGACAGAGAGAAATGGAGAGAGGAGGGGTAGAGAAAGATAAGACACCTGTACACTTGCTTCACCGCTTGTGAAGCGACTCCCCTGCAGGTGGGGATCTGGGGGCTCAATCTTGGATCCTTATGCTGGACCTTGCGCTTTGTGCCACCTGCGCTTAACCTGTTGCACTACTGCCCAACTCCCCGTGTGTGTGTTTTGTTTTGTTTTCTACCGGGTTTATCACTGGGGCTTGGCAGGCACTATGAACCCACCATCCCAGTGACCATGTTTCTCTTCTTTAAATTTTTAAAAAATTTTATTAGTGACTTAATAATGATTAACAAGATTGTAGAATATCAAGGGCACAATGCCATGCAATTACCACCACCAGAGTTTGGTATCCCATCCCCTCCATGGGAAGGTTCTCTGTTCTTTATCCCCTTAGGAGCATGGACCCAGGATCATTGTGGCATGCAGAAGGTGAAGGTCTGGCTTCTGTAATTGCTTCTCCGCTGGACATGGGTGTTGGCAGGTCAATCCATACTCCCAGCCTGTTTCTATCTTTCCCTAGTGGAGTAGGGCTCTTGGATTTGTTTGTTTGTTTCCAGTCTATTATTATTTGATAGAACAGAGAGAGATTGAGAGAGGATGGAGAGACAGAGAGGGAGAGAGAAAGATAGACACCTGCAGACCTGCTTCACCACTCATGAAGTGTCCTCCCTGCAGGTGGGGAACTGGGACTCAAACCTAAGTCCTCCTTATGCATGATGATGTGTGACCTCAACCCCTTTGCCACCCCCACCCCCCCACCCCCAGGGGAGGTTTTGTTTTGTTTTGTTTTGTTTTGTCATGGTTGATCGCCAACTTTAGCAGGACCTTGAGTTTTGCCCAGTGAACTTCATTTTCTTTCTCCCCTGGCCTCAAAACTTCAGTGCTCCCACTTGTCCTTCACTCGGAGCAGACCATCTCACTTCCTATTCCACTGAAAGGAGATGCTTTCAGACAAGGTGATTATCAGCTTTACAAGGCTAGTTTTTGCTGCCTTTGGCCTCTTTCCTTGGGCTAGCTCCTTCCTATCCTATCAACATTTGAGCAAGTTCAAAGAGCCTTATCTTTTACACAGAAGTAAAGAAAAAAAAAAAAAAATGCTTCCCAGCATTCCAGATCACCTCCTCCTTCCTATCAGCCTGTCTCTTTCCTTCCACTTGTTTTCACACTTCTTGAAAGTTGTCCACACTTGCCACCTCTGTTTTCTCACCTCCCAGGACCTTCATAACCCTGGGGCAGTCTGGCGTCTGTCCTGTACCACTCCTCGGGCCACTACTGGTCAAGGTCACCAATGACCTCCTTGTGGCTTAATCACTAGGATTCTTTTTTTTTCTCAGATCTTATCTTGACTTTGAAGACATGTGACTTCTTTAGCTTCTAGTACTCCAAATCTCTATTATCTCCCTCCTCTACTTCTAAAGTTTTCTTGAAACAGCTGCAATCTCTTTTTTTCCTAGGGCAATCCGTGGGCCTCACAGGTGAGATGGGGGGGGGGGGGCTTGCTTCGGGGAGTGCCAAGAATGTGGGCTCCTCCTCCTGATACATTCCTTGAAGAAACACCTGCGAATTTGCTTTCTCACCCAGGAGCCACACTGTTGTGTTTTGAACTCCAGTTTGAATGGTGGATCCTGCTGCTTAGATCCTTATGTGTCTTTGCTGATGTTTATTTACAAACCCTATTTTGCCAGGCTCTCACAACAGCTGTGTTTGTCATCATCCCCTCAAAAGGCAGTATATGCTTTCAGAAGGGACACTGACAAATTAGAGCACACCAGGAGAGGATGCATGGTATTCTAAAGACAATACCTTATGAGAAATCAATAATAGTAATAATGATAATAATAAACTGGAAACATTTTTTTTTTCCTAGAAGAGAGAAGAATTGAGAGATGTCAGAGGGGTGATTTAAAACATTTCAGGAGGCAAAAATCTTGGTCTAGGCTAATGAGTTAGGATCAGAATGGGACCAAGTGTAGGAGGGACAGGGAGGCTCTGAAGGGAGGCAAGTGAGTTCTTCTTCTTTTTTTTAATTTTAATAGTGATTTAATAATGATCAACAATAATGCAAGATAACAGTTTCCACCAGCTGAGTTCTGTGTCCCTTCTCCTCTATTAGAAACTTCCCTATTCTTTATCCCTCTCTGGGAATATGGACCATCTTTTTATGGAGTGCAGAAGATGGAAGGTCTGGCTTCTATAGTTGCTTCTCTACTGAGCATGGATGTTGGCAGGTCGATCCATACCCCAGCCTGTTTCTATCTTTCCCTAGTGGGGTAAGGCTCTGGAGAGGTGAGGCTTTGTGACACTTTGGTGAGGCCATATGCCCAGGGAAGTCAGGATGGAATTATAGTAGCAATCTGCAACTTGGTGGCTGAAAGGTGGTAAGACGTAAAGCAGGAAAAACTGTTTAATAAACAGGGACCCAGAAGTAGGAATAGGGCAGATGAAACTGGGGGCCTTAATGTGGGAAGAAGAAGAAAGTGAGCTCTAACATGTACGGTAATGTCCCAGACCCCCAGCACACCAGGAGAGACACACCTGCCCACAAGGAACTACTAAAGACGATCATGCTAAGTGCAGGGACCACAATTAAAGTAGAAACCCCACCCCCACCATCTTGAAGACCCCTCTGCTGACATTGTATCATGGTTGCACTGCAAGTTTCAAATTTGCTGCCACAGGATTCACCAGGAACCCTGTGGACAGAAACAGCCTCGCAGGAGAAAGGCTTGGCGAGCACTGGGTTATTGTAGGTACACATTCCCAAGTAGACCCTAGTGAGTTGGGCACCCTGATTGCCAGGTGGTCTTTTCCTGGCTTGTATGTTGATGTGATGCTATCAGTTTACACTGTGGACCATCACAGAGTCACAGAGTTCACTGTTAGGACTGTTATGGGGAC
Organism: Erinaceus europaeus; assembly: GCF_950295315.1. Classification (NCBI taxonomy): domain Eukaryota; kingdom Metazoa; phylum Chordata; class Mammalia; order Eulipotyphla; family Erinaceidae; genus Erinaceus; species Erinaceus europaeus. The sequence goes on from NC_080173.1 coordinate 87,400,275, forward strand.
ATTGTGGAGGGTGTTTGCTCACTACCTCACACTGTGTTCCCTTTATGAGGCCTCCCAGGAGAAATTCCTGTCTGATCTTAGTACCAAGAATAGTTGTAATTCTCTTGAGTAATAGGGCTGTTTTTATCTCACGGACACTGGGAATTGTGTAACTGACATGGTCTCCTTTTCATTTTGGCTGCAGGGAAGCTTAGGGACAAATTTGTTGCCCACCCACAGAAGGAGAATAGTACTTTCCAGGGGAGGGTCATTCTAGCTTTATTCCTGTCTCTACTTATTCTTTCCTCTAGATTTTTCTTCCTCTGCTTGGTTTTTCTTATTTTTCTAAACAAAATGAAGATTATACAAGCAAAACAATAATGGTAATAACAAATAAAAATATCAATGCTCAAAGTTAACCATAACTAATAATGCTGTCTTTATGCATAATCTAAAAATAAAAATGAAATTGTACTGTACATAATGCTTTTGACATAGTGTATTATAATTCATTGAGTTTTTTTTTACTCCACAGTCCACCCTAAACATTCTTCTCTATAATTAAATGTTCTTTAAACCATTTTAAATTTTCTAGAAAGATCTGGTAATGTATGTAATTTGACACTTGGAATTTCTACATTGGCTTCCTATGCTTCTAGCTTCATACATATTTTTATCTACATATATGTGAGAGTACATTCATGTAGACTGTAGGGTATAAGGCTGATATATACATATTGTGGGCTACCCTACCCATGTATTAATTTCATTTGATGCTCACAAACCTAGGAGGTAGATATGGTTGTCCCCCATTTTTTGAGGAAATCAAGCCAAAGAAAGATACAAAAATTGCTGTCACCATTCTCTGACTTCAAAGCATGTGCTCCCAATGGCGATATTGCCTTTTAGATTAAGAGGCTGGGCAGTGGTCTCCCTCCCTATCTCCACCTCCTCTCTCAACTTCTCTTTGTCTTATACAATAAAATGGAAAAGATGGCTGCCCGGAGCAGTGGACTCTTTGTGCCAGTACCAAGCCCCACAGATAACCCTGGAGGCAAAAATAAATAAGATAGATAAAAATTTAGCCATGGCTGACTGTAAAATCTCAATGGTAATCTAAAGGCAGACCCGCTTCATGGCTTGCAAAGCTTCCCCCTTGCAGGTGGGGAGCGCCCGCTCGAACCCGGGTCCTTGAGTGAGTCCTTGCCTTTAGTGCTATGTGTGTTGAACTGGGTGCGCCACTGCCTGGCCTCTTAAGTATCCTTGAGTCCCCTGAACTCCTCTGCTATAAGCCAAGGCATAAATAAACAACACACAGAGAGGTAAATGACACACAAGTAGGCCATAGAATAGTGCTACCCCACGTGTGAGGAGGCGTTGAGGCTGTCCTCTAACAGTGGGTTTCTTTCTTCTGGTCTGTGATGAACTTCCATCCCTGGGAGAGCAGGCTCACTTGGGTGGCTTTCTCGCAGGGCATTCTTCTAAGGAGGTTATGCTGGGCCACCTGAGTCCTGAGACACCCCCTCCACCCCTTTTTTTTTTTTTTAAGACTCTCGGTTTATGAACATGTCAGTAAGACAAACATGAGGCACTTAACGGAGATACTGCAATAAGCTGCTGACCTTTGGGCCAGAACCAAGATCCTGGGCTTTCGATCCAGGTCTACTACTAGATTACTCATCTAAAAGTAGCAAACCAACCACCAGCAATTCAGTTCCAAACTCTCCACCTAGTGCCTTCTTTCCCTCAAAACTCTCCAAGGTGGTGTTAAGGATGGTTGCAAGTGTCCCAGGCCCTTTAGTTAAGGTGGTAGAGGCTAAAGCAAGGAGCAGTGGGGATGGCTCAGCGCATGCTCCCTGAGTCTAGACTCCAGTGGATTACCCATTGGACAAGTGAGGAAAGGAACAGGCCCAGATTTCTATTCCTGGGTGGGCTGTTTACTAGTTGGGAGACTTGGGCAAGTTTCTTCACCTCCTGAGACCTCATTTTTCTCATCTGCGAAGTGGAGTTTCTGCCAATGTTGCAAAAACTCAAGCGGAACAGGATGTAGAGGGGTGGGGGGAGAAGGTACGACTCCTCTAAGAGGCCAGGGAACATTTATAAACGGCCTGAGAATATGGGGGTGGTGTATTGCACCAAAGTAAAGGCCTCTGGAGTTGGGGGGGGGAGGGTGTTCAGGGCCTGGGACAAGATGGCGGAGGAGGACCTAGGTGTGTGTGGGGGGGATAGAATGTTATGTAGAAAACTGAGAAATGTTACACATGTACCAACTACTGTATTTTCCTGTCGACTGTAAGCCATTAGTCCACCCAGTAAGGAAAAAGAAAAAGAAAGATCTGAAGAAGGGCTGGGGTGCCCCCAGCGTGAGGACTGGCATGGTGGGTGGGTGGGGGGGGGGGCGCTGATCAGTGCTCAGCTGCTGTCTGTCTGCCTTCTTTCCCCTGGACTCTGCGAGACAGAAAGCAGCCGATCCCCTAGCAGGCCCGTTTCTTGTGACAACTGCGGGGAAGCAGAGGAACAGCCCCTTCTAGCTGGGCCCCCGAGGCTTCGGGCGGGGGTGGTGGTGGTGGGAGCCGGCGGTGACCCTCAACCTTTCGCTCGCTGTCCCGGGTCCTCTACCCCCCTGGGGAGCGGCCTTGCGCTCGGTGCCACTGGGGCCACCAGGCTGGGTTCGAGGAAGGCCCGACCTCCGCACAGCACAGAAAACAAACACAGATGTGTCTTTCTGCGAGCGAGCGCGGGGCGCTGCCCCCCTCGCCGCTCCCCCCACCCCCGCCTGCACGCCCCCCAGGGCGGGAGGCCGGCGGGAACGTGCGGGAGTCCCGGGCAGTGCGGGGCCCGGGCCGGGCTGACAGTGGCCGCCGGCTCCTCCTCTTCCCAGAGGGTGCGCGCCGGGCCCAGCCCCCTCTCCGGGGTTTCTCAGGGCGCTCTTCTCGCTTTCTCTTTGTCTCTGCTTCTCTTTCTCGGGCTCCCGGGTCGCCTCGGCTCGCCCCGCGTCCCGGGCCGCTCCTCTAGAACTTTTCTTCTTTCCCGGGGTGCAAACTTGGCTGCCGAAGGGCGGCAGCTCGCCGCCGTTATTGGCCAGCCCCCCGCCCGGCGCCCCGCCCCCCGCCCCCGCGCTCCTCTCCACCCCCCACTCCGGGCGGGCGGCGGCGGCGTCTTCGGGGGCGTGCGTGCGAGCGAGCGAGGGTGCGCGCAGCCGGCGGGAGTGTGTGCGCCCCGGGCGCGGGCTGGGCAGCTCTCGGAGCGGCGGGAGCAGGCGGCCGCGGCGTCACTCGGCCGGGAGAGGCGGCGGCGGCCGGGCCGGGGCCGGGGCCGGGGCCGGGGCTGGGGCAGCAGCGGCGGCGCCGGGCATGGAGCTGGCAAGCCCGCGCTGAGGCGGGACGCGCCTGCGAGCCGCGAGCGAGGGGAGGCTCTCCGCTCCCCGACCGGGGCCGGGCAAACTTTTCTTTCTCTTTTGCCCTCTACAGAGGTAAAGTCCCGGACGCGGACTTCCCGGCTGCGGGAGGAAAGGACGCGGGGAGGAAGGAAAGAAGGAAGGAGAGAAGGTGCGGGTGTGGGCAATCCCCGCGCTGTCCCGTGGCCGACACTTTGGGTGCCGGCGGGCTGGCTGCGGAGGGGCAGATGGGAGCGGGCAAGCCCCCGGGGCGGCGTGGAGGCGGCGTTGGCGGGGAACCATCTCCCTCCCGCGGCCCCGGCTCGCCGCCCGGCCGGAAAGAACAGGCGCAGACGGTGCGGGCCCCGGGACCCCCAGATTGCCCTCCCCGCCTCACTCCCACCCCGCCCGGACCCCGAGAGGCGGCGCAGGCAGTTGGCGGTGGGGCTGGTGCCGGGAGCCGGGCGCCCTGGGGGTGGGGGTGTGTGTGGGGCTGGGGCGGGCTGGCTGAGCGCGGCTCCCCTCTCTCCGCAGGCGCCTTCCTTCCGCGGCGGGCCGACCGACTCCTCGGCGCGGTAGGGCCGGGCAAACTGGACGCGGCATGATGCGCGCGGTGCGGGAGGCGCTGGCGGCGCTGGCGGCGGTGGCGTGCCTGGTGGGCGCGGTGCGCGGCGGACCCGGACTCAGCATGTTCGCCGGCCAGGCGGCGCAGCCCGACCCCTGCTCGGACGAGAACGGCCACCCGCGCCGCTGCATCCCGGACTTCGTGAACGCGGCTTTCGGCAAGGACGTGCGCGTGTCCAGCACCTGCGGCCGCCCCCCGGCGCGCTACTGCGTGGTGAGCGAGCGCGGCGAGGAGCGGCTGCGCTCCTGTCAGCTCTGCAACGCCTCGGACCCCAAGAAGGCGCACCCGCCCGCCTTCCTCACCGACCTCAACAACCCGCACAACCTGACGTGCTGGCAGTCCGAGAACTACCTGCAGTTCCCGCACAACGTCACGCTGACCTTGTCGCTCGGCAAGAAGTTCGAGGTGACCTACGTGAGCCTGCAGTTCTGCTCGCCCCGGCCCGAGTCCATGGCCATCTACAAGTCCATGGACTACGGGCGCACCTGGGTGCCCTTCCAGTTCTACTCCACCCAGTGCCGCAAGATGTACAACCGGCCGCACCGCGCGCCCATCACCAAGCAGAACGAGCAGGAGGCGGTGTGCACCGACTCGCACACCGACATGCGCCCGCTGTCGGGCGGCCTCATCGCCTTCAGCACGCTGGATGGGCGGCCCTCGGCGCACGACTTCGACAACTCACCGGTGCTGCAGGACTGGGTCACGGCCACCGACATCCGCGTGGCCTTCAGCCGCCTGCACACGTTCGGCGACGAGAACGAAGACGACTCGGAGCTGGCCCGCGACTCGTACTTCTACGCCGTGTCCGACCTGCAGGTGGGCGGCCGCTGCAAGTGCAACGGCCACGCGGCCCGCTGCGTGCGGGACCGCGACGACAGCCTGGTGTGCGACTGCAGGCACAACACGGCCGGCCCCGAGTGCGACCGCTGCAAGCCCTTCCACTACGACCGGCCCTGGCAGCGCGCCACGGCCCGGGAGGCCAACGAGTGCGTGGGTGAGTGGGGTGTCGCGGGCACGCGGGCCTCGCAGCCGCAGGTGCCCGGGAGCGCGGGGGTGGCTGCACCGAAGGAGCATCCCTCCCCTCCTGTGCGGGTGTCGCGGGGATGGTGGGAGCTGCCTTCGCGATGTCCTGGACCCGGATGACTGAGAGCTGGTCCCCTTCCTTAGCTGTGGTGGCGCTTGCAGAGGGCGCTGGGCTACCCTCCCCCCCCCCCCCGCAGGGCTCTCTGCAAAGCTCAGAAGCGGCATCAACATCTCCTGCCCGAAAGTTTTGCACAAAATGTGCCCATTGCCCACCCAACCCCCTTCCCCACTCCAACAGGGAATTCAGATGCCAGTATGCATCGCCTTCCCCTCCGTTTGGCTAGACCCTGGGCTTCAAGCCTCTCCTTCCCACCCCCCCAACTCCGCCCTCAAGACTGCAGCTGGGCGCGCGGTTGGAGACCCCGGCCCAGTTCCTGCGACTTTCCAGCAAATCTCATGGGAGGTGGAATTGGGATTTGCAGCTTGAAGCCAGTTTGGGATCCGAGGAATATTCCCTCCGTTTGTCTTTTATGGTTGGGAAAGAAATTCCTTTTCTGGAACAATGTGTTTGTGTTAGCAACAGAGTGATATGATTTAAATTAATGACTATCTACAGATTACAGAGGGAGAGTTTAATAATTACTTTTAAACTAATTAATTCCTCGTCCAAGAAAGAAATATACTAGATTTGTTGTTGTTGTTGTTAACCTCAGGGTTTGGTGAGATTAAATAGTTTTGAATTAGCTTTAAGAATCCAGCTCCTCACTTTTTTGATGGAGTTTTTTTTTTTTTTTTTAAGGTCCTAAAGAGAAAGCTGATGAAACTAGCATGAGTGAATACTTTGGGTCACAAATGAAGCTTTAGGAGGAAGGAAGGGGGGAGTATATTTTATTTCTGACTAGTACACCTTTGCTATTGTAGATGATGAGTTTCTGCCCAGCAAAATACATAAATGAATAAAGAAATAAATAAGTAAATAGGGGGTAATAGATAGCAAGACAATACTGTCTTCTCTCAGTATGAGATACCAGTATCCAAGCCCCACATCTCATTTTTGCTGAAGGTTACTGAATGTGTACACATACCATTTGTCTTGTCTTTTGTGAATGTGTGGATTGCCCCTCTCCCCTCCCCCAGCCCTAAACTGCTTCACCACCCTCCAAAGGCACATGGTGAAGTTTGCTGGTCCCCAACAAACACACATTTTAAAGTCTGGTTCTGATTAATTGTGTCATGTTGTTGTCGAATAGTTTGTGCCTCATGACTGTAGATGCAGACTTTGGAGCAAGGGAATGGAAAACATGTCTTGGGGGTGGGGGACACAGTCTCTGAGGTTCAGTCCCAAATCCTGCTCTGCAGTAGGCTGACCCTCCTGTTGCAGGGCGGGCCTCCATTTTTCACTCAACGGGTCCCACTTCTGCAGACTGAATTGTCCATCTCCTTGTAAGGGGGCAGAGCTGGTTGCCAACCTGAAGAGACTTTGCAGGATTTCGCAGAGAGATAGGAGTCACACCCAGATTTAGCGGCCTTTGAGAATAAAATTCCTTTGATCTGCTCAACTCTTTCAGAAATGTTGGTTTTTCCCATCTCTTTACCTTCCCCCTTCCCTCTTTTCCTTTTCTGTTCTTTGTGCAGAAAAAACCCTTTATTGACATTTAAAGGGACTCCCAGGGTTTCCCTATCATTTTCAGTTTTTGTGTGCATATGAAAGATACCTCCACAGGGCAGGGTCTAATTGGACAATTGCAAGTGAATACATTGAGCTGAATAAGCTGGATGTCTGTAGTGATTTACTGGTTTGAAGATTTGTCTTAGCCTACGTATTGTTCAGATTCATCATCCACCCCATCTCTCCCTGTCACTTTGGATGTGGAGACATAACCTGCATTAATTATAACAATGTCATGCACTTGAAATAATCTCTATAGTTTGGGATTTTGTCTTTTGACCAAAGCATTAACTATGCACACAAATTGAGTTAACTGGGCAGGATTTTTTTTAAGCCAAATTGAGCAATCAGCATATTAGCTAATGTAATTAGTAAGTGGGTTCTTTTTGTTCAAAAAGTTTAATTAGGCCTAATAAGTACATAATCTACATGACAAATAATCGACTAACAATATTTTCTGGTTTTTACTGAAGTTATTTTAATTCTCAGTGTGTAAAGTACCTTTAGATCTTGCCAATTATTCAGCGTCTCATAAAAGCAAAGCCAATTCAACTATGTTAACGTTATTTATAATTTCTTTTTTGAATAGATGTTCTGATACCATGCAGATACGGCAGGAACAGCAGATTGAAGTTCCCATAAAGTCTTAATTGAAGTCTTAGTGATTTTTCCATCATTCCTCAAGAGAGAAAGAGAGCCAGCGAGGACAACTTAGAAGTGATTTATACTTGAAGGTCGAGCTTTTTCTGAAATGGCCCTGTAGTGGAGATAGGTGAACGAATTAGTATTTGGCAGGTATTCTGAGACACGAAAGGGCACTGTGTTAGGTTAAAAGAAAAAAAAAAACACTCATACATTCTTCACTAACTTTTGTACTGCCAGTGGCTCAGACTCCAACCCCCCCAACATAATCCCATTTTGTGAATTTCGTCCTGTTGACATATCAAGTCAAATCACCCAGATTATTTATATAGCAAAGTAAAGAAGTACATCCTTTTTTTAAATGTAAAAAATCAGTCTTGATTGAAGCATTGTCATTGTGTTATCCATCCTTGCCTCTTCAAAACAATGAAATGTGATCTATACTGGCATCTTCCACTAGATAACCCCTTTTCTAAAACCTTTAAAACTTAAAAACAAACAAACACAACCCAATGTTATTATTTGACTAAATGGCTATTCTACTCAAGGCCTAGTCACTTTCAGATTACTGAGAAATGCACATAGCCTACCGGGGTGTTTTCCTCCCCCTGGTCAGGCTTTCTTTAGGGTGTTGTTTAAAGGTTAAGTTTCCTTTATGTTTACTTTTTGTAAAGCCCAGTTTTATTTTCAACATCATTTTGGATTCTGCCCCGGAAATAAAAAACCCTCAAGACATGATATGAAAGACAAGACTATGTATAATGTTACAACCTCGACAGCTCTCGGTGGAATAACTAAATACTTTCTTCCGCCCATATGTAGTGTTCACATGCATTTATACACATGTGCATTTACATTTATCGTATAAAGAAGCATCCATGCATGGTGTGTGTGTGTGTGTGTGTGTGTGTGTGTGTACATTCGTGATTTGTGTACATTCAAGGCGAAATGCATGAACAGTTTTAAACCACCTGGGTTGCTAGGCCTTTCCACCCCCTCCTTTTTTTTTTTTCTTTCAAAAGAGCATCTGAAGACCATATTGTGTTTCATAAATTATTGACATCAGTTTTAATCAGTGTCCCCCTGACGTCGGAGCTGTGTTAGTATTTAGTGCCTGACGAAGCATGCTGTTTAATCTTGCTGTGGGGATGTCAGCATGAACCCCTGCTTGGTTTATGACAGGGTGAGCTTATGAAAACTCGTTTTGCGACTCCCTCTGTAGCTTTGGCACGGCCCAGCTGAAACCCAAAACCCACACAAAAGACGTCTCTGCAAGGTGAGCACCGTGCTGGACTGGTCTCCTATGGTCATGGGTGCCTGCAACATAATGCTTGTAATTGTTTAAATGTGGCTTTGGGGTGGGAGGTGTGGGGTGGCTGGTGGTAGTGGTGGTAGCAGACTCTCCTGTTGCAAGTGGCTCTGGTGTTGGGCCTGTTACCTTGCCCAGCAGGAGAGGTAGGTTATGTTGGTGGCATTACCATGAAAAACCCAATGCCCCAATAAAGACTTCTGCAAAATCAGAAAGCTAAAAGTGCTTCCTGCTTAGCCCAGAGTCTGGCATGTAGCTCTAGGTCAGCGAATGTTTTTAATAGTCCTAGTAATTATTATAATTATTATAATTACGATGAATAACCTTGGAGGCTTTATTTTATTATTACTTTTTTTGGGGGGCCCAAATACTTCTATTAACTCAGTCATTTAACCATTGTGACTATGTTAAGAACAGGCTCTGTTACTGCCCTTACTTTACGGATGAGGAAACCGCAACCTAGAGGCATTGATGGTTTGACCCAAGTCTTATAACTGGCAGTTGGTGGAATTGGGACTCTAATCTGATGTTTATACTTTCTTTTATTGTATTTTCTGTGCTGCTTCCCCATAGAAAGAACTGATGGATGAGTAGATGACCGTTATGTATCACTGTGTAGAATAAAAGTCAGTACAGCATGTTTCTCCTCCTTCTTTTCTCCTTTTTTTTTTTTAACTTAAAAAAAAATATTTATTTTCCGTTTTGTTGCCCTTGTTTTAGTTATTTATTTTTGCCTCCAGGGTTATCACTGGGGCTCGGTGCCTGCACTACAAATCCACTGCTCCTGGTGGCCGTTTTTCCCATTTTGTTGCCCTTGTTGTTGCACTTGTTGTAGTTATTGTTATAGCTGTTATTGGATAGGACAGAGAGAAATGGAGAGAGGAGGGGAAGACAGAGAAGGGGAGAGAAAGATGGACACCTGCAGACCTGCTTTACCGCTTGTGAAGTGACTCCCCTGCAGGTGGGGAGCCAGGGCTCAAACCGGGATCCTTTCGCCGGGCCTTGCACTTTGCGCCATGTGTGCTTAACCCGCTGCGCTACTGCATTACGCTACCGCCCGACTCCCTTCTTTTCTCCTTCTAACCAGTGCACTGCTCAGTCCTTGCTTATAATGGTGTGGGGAATTGAACCTGGGACTCTGGAGCCTCAGGCAGAAAGTCATTTTGCATAACCATTATGCTGTCTTTCCTGGCCAGAAACTGTTACTTCTTGTTAGAACTGGAGGAGGCTCCCTAGTTGTGCTGCATTGCTATGCTAGGCTGTATATTGTGTACTATATTCATTCACACATATTGCATGATGTGTGAATATCCTTTATTTGACCCATCCGGCCCAGTGCGAGCTGAGATTTAGGAATGTAAGGGTAGAGAGTGTAAATGGTTTCTTAAGACAGTGGTTCTCTGACTGGTGAGATAGCTCAGTTCAGAGGGTACCTACTCTGCCAAGTGTTGGGCCCAGGCTTTAGCCCCTTAGCCCACGTCCCTGGAAAAAGCCTTGTTGTTGTGGTCTCTCTCCTTCTCACTCTCTCTCTGCCTCTCTGGAAAACAGACAAAAAAAAAAAAAAAAAAGTTGACCCAGAGCAGTGGATCCCTCGAGACAAAAAAAAAAAAAAAAAAAAGACAAGTCTTCTCGTTGTCCATAAGTATGGCTGGTGGCTCTAGTCTTTCGGGATCTCAGGGCCTGTGGGCCTATGATCTCCTCTAACAGTGGCCAAAGCTTGTAATGAAAAGGAATAAGACCTTAATAAGGCTTCCTTTCTTTCTTTCTTTTTCTTTTTCTTTCTTCTTTTTTGGTCCTAGTGCTCAGTGCATACCATTACTTCTGTGGGACATAATGAAAACGAATCTACCAAGCTATCACGAAGGGAGGGGTTTAACACAGGTCCTAGATGTTGGTAGGGGCCCGTAGGTGCAGATTATTACCTCGGGCTGCCATTTTTCTCTTTTGGTCCCATGGTGACTAGAGTGAGGCGGTCTCTGCTGGGGTCCTCATCAGCACCTACTGGGCAGGACCACAGAAGCAAGGAGGCGCCTCTTCACTCTACCCAGGGAAAGGAGACAGTTCTGTCAGAGTAAGTCATCTGGGCTGGGACTGTGCATTTACTTCCAGGCTCTGCCCAGACTTCCAGACTCCTTGGGCTCTGCCCAGACTTCCCTCTGACCTCCTCCTTCTGTAGAAAAATGAGATCCTCAGAAAAGTATTTGAGACTTTATATCCAGAGTAAATATTGGAAAGGCAGTGGGTTGAAATTCAGATGTTCCCTGGAAGGAATCCCCCTCATTTTCTGCTCACAGCTGGTATCGATATTTCCTCCTTGAGATGAGTTGTGCTTTTCATTAAGTCAACTTTTTTTTCTTTTTTTTGTCTTGGGATTAAACCAACATTGTATTCTTAATAGGCTTTTATGTTTACACTTCAAAAGTCCATTGGGTTGTTATCTGTGTTATCTTGATGGCTTCTATAGTCTCTGCTATGCACACTGGCCTCCTCAAAATAAATGACTCTCTAGGGAAGTGGATTATAAAACAGCCTTATCTGTCCATGCACAAGTGCAGCTATCTTAAGAGTCAGTATTGTTTCTTTTATTCTAAAGTGATCATTATACCTTGGGTCTCTGCAGTTCCTTTCATTACAGGGAAGCCGGAGGTCTCAGAGGGCTTTGGAGAATGCTCAGGACTTAAGCCCAATACGTGGAGAGTGGCCCACGGTCCTCCTGCGTATCTTCTGGAAGGACACGCATCAGCCCTTGTGGTCTCCAGTGTCTTTGGCACTGGTTTAGGGGAGTCAAGAATTGCAGAACTTAGGATATCAGTCCAAGGTGGTTGCCAGGTTGCATCCTAAAGATAGACCACAGAAATCCTAGAAGGTACCACATCCCAGTCTAGGTGCTTTGCATGGGTTTTGTTTTCATTAATTTGACCACCTCAAGGAAAGGGAGTTTTACAAGCACATACATGTTTATGCCACCAAGTGGCTGTTTTTTTTTTTTTGTTGTTGTTGTTATTTACACAAACAGCACGTGGACAGGCATGCAGGCATGCTTGCACAGAGAGCTGGGGTATCAGCAGTCCTTGCTTAGAAGGCTGACCGCATAAAAGCCATGTTCCATTATGGCCAGCTCTGAGGGACAGTTGTTCTGAACAGAGCTTGAAATAAGGGAGTTGTGGTCCGGGAGGTGGTGCAATGAATAAAGCATTGGATTCTCAAGCATGAGGTCCAGAGTTCAGTCACCGGCAGCACATGTACCAGAGTGAGATCTGGTTCTTTCTCTCTCTCTCTCTCCGTCTATCTTCATGAATAAATAAATAAAATACTAAAAAAAAAAAAATAAGGGAGTTGCCTAAGATGGTCCTCTAGACACCGAGCTCTTCAGCTCCGTGCTGTCTGCGAGTTTGGTATGACACGCTTCTTTTCTTCTTCCAGAAACATGTACCTGTTGTAAACTCAGGGTCAGCTTTTAATTTTTTTTTTAATAAATTTTGATTTCTTGACAGGATGTAGACTTGTACCTGAGCCACCTCAGCACTGTCAGACTCACTTTGTCAACTAGATGAAAACAGAGACATGTCAATGACTAAGGCCCATTCTCCTTGCATTCCTTCAGTTTGGTGTGTGTGTATGTGAGGACAGGGGACTTCAGGATGTCTTGAAGCTAGGTAACACATATGGCAAGGCAGTGCATTAGTGCTATCTTGCTGGGCCTACTCTTTGTATTCATTCATTCATTCATTCATTCATTCATTCATTCATTCATTTATGTGAAACCAGGGCCTTGTATATGTATGATTTCACTACTCTCAGGTTGCATTTTCCATTCAGAGAGATAAAAATAGAGAGAGCCAGAGAAGGAGGGAGCGATATTACAGCACTGGAGCTTCCTCCAGCACCGTGGGATGTCCTGTGTGGCTCCGGGGTTTGAACCTGGACCAGCACATGCAGGGCGTGTGCTCTGCCTGATGCACTATCTCTAGCCCCAGGTCTGCTCTCTGGCAGACAGAAGGGGATGTGGTCCTGTGACTGATGACATGTGAATACCTCCCATTGGGTCCACATTCTCTTAGCTCGTAAGCAACTGCACAAAATCTTCTTTTCAAAGAACATTTCTTTCTTTTTTACTTTTAGGATTTATTTATTTGCTGGTTGGTAAGAAGGGGAGAGAGAGAGAGAGAGAAAGAGAGGGAGAGAGAGAGAGAGATAACGAGAACACCAAACTCTGGCACATGTAGCGCAAGTAAATGAAATTCTGGGGACCGAACTCAGGACCTCATGTTTCAGAGCCTAATGCTTTATCCACTGCACCATCTGCCTGGCTATGCAAAGAACCAGCAGAGAGAAAGAGAAAGATATCATAGTAGTAGAGTTCCCTTCAGTGTGGTAGGGGATGGGCTCAATCCTGGATCATGCACATGGCAAAGCAGCACACTATCTAAGTGAGCTATTTCATTGGCTCTGTACAAACAACATTTTTATCAGAGTCATCCAAGAGAGCACCAAAAAGTGTCATTTGAGGGGACTAGTGTACCAGCGGTTCAGGTGTACTGCCAAGGAATAGAAACATATACTCTATTTGGGTCATCCCTGGCGATTCTTAGGCTCTTGCCATCAGGGCTGATATATTAGCTACAGTTAAAGTGGAGTTTACTTGAGCTGGAGTGTATTTACACATATAAAAAAAAAAATCCAAAGAAAGATGCCTCTGTGGGTAAGATAGACTTCTAAGTGAGATTAAAAAGATGAATTCAGAGGGAAAAGTAAGTTTCTTGAGTGAGAAACTTGAAAGGCAGAAAATTACACCCTTATTCAACTACTGTTCTTCCCAGCTCAGCCTGGAAGGCCTCTGTGAGCCCTCAGTCCTTTGTTAGTGGTAGAGTTTGAGTTGGGGTTGCATCCATGTTCTGTCCTGGTTTCTGCTGATTGCTAGATCTTTTTTGTAGATCCCTTTTGGATTCTATTCTGTCTCCTGTCAGAGGAGTTATTGATTGTTGTGTCCAAATTTCATGCTTTCCAGATACTCCCCATCAAGAAATAATATTTAGGATCACAGGGACCTAGCAAGGGGCTGTAATGTTGCACTGAACTCTGAATTTGAAAGCCAAGGTGAGGAGTACTTCCTGCCTGCCAACTGCCAATGTCAGGGCTTCCTTCCTTCCTTCCTTCCTTCCTTCCTTCCTTCCTTCCTTCCTTCCTTCCTTCCTTCCTCTTCATTCTTTCCTCAGATAGAGACAGAGAAGTTGAGAGAGAGAGAGAGAGAGAGAGACTGACTCTGCAACACTGCTCCACCATTTATAAAGCTCCCCTCACCTCTGCAGGTGGAAATGGGTCCCTTGTACCTGGGTTCTTGGGGAAGGTAACGTATGCACTCTATCAGGTGTACCGGGCCCCCAAGGACTTGTGATTTCATCCGTTAATGCTTGGCAGCGGCTGTGGTGAGTACTGAGTGCTCACACCACTACTCCTTTCCTGAAGCCAGGACAGACATTGCTAATCAATCACTGCACTCTTCAGTCCAGAAATGGTCTTAACATAATACCCCAGGCAGATGTTACTACTTAATCAGAATTAATTTAGGAGATTAAAAAACTGGCATTTTTTGGTCTCAGAAGAGCATCCCCTGTTCTCTTGGCCTGTGGGCAGAGAAGGACCCTTTTAACTGGACGTTTTTGGAGCAGTCAGTGGCAAGGTTGCTCTGTAGGGCTGGGGATATAAAAGGTGTGAAACTGATGTTCTCTCTGTGGGTGGGCTGGAGAGGGTACACTTCTGGAAGGTGAGTCCTCGTGCCATCTGTAAACACCCAGAGAATGGAACTTGGTTGAATGCTTAGGTTATCAAGGGGGTGCTGAGAGAGAGCTGGAGAGAAAATGGGTTTTGGCTTTTGCTGCTGTACCATGGAAGGACTGAATTATGCTTCACTTTACATTTATTTGCCTCTTGAGTTTATTCTGTCAAAGCATTTTCTCCCACATTAAGCGTGTGAGAAATAGGTCCTGGAAATATCTGCTCTAAAGTTCCCACGTAGCTTTCCTGCTCTGGGAACATTCCAGAATTGACTGATTTTTTTTAAAAAAAATTTTTTTATTATGACAAAAGCTGATTACTGTCCTTACCTCTACCCACCCCACTCACCCAACACAAAGGAAATCATGCCCCAGTCAAGGTCAAGACCCTGCTCTGTGGAGTGGCTTGGGGCTTTCCCCACCCCGGAAGTTGGATCCTGGAACTCGGACCACCTCTGTGTGGCATTGAGCACCCCCCCTCCAGAGGCTACTTCCCTCTGCTTACGTTTGGGCTAGCACAGAACATGCCGAACAATAACAGCTCCAGCCCCAGTATGAGAAAAAGGAAACACATTGTGTTTACAGATACAGAATCTGGCATCTGCAACTTGAAAGTACCTTTGGGTTGAGTGCCCCAGGGCAAGGCTTGTCGGACATCAGCACCCGTCTCACACACACACACACACACACACACACCCTTGAATCCTGTGGCCAAATTGTTTCCTCTCTCTGAAGCCAGACCTCAGAGGTGGGCAGGTTGGTCTCAGCCAACTCTTTCTTCCCAGACTCAGCCCTGTCTCACTGCAGGGTCCAGACTTGGAGAGAAGTCACTCACTTATGGTGAGAAAGTGCCCACAAGGAAGGAAATTGCTGCCTGCTCTAACCCACAGAAGCCAGTCCTACTAGAAACACACTTGGAGAGCAGGGTTTGACATCAGGATACTCAGAAATGCAGGGGGGGGGAGCAGGAGATGGGACTGAGCACTCCACTGTGTTTCTTGCCCCAGGTTTTGAATGAGGGTGAGAGAACTCTTTGCTTTTAATCAAAAACATCTGCAAGGAGCAAGTTAATTCACATGTAAGTGAAAAGCAAATTATGAAACACAGAGCTCTAAAGTCAAGGTCAGAGAGTGCAGCAGGCTCTGTTTAGTAATGTATGAAAGACCATGACCTATGGACCAGGGGGTTATGGTGGAGAGAACCCAGCGCCAGTCGTAGATGGTCCCAGTGCCAGTTCTGTCAGCACCTGCAGTTTGGGTTTGTCACTTGAGCTTTGTCTATGCCTTGGTGTCCTGGGGGCGGTGCTCAAGACCATATTGGCACATGGGGTGGAGAAGGGAGTAGGAGAACCCTGACCTTGTGCTATGTAAAAATTCAGAGGTGGGACTCAGAGGAGGGATGTAGGAAGAAGACCCAGGACCAACTTTGGGCTTTATCAGCAACCCTCATTATAGTCACGCTGTAAGCACTTCACCAATATGTCATCATTCAGTCCTCGTGAGATATGAGCTGGACTCTGTTGTTGTTGTTGTTAATTTATTCATGAGAAAGATAGGAAGAGAGAAGGAACCAGACATCACTCTGGTACAAGTGCTGCCAGGGATCGAACTCGGGACATCATGGTTGAGAATCCAATGCCCCATCCACTTCACCATCTCCTGGACCACTGTTATTATTATGATGATGATGATGATGATGATGATGATGATGTAAGGCTCACCTGCTTCCCATTTTTTTATTTTGGCAGAATCATCTTAAAATATGTAAACTTTAAAAATTATTTTTTCTTTTTTAAAAAAGATTTTATTTATTTATTAATGAGAAATAGAGGAGGGGAGAGAGAGAAGGAACCAGACATCACGCTGGTACATGTGCTGCTGGGGATTGAACTTGGGACTTCCTGCTTGAGAGTCCAATGCCTTACCCACTGCACCATTTCCCGAAGCACTAAAAAAATTATTTTTCTTTCTTTTATTTTATAGGACAGAGAAATTGAGAGGGAGTGGGAGATAGAGAGTGAGAGAAAGAGAGACACCCACAGAACTGCTTTACCACTTGTGAAGCTTTCCCCCTGCAGCTAGGGGATGAGGAACTTGAACCTGGATCCTTGAACATGGTAAATGTGTGCTCTACTGGAAGTGCCACTGTCTGGCCCCTATTTTTAAATTATTATTATTATTATTAATTATTATTATTATTTTTGCCTCCAGGGTTATTGCTGGGGCTTGGTGCCTGCACCACAAATCCACTGCTCCTGGAGGCCATTTTTTTTATTTCATTTATTTATTAATGAGAAAGATAGGAGGAGAGAAAGAACCAAACATCACTCTGGTACATGTGCTGCCAGGGATTGAACTCAGGACCTCATACTTGAGAGTCCAATGATTTATCCACTGTGCTACTTCCTGGACCATACTGGAGGCCATTTTTTCCCCTTTTGTTGCCTTTTTTTTTTTTATCGTTGTTGCTGTTATTGATGTCATTGTTATTGGATAGGACAGAGAGAAATGGAGAGAGGAGGGGAAGACGGGGGGGGGGGGGAACAGCTGGGGGCTTGAACCGGGATCCTTATGCCGGTCCTTGCACTTTGTGACATGTGCACTTAACCCGCTGTGCTACCACCCAGCCCTCCCATTTTAATTTTTTTAAGCATACAGTTGAGTTGCAGTCCCCACCATCATTCATGTCTATGATTTTTTTGTATTATCTTTATTTATCTATTGGATAGAGACAGCCAGAAATTGAGAGGGAGAGAGATGATAGAGAGGGAGAGAGACGGGGCCGGGTAGTGGCACACATGGCTGAACACTCACATGGCAGTGCACAAAGACTGGTGTCAAGCCCCTGGTCCCTACCAGCAGGAGGAAAGCTTCATGAGTGGTGAAGCAAGACCACAGGTGTCTCTCTCCCTATCTCCCCTCCCCCTCAATTTCTCTCTGTCTCTGTTCAATAATAAATAAATAAATAAGAATATTTTTTTAAAGAGAGGGAGAGAAACAGAGAGAGACACTTATAGCCCTGTTTCAACATTTGCAAAGCTTTCCCTCTGCAGGTGGGAACCGGGGACTTGAACCTGGGTCCATGTGCATTGTAACATATATGCTCTACCAGGTGCATCACCCCCCCCATTCCCTCGTATCTATAATCTTATCAACTTGTAAAACAAAAACTCCATGACTGTTAAGCAGCAACTCCCTCTCCCCCCTTTCCTTAACTTCTGAAAACCATCATTCTCTTGTCTGTCTCTATGGTTTTGATCACTCTGAGTACCTCATATAAGTGGAATTATATGGGTTTTATAGTTTCGTGGCTGGCTTATTTCATTAAGTAAACTTAAATGGGCTGTAATGTACATAGAGAAAATCACGTGATTCCTAAGCGTGCAGTTCAAAGACTTGTGATGCCGGGGACACACCTGCATGACCAGCTTAGAACAAGTCAGGGCACCAGGAGCCGCCCTCTGCCCGTCTGAACTGTACATTGGTGTGGATTGTTATTGGATAAATGGAGTTACTTTCTGCTTTCTTTTACTCAGTATTCCATTTGTGGGTGAACACCCCCCGAACATAACATTAATAGTGTGATGGTTGTCCTACCCGTTCTCATTTGTGTGTAGCATTTATTTTAAGTTTCGTTTTTTAATATTTTATTTATTTATGAGAAAGACAGGAGGAGAGAGAAAGAACCATACATCACTCTGGCACATGTGTTGCCGGGAATCGAACTCGGGACCTCATGCTTGAGAGTCCAAAGCTTTACCACTGCGCCACCTCCTGGACCACTTATTTTAAGTTTTATTATCTATTTACTTGATAGGGCAGAGAGAAATTGATAGAGGAAGGGGAGATAGCAAAAGGGAAAGAGAGACACCTGCAGCACTGCTTTACCGCTAGTGAGGCTTCCCCCCTGCAGGTGGGGACTTGGGACATGAACCTGGGTCCTTGTGTGTGATGTAACATTTCTGGCAGTCTCTATCCAATAAGCAAATAAAGAAAATAAAAAAAAATTAAAAATATACCCTCCACAATCACTACTCCCCAGTGTGGCCACCATCCTAACTTCAAATGCCATAGATTTCATTTTGCCTATTTTTCTATTTAATATTTAATTAAAATGTCTACTTAATATATATCATTATTTTTTATTAGTGATTTAATGAATATTAATAAGCTTGTAGGATAACGGGTACAATTCTATGCAGTTCCCACCGCCAGAGTTCAGTTGTCCCATCCCCTCCATTGGAAGGTTCCCTGTTCTTTACCCCTCTAGGAGTATAAACTAAAATTCTTTATGGGATACAGAAGGCAGAAGGTCTGGCTTCTGTAATTGCTTCTCTGCTGGACATGGACGTTGGCAGATCAACCCATACCCCCAGCCTGTTTTTATTTTTCCCTAGTGGGGTAGGGCTCTGGGGAGGTGAGGTTGTGGGACACATTGGTGAAGTTGTCTGCCTAGGAAAGTCAGGATGGTGTCATAGTAGCATCTGCAACTTGGTGGCTAAGAAGCAGTGAGATATAAAGCAGGACAAATTGTTTAACATACAGGAACCTAAAGGTAGGAATAGAACAGATGAAACTAAGGGTCTTCAGGTGGGAAGAAGATAGGAAGTCTATTTTAGGTATATTCCAAGGGGCCCAGGACTTTAGTAATTTTTGTCTGAGCCCGATAGCTAACATGCAGGTGGGCTATCTGGGTATTTACTGTTGAATGTAAAACATTAATCTCCCAATTTAAAAAAAGTATTATCTGGGAAGATAATATATATATATGTATATATTTTTCTTTGATAGAACAAAGAGAAATTGAGAGAGGAGGCAGAGGAGACAGAGAGGGAGAGAGAGACATCTGCACCTACACCCCCCCCCCCCATCCCTCCCGCCGCAGGAAGTGATGGGAGCTTGGATCCAGGTCCTTGCACATGGTAATGTGTGTGTTCAAGTGGGTGAACCATCACCTAACCCAAGGTTTAACTGTTCTTGTACTATAAATGCTACTGTATGTTCTTTTCAATATTTTGTTCCTCTTGCTCAGCACTATTTCCTTCTCCTTCCCCCACCCACATAGCTGGGACACACTTTCGGGCCAGAGAAATATCTCCCTGGGTAAGGGTGTGTATGTAGCCTTGCAGGTTGAGCCCTAATACCACATTGGCGGGGGGGAGTGTAGTACAGGGGACGTTCTGGGGAGGCTTCAGTGCTGTCATGCCTCTCCTTGTCTTTCTCCCTGTCTCTCTGAATGAAAAGGTTAGCCTGAGAGAGTGAGTTTACTCATGAATGAGGCCCTGACTTGACAACAAAACACATAAGCAGGAACACTTACTACCTCCTGACATACTATTTCACTTTTTTTTTTTTAAATATTTTATTTATTTCCTTTTGTTGCCCTTGTTGTTTTATTGTTGTAGTTATTATTGTTGTTGTCGTTGTTGGATAGGACAGAGAGAAATGGAGAGAGGAGGGGAAGACGGGGGGGGGGAGGGGCGCGGAGAGAAAGACAGACACCTGCAGACCTGCTTCACCGCCTGTGAAGCGACTCCCCTACAGGTGGGGAGCCGGGGTTCGAACCGGGATCCTTATGCCGGTCCTTGTGCTTTGCGCCACCTGCGCTTAACCCACTATTTCACTTTTTACGGTGTTTGTTAACTCTTCTGCCATCCTCCCACTTGCTCCATTCTGTCACTTGTTTGGATGCAGACTTACTTATGGGTAGAGTCAATGCTTGTTTAGTATTTGTTAGAGGAAAGAAGATAGGGTCTTATTTCTAACTCCTGGCCTGGTAAGACCCAAGGCCGCATTTTATGCTAGCGTATAGGTGCTAACAGATACACCTAAAATCGAACAAAACCACCTCCAGGTGATGTTTTTTCCCCCCTTATCTTTTTCCTCCCACCCCTATACATAACCCATGATCACCATGATCTCAATACACTAGATTTCAGATTATTTCCTTTTATTTGTGAGACCTGCTGTGCATTAAACATGCTTTTAAGATATATATACTTATTTTAAAATGTATTTATTTATTAATGAGAGAGAGGGAGAGAGAGAGAGAGAGAGAGCTCAGATGAGCACATGCATGACCCAGAGCATCACTCTGGACATGCAGTGCTGGGAATCAGACTCAGGACCTCGTGCTTATGAGTCCAGAACTATATCCACAGCACTACACACTTCCTGGGCCACATATTTGTTTGTTTGTTTATGAGGAAAAAAACAGAAGAAGACAGAGAGAGTCAGAACATTACTCTGGCACATACAGTGACAGGGGTCACACTCAGGACCTCATGCTTTAGAGACCAACATGTTACCTACTGTGTAAGGTGGCACTTACTAAAAAGACTTTTTAAAATTCCCACTTGCTCTCTGCCTAGGTTTGTTTGTTTTGGAGAGTGGTGACGAGAGACCAGGCACTGTCTATTGTGTGCTCACTGTGTGCCAAGTACTTTGCGTGCTTGTTGGATTTTCTTGTAAATCTTTACAAGACTGAATACAGTTATTTCCTTTTTTACAGGTGGTGCAGATTCAGAAGTTTAACTCTCCTTATGTCACACAGATATAAAGCTCAGAACTATCAACATAACTCAGACAGGATCTGTCTGTTTAGAATCGGTGCACCAATTTTAGACTGCAACCTACTTTGGAACACTTAAAAATATATACTTTTTATTACCATCGGGGTTATAGCTAGGGCTCAATGCCGGCACTACATATCCACCGCTCCTGGCCGTGATTTTTTTCCTTGCTATTTTATTTGATAGGACAGAGAGAAATTGAGAGGGGAAGAGGGAGAGAGAAAGAGAGACCCTGGCAGACCTACTTCACTGCATATGAAGCTTTCCGCCTGCAGGTGGAAAGTAGGGGCTTGAACCCAGGTCCCTGTACATGGTAATGTGTGTGCTCAACCAAGTATCCATCTGGCCCCTACTTTGGAATATATATATATATATATCATTTTCAGTTCTCTGTTTTATTTTGCATTGATTTTTCTTAGGCTGTGTGTGTGTATTCCTCCTATTTCTTTGAGATGAATGCTCAGTTCAAATAATGCAATAAGTTTCTTATCCTTGTTTAGCATTAAAAGCTTTTCCTTTCTAGAGTAACTATGACCACTTCTTACTTTAGTTTGTCATTGTAATTTTCACATTCTTTTTGTTCCTGGGATTATTTATGAATTGCATTTTCATTTGAAGGAAGCTAGTTTCTTGCAGTACCCATATTGTTTAATGTTCAATTTTACTTCACTGCCATTGGTACAGTTTTTGTTTTAATAATCTCATTTGTGTATATGAAAGATAGTTTTTAGATAATATAAGTTCATGCTTTTTATTGTCTATTTGATAGGACAGAGAGAAACAGAGAAGGGAGAGAGGAAGAGAGACGCCTGCGGTGCTGCTTCACAGCTCATGAAGCTTCCCTCCCACTGCAGATGGGAACTTGGGGATTGAACCTGTGTCTTGAGTATAGAAGTGTGTGCATCCACCCTGATGTGCTGCTGCCTGGCCCCTGGAAGATCATTTTTGATATTAGGTGGTCGGAAAAGTCACAACATATTTTCCTATGCAAAAATACATCATACCTTTTCTGACAGTCCAATATTACATGAGGACTAAAAAGAGAATCCTATTTTTAAAGCAGAGAGTTATTGTTGGGGCTTGTCACCTGCAACAACACATCCAGTACTCCTGGCAGCCATTTCTTTGCTTTCTTTCATTTAATAGGACAGAGAGAAATTGAGAGGGGAGGAGGGAGAGGAAGGAGAGAGAAGTAGAGTTACCTGTAACACTGTTCTGCCGCTGCTCATGAAACGTTCTCGGCTGGCGGGGCTGGAGGCTCGGACCCTGATCCTTAGGCCTGGTGACATGTGAGTTCTACCAAGTGTGCCACTGCCCAGCCCCTGAAATCAGTCTTACTGAGCTAGGAGATAGCTCACCCGGTAGAGCACACACCCTGCTGTGCTTGAGGGTCTCTGGGTTTGAGTCAAATGTGCCCCCCACACCACCTAGGAGCGCCAGGAGAGCCCCATGGATGTGGAGTGGTATTGCATCGTTGTGCTGTTTGTGCTCTCTGTGTGTCTGTCCCTCTATAAACAGAGTGAAAAATTGGTCTGGGAGGTCACTCAGCATGTGTGTAATCTGTGGTTCAAACACTGGAGCAGCATAAAAACAGACAAAGGGGGTTGGGCGGTAGCGCAGCGGGTTAAGCACGTGGTGCAAAGTGCAAGGACCGGCATAAGGATCCCAGTTCGAGCCCCCAGCTCCCCACCTGCAGAGGTGTTGCTTCACAGGCGGTGAAGCAGGTCTGCAGGTGTCTGTCTTTCTCTCTTCCTCTCTCCATTTCTCTCTGTCCTATCTAACAATGAATAACATCAACAATAACAACAATAATAACCACAACAAGGCTACAACAACAAGGGCAACAAAGGAGGTGGGGGGAATGGCCTCCAGGAGCAGTGGGTTCATGGTGCAGGCACTGAGCCCCAGCAATAACCCTGGAGGCAAAAAAAAAGAGAAGTCTTACTGATCATATTATCCATATACTCTATCCTTATTTTGACTTTTACCTGCTGTCGCAAAGCCATAATGCCAGTAGTAAGCCTAACGTATTAATTTCAGAATTTCACAAATTTAGTGACAAAGTCAACTAGTCTTTTAAATTTTAAGAAATGAGTGAAGTCATATAAGGAGAAAACCTAGGATGTAATGGATTTCAAAGCAGAATGCACCAGATAGAACAAAGATCATTGTTTTATTGATTTATTTTGTTTTTGTTTTTGTTTTTCCACCTCCAGGGTTATTGCTGGGGCTCAGTGCAGGGCTCGATGTGCTGGTATTACCACTATGAATGCACTGCTCCTGGCGGCCTTTTTTTTTTTTGGTCAAGACAGTTATTAAGAGGAGGAGACAGAGAGGGAGAGAGAAAGACACCTGAAGACCTGCTTCACCACTTGTGAAGCATCCCCCCTGCAGGTGGGAAGCTGGGGGCTCAAACCCAGATCCTTGCGCTGCTCCTTGTGCTTAGTGCTATGTGCACTTAACCAGGTGCATCACTGCCTGGCCCCCACAATCGTTGTTTTACAGTGATAAAAGGAAACGACATTGCATAGTGAATTTGAGCAGACATTACTCCAGCCTCAGTGCCCTCCTTGGTGAAGAGAACTGGATAGGTGTCTCAATCCCTTCCGGCATTCCCATTACATGATGGAGGTTCTTGGGGTTCTCAACTAATTGGTGCCAAGGATGGACTTAATTGGGAATAGGATTAGAAGGAAAGAAAAGGACAGGATGATCCCTAACTGAAATGAGAGCAGTTTGAGGTGACAGCTGGGGCTGCGTTTATTGCTTTGGCTCATTTCTGTCTTTTCACGAGCATCTGTCCCGTTGCCTTTTGGCCTGGCAAAGGACTTGCTGAAATAGAAGTCAGTGTGCAGACACAAGATGGTGAAGCCACGAGAACTCACTTTGAGGATGTCACCTCTTGTTATAAAAAAACATGACCCCGGATGGCTTGGCTTCACCCTGGAATACTCTAGCCCAACCTCAGAGTCTTAGAAATACTCTTAGAAAGAGTTTTTTCTTTTCTTCTCCTTCCCCTGCCCCACCCCGTACCAGGCTTATCACTGGTATCTGTGTGATTCTACTCTTCCAGTGACTCCTTTTTTTTTTTTTTTGGTTTTGTTTTGTTTTTAAGTAGAAGGTCAGAGACAGTGATAGGAAGAAAGAGACAGAGACATCAGCAGCACCGCTCCACCACTCTTGAAGCTTCCTACCTGCAGGCTGGGCCCAGGGACTTGAACCCTGGTCTTTAGGTGTGATGGTATGTGCACTTTGCTGGGTAAGCCACCACTGGACCCCAGAAAGAGTGTTTTCTTCTTCTTTTTTTTAATATTATTTATTTTCCCTTTTGTTGCCCTTGTTTTTTTATTGTTGTTGTTACTGATGTCATCGTTGTTGGATAGGACAGAGAGAAATGGAGAGAGGTGGGGAAGACAGTGAGGGGGAGAGAAAGATGGACACCTGCAGACCTGCTTCACTGCCTGTGAAGCTACTCTCATGCAGGTGGGGAGTCAGGTGCTCTAACCGGGATCCTTACACCGGTGCTTGCGCTTCGCACCATGTGCACTTAACCCACTGAGCTACCGAAAGTGTTTACATATGCATCTTCCTAGGGGAATAGTCAGGCTGCGCAGCTCCTGGTTTGCTTCTGTTTCTCCTCATTTTTCCACCAAGGGGCTAGGGGCTAATTTGTAAAAGAAAGAGATGTATGTTCCACAGGATACTAGAACCTTAAGAGAAGATGAAAAATTATGAACAGAGTATCTAATTTAAGAAACTAGAAGAAGCGGAGGGGAAAAGGAAGGGGAGGGTGGTTTAAAAAAAAAAAAAGAGGGGATCGGGCGGTGGCGCAGTGGGTTAAGCGCACGTGGCGCAAAGTGCAGGGACCGGCGTAAGGATCCGGGTTCAAGCCCCCGGCTCCCCACCTGCAGGGGAGTCGCTTCACGGGCGGTGAAGCAGGTCTGCAGGTGTCTATCTTTCCCCCTCTCTCTCTGTCTTCCCCTCCTCTCTCCATTTCTCTCTGTCCTATCCAACAACAAAGCAACGTCAACAAGGGCAATAATAACTGCAACGAGGCTGCAACAACTAGGGCAACAAAAAGGGGGAAAAATGGCCTCCAGGAGCGGTGGATTCATGGTGCAGGCACCGAGCCCAGCAATAACCCTGGAGGGAAAAAAAAAAAAAAAAGAGCAGAATCCAATCAACTAGAAATTGCAAACTCTCAACAGAAACCACCCAAAGCTGAAATTCAGTTGTTTGCAAAGACTGAAAATAAACAAATATCTGGAAATATTGGTCAGAGGAAAGAGAGAAGGCACAAACATGCAACATTAGGCAGAACACACAGAGATGTCACTAGAGATCCAGCAGAAGTTTCAAAATAAGATGAGACTATAAGCAGCTTTGTGCAAATGTATTTGAAAAGTGTCATCCCTGGTGTCTTGAATAAAGCTTTGGAGAATTTATCGTTAAGCTGTCTTGATGGTAACCATCCAGCTTTTTCTGTGGAACCAAGGGAAAACAGGTAAATCGGACTTCTACATTTATACACTGTTATAAAGGGCATTGCTAAGACAATGAAAGGTCACCTGACAGGGTGGGAGAAGATATTTACAAATCCTATGTCTAATAAGGGTCTAGAAAATAGAGGTCCTATAGCTTAGCAACAAAAAGACAAGCAATTGGAAACCAGGCAAAGAACTTGAATAGACATTCTCTCTAACAAGACGTACAAAAGGTCAACACACACATACACACACACACACACACACACACACACGTCAATATGACTGGCAACTAGAGAAGCTTAAATCAAAAAACATGATGAGATACCACTTCCCACCCAGTAGGATGGTTGTAAGCAAAAAGATAATACAGGATTTTGGAAAGAATTTAGAATTTTCAATCCTATACTGCCAGTGGGAGTGTGGGGGAGTATATCTAGCTGCTTCAGAGACCAGTCCCCGATGGGCCGGGCAGTGGTGCATTTGTTATGTGCACACTTTATCTACCATGTGTTGGGGGGGGCCTGGGTTCGAACCCCCTTGTCTTCACCTGCAGGGGGGAAGCTTCATGTGTGGAGAAGCAGGTACTACAAGTGTCTTTTTCTCTTTCCAGGTCTATTTCCCACTCCCCTCTCAATTTTTTTAAAAAATATTTATTTATTCCCTTTTGTTGCCCTTGTTGTTTTATTGTTGTTGTTATTGATGTCATCATTGTTGGACAAGACAGAGAGAAATGGAGAGAGATGGAGAAGACAGAAAGAGGGAGAGAAAGATAGACCTGCTTCACTGCCTGTGAAGCGACTCCCCTGCAGGTGGGGAGCCGGGGGCTAGAACTGGGATCCTAAGGCTAATCCTTGCGATTAGCGCCACGTGCGCTTAACCTACTGCACTACCACCTGACTCCCCCTCTCAATTTCTATATGTCTTATAAAAAAAATTTAAAAGGCTGCTGGCAGTGGTAGATTCATTGTACAGGCACTGGGCCCAAGTGATAACCCTGGTGACAAAATAAAATAGTATCTGAAAAAGTGTAACAGACCCATCAGTGTCACTCCTATATATACAAAAGAAATGAAAACATATATTTACACAGAAGTCTATACCAGACTTCATAGCAGTATTCACAGTAGCCTACAGGTGGGAATCTACATTTCAGTTAATTGTAGATGAGATCAGTGCACAGAGGGCTTTAAGAACTACTGTCTACTTTTCAGTAAAATTCCCATTAGTGAATGTGACAAGACTAATGGGAATAGAAAATCACCTTTGATTATAAATAAGTAAATAATAATAATCCTGGTATGATTAAATACCAGTTGTGAGAATTACAATGCCTGTTGAAGTTAGTGGGTGAAAATATGATTAAAAAAATAGAAAAATATATAGCACGTATCTCCCCATAAATTCAAAAGGAAAAATTGCTATTCTGCTGTGAAAATGCAGACATCTTAATTGGTCAAAACTAACCAGTTTCTTCTTCTAGCGTTTGCCCTTCTTCTGTAGCCAGTCAACAGCATCAGGTTGAGCCTGATGTAAAGTTTCGAGACCTCCTTTGAATCTGGAGAGGTGGCAGTAATGGGACCTGTTGACTCCTCACGTCACTGTTGTATATGATTCATTGAGGGGGCATAACAGTTTCTGGGCGAATTTGTTCAAAACACATAACCTGAATGTGATCATAAGGAATCATCAGGTCATCCCAAATGAGAGACAACCTGCAAAGTAATGGGGCAATAGACCTTGAAAGTATCAAAGTTATTAAAGACAAAGATGGAGGAGGGGGCCACTCCCAGATTAGAGAAGACATGAGACCAAAATGTAGTGTGAGAATCTGGATAAGTTCCATGCTGCACCAGGAAAGGCCTTTAAGTGGGATCATTGGAGACATTTGAATAAGGGCTGTAGTTTTTGGTTTCAGTATCCTGCCCCTGATCACTGTGGCATGGGTATAATTAGGTGTTAACATTTAGGAAAAGCTGGGTAAAGAAGGGTACACGGAAATTCTTTGCACTGTTGTGCAACTGTTTTGTAAGTCTAAAATTCTTTTTTAAATTTTTATTTATTTATTTTCCCTTTTGTTGCCCTTGTTGTCTTTTTATTGTTGTAATTGATGCCGTCGTTGTTAGGACAGAGAGAAATGGAGAGAGGAGGGGAAGACAGAGAGGGGGAGAGAAAGATAGACACCTGCAGATCTGCTTCACCACTTGTGAAGCGACTCCCCTGCAGGTGGGGAGCTGGGGATTCGAACCAGGATTCTTACGCCACTGGTCTTTGCGCTTTGCGCCACCTGCGCTTAACCCTCTGTGCTACCGCCTGACTCCCTAAAATTCTTTTAAATGAGGAAATGGGTATCGTAGGTCACGATCATCAGGTTGAAAGCCGTTGATACAGCAGCAGAAAGAACTCTGGCTTTGGAATCAGATGGGCTTGAGCCAGAAGCCCAGATCACACCTCCCAGGCCATTCTTGAGCCTCTCAGCTACAGCTCCTCATCTGTGAAATGAAATCACTCTTATCCTGTCCTGGGATTGCTGGCAGATAACAGTTTGTAAAACGTTAAGTCTGAGACCACATAGATCAGGTATTGGAATTCCCAGCCACCACTCATCAGCCTCGAGTCTCTCTTTTGGAGAATCAGTGAATGTTCTGGGCTTGGTTATTATGGGCTCTTGAAGTGCCCTAGCCTGGCAGCTAAGAAAAAGGTGCATCAAGGGAGAGGAGGGGCTTTGATCAAGGTTGAGATGGGGAAAGTAGTCTGGCCTGGGGAGCTTTCTCACGCATTCTCCTTGGCAGAGGGCTTAAAGTCACACCAACTTCAAACAAAAAGGGTTTTCAGACACAAAGGCTCAACCTGGCCAGTGCCAGATCTGGCTTGGCATTTGAATTCAGAAATCCACATCCTCTCTGCTGCTCACAGACAGGCCATGCCATCCTAGTAGTAGCTTTCCTGCCCCCACTCCAGGAATGCCAAGAGCTGACTGTAGAGCTCTCCTCTCAGGCCTGTTCCCTTTGTTGACCCTGGGTCCAAATTAATTAGAGTTAAATAAGAGCCAGTTCCCGCAGGCGTCTGTTCTGCTGACAGCTGAGCCTGGGCTGCAGGTTCAAAGATGATCTTCCACCTGTCTCCACTTCTGATTGCCTACTCTGCAACGGCATGTGGACGTGTGTGTGTGTGTGTGTGTGTGTGTGTGTGTGTGTGTATGTGTTTTACTTAATTGATTAATTTGAAGTAGAACAAAGCTTGTAATGTTAGCTTCCTATCAAGCCCAGCATTTTAGGTAGTTTTCTAATCTTTTTTTTTTTCTTTTTAAAAATCTTCTAGCCACCTATATGAACACAAATAGCTTCAGCCTCCATGAAGTGGTGATTCTCAAGTATGTCCTTTTAGCCTTTGTTTCATTAGTCTATTAGTTTCTACCTACTAATTTTGGGGCTCTATCTTCTCCTTCTCCTTCTCCTTCTCCTTCTTCTTTTTTTTTTTTTTGACCAGAGCACTCCTCAGCTCTGGCTTATGGTGGTGTGGGGGATTGAATCTGGGACTTTAAAGCCTCAGGCATGAGAGTCTTTGTATAACCATTATGCTGTCTCCCCCCCACCCTATTTTTCTTTTTTCTTTATATAAGCCCTTCTGTGTTCAGTCACTTGTGTTTCCCATGTAACCAGAGTGACAGAAAAGGGTGTAACCCCACGTCTGAAAACACATGGGGCATAGGAATAACCAAGTGCATTTTAAATGTGCTTTGTATTTGACCTGGCAACAGACACATGTGCCCAAAAAGGTACTTGCAGACTTGTTTGTCCGTAGTTATAGTGATTTGTGACAATCCCCTCTCTTGTTTCATTGACTCTGCATGTCTTACCTACGTGTGTGCGTACAGATACACGCACATATCCAGAGAAAGTGGGAGAACATGACTTAAACGTCTACCAGTGAGATGGCTAAATAAGTTGATATAGTCCTTATCAAAGAACCCTAAGTAAAATCCTAAGTCTGTGTGTGTATACCCTTGGACAGGAGTCCATGGTAGACAAAGTTGGATACCACTTATGTGTCAAGACAAAATCATGCCTCCTCCATCACTGGTACTCAGTGCCCCTCTAAGCTGAGGAGTTTTCTCCTTGGCCTGGTCTCTCTACCCCGTTCACAGTTCTAGCACATAGTAGGCCTCCCGCAACGGCTTTTTAATTTAATTTAATTTATTTGTTTTCCCTTTTGTTCCCCTTGTTTTTTATTGTTGTAGTTATTATTGCTGTTGTTGTTTTCATCGTTGTTGGATAGGAAAGAGAAATGTAGAGAGGAGGGGAAAACAGAGAGGGGGAGAGAAAGATAGACAGACACCCGCAGACCTGCTTCACCACCTGTGAAGCGACTCCCCTGCAGGTGGAGGAGGGGGGGGGCTCAAACAGGGCTCCTTACGCTGGTCCTTGTGCTTCGCCCATGTGCGCTTAACCCATTGTGCTACTGCCTGATTCCCTCCCGCAACAGCTTTTACAGTGATGTTGAGTTCAGCAAGTTTGTGGCTTAACTAATTTTGCTGTTATCACCCATTAGACTGAGGAAGAACCAGCTCCTGATTTGATTCTTGCTTAGCACTGAACTGGACCGTGTAATTGGCACACTATAGCCCATGGGCCAAACCCCGCCTGTTGCCTGTTTTGTAAATAAACTCTTACTGGAACATAGCCACTCCTGTTTGTTTTGAGTATTGTCTGTGGTTGCTTTTGGTACAACAGCAGAGAAGAGTGCTTATAAGAGTGACCCCGTGGCCTGGGAAGCCCAAGGTAATTACTCTCTGACCCTTTGCAGAATAAAGGACCTTCTTCCCAACCAGCCCCATTTCCGACCAGTACCTGGGGGCCATTGAAAGGAATGGTCTTCCTTCTACTGCCTGTGACTCAGTGGGGTTGGGAGAACCCTTTGTAAAAGCCTGGACTAATGGTGACAGATGAACCGTTTAGAAAGTCATTTGCACCCCTCCTGCCTCTTCCATATACAAAACCCTGAGGCAACACCCTATCTAATGGTCCTCAGCAGGCTTGATCTCTAAAGTTTCTGAACTGCTTTGTTCTCCGGAGAATTCTGTTCCTTTCTCAGCAGACTGGACGACCCCACCCTCCACTCCCAAGGACAGGTCTTTGTTACTGGAGGATGCTGGCACATTGCAGGTGCTTAAGAAAAATACAGGACAACACTAAGCAGAAGGTGGACAGGAGTTGGTGTATTGCACCAAAGTAAAAGACTCCTGGGTCAGGGGTGAGGGTGGAGGGGAGTTTCAAGTCCTGGAACATGACTGCAGAGGACTTGGGGGGGGGGGGGTTGTGTTGTTATTTGGAAAACTGGGACATGTTACGCATGTACAAACTGTTGTATTTTACTGTCAACTATAAACCACTAATCCCCCAATAAAGAAATTTAAAAAAAGGGACTGGGTGGTGGCACACCTGGTTGAGCACACATATCACAGTGTGCAGGGACCTGGGTTCGAGCCCCTGGTCCCTGCCTGCAGGGAGAAAGCTTTGCAAGTGGTGAAGCAGGGCTGCAGGTGTCTCTCTGTCTCTCTCCCTCTCTATCACACCCTTCCCTCATGATTTCTGGCTGTCTCTATCCAGTAAATAAAAATAATGAAAAAAAAAAAAAACCAAGGCAACAAAAAGGAATAAATAAATAATATTTAAAAAAAACAAAAAAAGAAACTTAAAAAAAAAAAAAGAAAAAGAAAAATATACAGGGGGTAAATCCATCCCTGAAAGCCATTTGAAAGCTGAGGGTGTTATCACCTCATTCTCTTTCCTCTGGGTGACCCATTCCGAGAGTTTTGCAGAAACTGAGGAACTCTCTTCACCCAAATCAAATGACCAGTTGGAGCAATGGTCAGCGGTCCCTAGATGTAATTTTTAATGGGTGAGGAGTGTGTGCCTGGAAGGTGAGCTAGTTGAGTGCAGTCTCTCACCAGGCCCAGGGCCACATGTCCCCAGCATGTTCAAGGCTGCCAGGATGCCTTTTTCAAGGTGGTCACTGGCTGCTTTGGCAGGAATCTCCATCAAGTGCCTTGACATCTGATTTTTTTTTTTAAGGCTGTTTGTAAGAATAACAAGGCTGCCACAAGAAAGGAGAATCCAGTCTGATGGGAACCAAAGGGCAGATGCGAGTCTCCTCTCTGTCTCTGTCTCTATCTCTGTCTCTTCCTCTTTCAGAACGTAGCAACTGGATTAGTGTTTCCAGAAGGATTTGTGTCTGATTCACAGGCTAATTTAGCAGCGGGGTGATTATCTAGAACAATGTGCCCCACAGAGTGACGTCCCTGACAAGCTGAAATGTTAACTTCAGGAGGAATCATTTATACTGGCCTGTTGACAGCCCAGAAGCATAGGCCTTCGAGCTGCCTGCCCGCCCAGGTATGTCTGACCTGCCTCATTGGGAGATGACTCGTGCTTTTCCTGTGAGCAGGGGTTGAGGGCAAAGTAAAGGGGGGTTGGAGGATTAACCCCCCATGTTCATTCTATAAAGGGGATATTCTTCTTGCTTTATAGACAGGGCCTTTCATTAGCCCCCACTCCCACCCCCACCCCCACACCCCATACCCCACGTAGGATTTATCAAAAGAAGGAGAGTGGAATTCCTTGGAACAAGAGTCGGAGAATGAAAATACATGCTAAATATCTGAAATAAGAGGGCAGGTTGAGTTTGGCAAGCGGGGAGGGAGGTGATGCCAGGCGGCATTTCAAGCTCCGCATCTCGCCTGGCCCAGAGGCCAGGGCTCTCAGTTCTTCCATGGAGAACAACCTCCAACCGGGCAGCACAACACCAGCTTTGGGATGCTAATGGCCCCTTGGGAATGCTAAATGGAGCCTTTCTGCCCCCACAAAGGAGCAAAATGAGGGGAGAAAGGCATTTTCATTTTGAAGTCACTTTGGGGAGGAGCAGACAATGGTTGTTTAAATGGACAGTGTAAAAGTTTTATCTATATTATGGGAAAAAAGAATACACTGCATATGCTGTTTGGCAGCTTCTTGGCGGAGTCCCATGGGTGCCAGAGGGGCTGTCTTGGGGCTGGCCTGGAATTTGCCCCTGCTGGACAAAGGGTGACATCTGAGTTCAGCATAGACAGGTGGGTGCCGGTCGGATGTGAGACACTTGTACTTCCTCTGCTGCCACCATTCAGCCACTCATTCATGCATTTATTCACTAATCCGCATATTCACGTAGTCCCCTGGCTGCACACGGCTGTGTCCTGCACAGACTAGAGTTCTGGATGCTGCCCACATGATGGTGGTAAATAGTGTCTCCTCTCCTGAGGCTGATCTTCTACGGGGGCTGGGGGCGGGATGGGGGAAAGACATTAAGAAAGGAATCAAGGGGAGGTCCTGGCAGTACTTGGAGGGCAGTGCCAGGCAGGTGTTGCGCGTGCTTTGAGTTGCACCCTGCATGAGAAGCAGCCAGACATGCTCTGGGTCTAGAGAACAAGTGGAAGTTGCTAACACAGGAAGGAGTTTGCTGGGGTTGAGGAATAGAGAAATTGTCTAAGGGGAGAGGCTGGGCACCAGGATGGGCTTGTAGATAGGGTAAAAGGTTAGGTTCTAGTTAAGTAATTAATTTGATTAATTAATTTTATTGCCACTGGCGTTATTGCAGGATCCCAGGCCTGCATGACAAAGCCACCACTCTTTTTTTTTTTTTTTTTTTTGCCAGAGCACTGTTCAGCTCTGGTTTATGGTGGTGCAGAGGATTGAACCTGGGACTTTGGAGCCTCAGGCATGAGAGTCTCTTTGCATAACCATGATGCTATCTACTCCTGGCCCCAAATCCGCCACTCTTGATGTAGCCATTTCTTCCCGCCCGCCCCCCCCCTTTATTTTTGACAGTACAGAGAAAAATTGAGGGGTGGGGAGATAGAGAGGGAGAAAGCGAGGACCCCCCCCCACACACACACACACAAGTAGGGATTGGTGGCTCGAACCTAGTTATTTACACTCAGTTATATGTGTGTTTAACTAAATGTGCCACCACCCAGCTCACAGGTGTCTTTGTTTGCTTGTTTTGTTTTAATTCATTTATGTTGGATAGAGACAGTGAAATTGAGAGGGATGGGCAGATAGGAAGAGGGGAGAGAGATGCCTGCAGCACCGCTTCACAGCTTCTGAAGCTTTCCCCCTGCAGGTGGGGTGGGGACAGAGATTTAGACCCACCCGGGTCGGTGTGCACTATGACGTGTGTGCTCAACCAGGCACACCACCACCTGGCTCTAAAGGTTGGGTTTTATTCTGAGGATCGTAGTGAGCTCTTGGAGGGCTTGAGGTTAAGTTGGGACCTGCTTGTTTATTGTTGGGTAAAGGGGACAGGGAAAGCAGGGGAGGACTTGGGGCTGGAGAGCTGAGGTAGAACACTTAGACCAGGCTCTCTGGCCAGAGAGGATGCACCGGCCCTGTGGGTGGGCCACTGCTGACTCGAGGAAAGTGTACTCCATGCAGATGTGCAGTGTGCTGGGTGGCCAGGGCCACCTGGAGAACTGGAAGCCAGCAGGGAAGCTGTTGCTGGCAAACTCGCCTGCACTCGGGGCACAGGCTACAACAGAGAAGTGAACTGGTCTTTCGAAGGAAGAACTGAACTGATAGGTGATAGAACTGGGGGAGGGTGTGCCTCCTGGTTAGGTCAAAAGACTGAACTGACAGCCAAGCGGAGTTCTGTGCATTTGTTTTGCTGTGTGTTTACCCACCAGCTATGTGCAGCCCAGAGGAGCCCCTCTGATTTTACGGGGCGTGCTTTACTAGACCACCTGCTTTTCAAATGCTTTTTTATCCTCATGCTCCTCCCCCCCATACATACTGGGCCCCAAACGTGTGTGTGGTTCTGCTGTTCCCCAAAGACCTCTCGCTCTTTGGTTTTGTCACGGCTGTTCCACACTGACTTTTCAGATAGATAGATAGGTAGATAGGTAGACAGACAGACAGACAGACAGACAGATAGACAGACAGATGAGAGAGAGAGACTCCATAGCACCAAAACTCTTCGCAGTGCTGTAGAACTCCCAGAAGGTACACAGGGGCTCAAACCTGACGGTGTGCCTAGCAAAGCAGGCTCCCTCCTAGGTGAACTATCTCACTGCCACCCCCTTTATGTCAGATAGAGTGAGGAGAGACACTATTATGCCACTGTTATTCCCTGCCCACTTCACCTCACCCCACCCCACACCCGTGCCATAGTACCGCTCGCGTGGTAACAAGAACCCAGGCCCTGGGTACAGCCCCTCAGCCTTCTGTGTTTGTCCAAAAATCTTATGTGGATACGTAGTGGGGAAAGAGGTGAAAGCTCTTTGTGGTTGAAACAGATGGTGTTAACCTCCACTCCCCCTCCCAACTTGGCACCATCTTTACCTCTCTGCCCAAAGGACTGAGGACTCCTGGGGATATAGTCTGTAAAGAGACCATGTGACCATGTAACTTATACAACATTTTGTGTGTGATCTCACTGGATTTGCTACGGAAACAACAGACAATTGGCTGGAATCATTCCATCACCTAGTCGACTTGATGTGTGACTGGTTGACTGCCCGCAGACCGGCAGATCCGTGGTGGCCCCCGGAGCCTGTTACCCAGTGACTTTCCAGTTATCACCATCTTGTTTGCTTTCTGTTTTCTTGCTGATCTACTTCTCCCGGGGGGGGGGGGGGGGGGGGGGCGAGTATGGGGGCTGTCTGCCTCTTGGTGACACTTATCAACCCACTTAACCCAGAGTCATCTTCCTATTTTTGTTGATGTCTCGGGGCATTTTCTGTGCTCTGATACTTTGGCTGTTGCTCCTTTGTTTTCCTAATTCATCTGCTGATTGCAGTTTATAAAACACATCACAGCACGGTCAGGTAGAAGGCTGTGTTGTTCGCCCACAGCCCGTTATGATCAGACAGTTGAGATCCCATGTCAGGAACTTTTCTGGAAAATTACACACAGTTCCTAGAAGAGAAGCACTTTTGTTTATTTTTTAAATTAATATTTATTTATTCCCTTTTGTTGTCCTTGTTTGATTGTTGTCGTGTAGTTATTGTTGTTGTTACTGATGTCATCGTTGTTGGACAGGACAGAGAGAAATGGAGAGAGGAGGGGAAGACAGAGAGGAGGAGGGGAAGATAGACACCTGCAGACCTGCGTCACCGCATGTGAAGGGACACCCCTGCAGGTGGGGATCCGGGGGCTCGAACCAGGATCCTTAACCTGGTCCTTGCGCTTTGCGCCACGTGCTTAACCCACTGCACTACAGCCTGACACCTGACAGTGAGATCACACACAAATTAAGACAAAGTAAAAAGTGAAGCACTTTTTACTTTGTCTTAATTGTTTGGAGTAACTACTTCTCTGAAATGCTTTTTTTTTTGCCTCCAGGGTTATTGCTGGGGCTCCGTGCCTGCACTACGAATCCACAGTTCCTGGAGGCCATTTTTCCCTATTTTGTTGCCCTTGTTGTTGTCATTATTATTGTTGTCATTGCTGCTATTGTTTTTGGATAGGACAGAGAGAAATCGAGAGAGGAGGGGAGACAGGGAGGGGGAGAGAAAGATAGACACCTGCAGACCTGCTTCACCACCTGTGAAGTGACTTCCCTGCAGGTGGGGAGCCAGGGGCTCGAACCAGGATTCTTAGCCAGCCCTTTAGCTTTGCACCATGTATGCTTAACCTGCTGTGCTGCCACCCGACCCCCTCTGAAATGCATTTTATACACATCTCCCTTCAAAAAGCCCCTAAAACATAATCTGGAAAAAATTTTAATATATATGTTGATTTAAAAAATTATTTATTATTGAATAGAGACAAAGAGAAATTGAGAGGGGAGGGGGAGATAGAGAGAAACAGAGAGACATCTGTAGCCCTGCTTCACCAATCGTGAAATTTTCTTTCTGCAGATGGGGACCAGGGCCTTGAACCTGCATCCTTGTGCACTGTAATGCGTGCACTTAACCAGGTGCAACACCACATAGCCTGCGGTTTTTTTTTTTTTGTGTGTGTGATTTAGTTTATCTGTATGAATGTCATTTATTGTGTTTTGAGGAACTGCAGTGTGTGGACTTGTGCAGGACTCTGTCCTGCTCCTAAGTGGCCCTAGCTGGCCAAGTCTGTTTTCTCATAGAAGCTTCACTTTTTTTTTTTAATTACCATGATAACCATTTTTTTAATTATTATTTTTTTTTTATTTTTGAGAGCGATGCAGAGAGAGAGAGAGAGAGAGAGAGAGAGAGAAACACCAGAGCACTGCTCAGCTCAGGCTTATGGTGGTGTGGGGGATTGAACCTGGGACTTAGGAGCCTTAGGCATGAGAGTCTGTTTGTATAACCAATATGCTTTCTACCCCGCACTTCACTTTTCTTATCCGTGAAATCTGGATAATTATACCTATCTTACAGGATTCAGGTGAGGATTAAGGTATATATAGGATACTTGACCTATGATAAGGCACTGCAAAAAAATAGCTTTGTGAGAAGAATGAAGAATGGCAACAGGTGGTAAGGAGGCAGGATGTTTCTCCTGTGAGTCCCTTAGCATGCTGGACTTGATTCTGAGGAGGCAGGGTGTTTCTCCTGTGAGTCCCTTAGCATGCCGGACTTGATTCTGAGGAGGCAGGGTGTTTCTCCTGTGAGTCCCTTAGCATGCTGGACTTGATTCTGAGGAGGCAGGGTGTTTCTCCTGTGAGTTCCTTAGCATGCTGGACTTGATTCTGAGGAGGCAGGGTGTTTCTCCTGTGAGTCCCTTAGCATGCTGGACTTGATTCTGAGGAGGCAGGGTGTTTCTCCTGTGAGTCCCTTAGCATGCTGGACTTGATTCTGAGGAGGCAGGATGTTTCTCCTGTGAGTTCCTTAGCATGCTGGACTTGATTCTGAATTTCAAACCGCTCTCTCAGGCACTACTGTTTCCCCCAGTATTTGTCTTTATGGAGTTAAAATGAACATGGACAGGATGGTGTGGGGTAGAAGGTTAAAGATCCACATTTTGGAGTCGGAATACCTTGGTTCTAGTCCTGAGCCTGCCACTTCCTGTTTATGTAACTTTAAGTAAACTAATTTTCTCTGTATCTCTGTTTACTGCTCTGAAAGGGAGAGATATTGATAATCTCACCTTTCCTTATCGCTTTCTCACTTCTTTTTCTGGGGCGGGGGGGGGGGGTGGAAACGCCACTAGGAACAGTGAAGTTGTGCTAGTATTGAGCCCTAGCAATAACTCTACTGACGTAAATAAATAATTAACTCACGCACACACGTCTTCAGAGGGCTAGTGACTATTAATAAGTTAATAAACATACAACGTTAAGCAAAAGTCCCAGCACATACCTGCATGTCTACTCTGTGGTGGGCACAAGGTT
Organism: Erinaceus europaeus; assembly: GCF_950295315.1. NCBI lineage: Eukaryota > Metazoa > Chordata > Mammalia > Eulipotyphla > Erinaceidae > Erinaceus > Erinaceus europaeus. The sequence continues at coordinate 87,438,069 of NC_080173.1, forward strand.
GGGGCCTGAGGATAATGTAAAGGTATCTGAGTTGTGTTGGTACTGCCCACTGGCAGTTAGCATTTAATCTGTTATTAAATGTATGCATTTTTTAATCTTTGTCTTTCCTGTTCACAAAGGACCCTGGGAAGAAATAGAGCAGGTGCAAATCGAGAAACTCATAGAATTATCACAAAAATTAAACCTAGACTATTACCACATCACCCAGAAAGTTATATTCCTTTACGTACCCAAAATAATTGAACACAAGAAATCAGTGGGATACATCAGCCTTCATTAGTCACAATAACCTTTTTTTTAGGTGGAAACATTCCAAATGCTTATTGGTGAATAAATAACTAAGCGCAGTGTGGTTTATACAATGCATAGAATGGAATATTATTCAACTATCAAAAGGAATGAAATACTATTTTTTTATTGGATAGGGACCAAGAAATTGAGAGAGAAGTGGGGAGATTGAAAGGGAAGAGAGACAGACACCTGTAGCTCAGCGTCACCACTTGTAAAGATTTCCCTTTGCAGGTGAGGACCAGGGGCTTGAACCTGGGTCCTTACACACTGTATCGAGCACTTGACCAGGTGCACTTTTTCCCCCCTAACTTTTGTCACATAGGACAGAGAGAAATCGAAAGAGGATGAGGAGACAGAGAAGAAGAGAAATACACCTATCTGCAGACCTGCTTCACTGTTTGTGAAGTGGACCCCTGTAGATGGGGAGTGGAGGCTTGAACCCAGGTCCCCGAGCTTGGTAACATGTGTGCTTAACCGGGCACGTCACCACCCGGCCTCCCCGTCATCTTAATAGAGTCATGTTGTTTGTTTTGTACTGGAGAAAGACCATTGTGTTCTGTTGCGGTGAGAGAACTAGTTCTACTAGCTGGTCAACCAGGAGAGACAGAGAAGGCTTAGTGAGTGATATAAGGGAGAACTCACTCCCTTTCTAGAAAACAAAGGATTGGAATGGCAGTAGAGGAATGAGGTGAGGAAGCTGGTGGATTCTGGACAGCACAGTACAGTGAGTCATCATATCCCAAAGGAAAAGATGGAGCTGGCATTTTCATGTTCACTCAGTAGGATGAGAGAATCTAGGCTTCCAGTAGGAGGACAGTAGGGGATACAGCAGAGAGGTGGCACGAAGGAGGGAATGGCACGTGGACTTTATATAGATAAGTGCTGGCCCACTTTAGCATACGTCAAGGGTCACAAATGGCTGGGGTCTTCTCCCAGATAGTCAGTCAGGCCTGGGATGGAGCTTCAGAATTTCCATGGGTTATTTCCTTGTTTCAGACTACTTTTTCATTCAGATGTGTGTGTGTGGGGGGGCAGTGACAGGGAGATAGAAAGAGAGAGAGACCACATCAAAAGTGCTTTCCTGGCACCATAGTATCTCCTGTGTGGTGTCAGGGCTCAGACCTGGGTTGTGTGCATGGCAAAGCATGTGAGCACTCTCTCTGGCCCTGATTGATATTTCTAATGATTTCCTAGTTGCAGTGCAGTGGATAGAGCTCTGCACTTGTGCTTGTAAGGTCCCAAGTTTGATCCCTAGCATCATATATGCCAGAGTGCTGCTCTGCTTCTCTCCTTTTCACTCATAAGTAAATACATCTTTTTTTTTTTTTTAAAGTTCTGAGGTGATTCTGTTGCTGCTAACACCTGGCGAACCAGTGATAGACATAACCACCGTAGCTTTTAGTGGTGGACAGCTCTGATGACATGGTCCAAATAATGGCAACTGGATATAACTGGAAATAATGACTCATTAAGTGTATGTGTGTGTTCCTCAGTTAATAACATGTCTTTTTAGATTTTTTTTTTGTTAATCTGTGGGCAAACCCATTAATAATAAAATCTGAGGTCATTGTTAAATTTTGATGACCAAAGAATGCGGAAGTTTCCCCAGTGTCATGACATATATATATATATATCCCCTTCATAAAATCTAGGATAATGTTGCCATATCTTAACTGTTACCTTTTTCAGGGTGTTTTAATGAGTTGTAGGGACATTCAGTGGGATAGCTGAACTTTGGCCCCTTCTGGGAATTTTAGGACATATGGTTATTGAGCCAGAATGTATCTCAAACCTTGACACATTTTTGAGATCACTATCCATAGACCCCTGCCAGAAATATGGCCTCTCCAGGTGTGCATTTAACACTCGCTTCTTTGCATCCAGCGAAAAGAAAAAAGCCCTCCTACCTTGGTTTCAAAAGGTTTTGAAATGCTAATTCACAGCTATGAAATATTCTGACAGCCTGGAAAGTTATTCAGGGCAATCAGGCACCTTGATTCTCACAGAAGTGTGAAAGGTAAATTGCTGCTACCCAAGAAGTCGCCCTGCTTTTCAAGAGAAAGCTCAGAAAAGAAAGAAAAAGCACAGAAAGTGAGTGTTCAGGCATTACATTTCATGCAGCATGTGATGAGGACACCTGACACCCAGTGTATCGTAGGTGTGGCAGTGTCGACTTACATCAGAAATCTAACAGTCTTGCCAGCATGGCCTTTATATTAGATAAAAAAAAAAGGGGGGGGGTGGCAAACATTTTCAGAATTGGCTACCTGCCTTTCTAAAATCTGAAAGCACATCTTCTTGTACGTCTGTTTTCCATTTCTTCTGAGAAATAACACCCCAGAGAGAGACTTTCAAGCCTTTATTATTCTTTTTAAAGGGAAAGACTTTTCCTTTATCCTGTCACCTTTTAAAATATCATTAGTGTCTTTTAGAGCTGTTTTTTTTTTTTAAACCATGAGAAACACAACATGGTATTTCTTCATGACCTGAGCTCAAAGGCAAGATTTAGAAATCCACAGTGCCGAGGCCCCACACCTTATTACGAGAGACAGAAGACTATGCATTGAGCAAAATCTGGATTCTCTTACTCCACTTGTTTAGTAATCACAGAATTGTAAAAAATGAAAAAAAAATCAAGATTCTCTTATTCAAAACTGATTCATACCCCCCCCCCCGGAAGGAAATCATTGCTTCAGTCTACTTCTTATGGGAAGAAATTCATCTTGGCCAACTTACTCAGAGACTTCCAGTGTGATTTATTGTACATTTTCAGTCATTAAGCAATGTCTATCTACTTATTTATTTATGTGTTTTTCACCAGAGCACTGCTCAGCTCTGCCTTATGATAGTGGGTGGAGAGATTGAACCTGGAGGTTAGGAACCTCAGGCAAGAGAATTTCTTTGCATACCCATATGCTAACTACCTCCACCCATTAAGCAATGTTGAACATGTAAGTTAAAGATTTGAACTTCTTCCTTCTCCTCTTCCTCTTCACATATTCTTCTTGGTTGAGGTTTCACTGGCCCAGGTTTTTCTTCTCCCAGAGAGAGAAAGAGAGAGACTAAAGTTTCCCCCAGTGCTGTGGTGGCTGGGGGCTTGAACCTGGGTCACACATGGCAAAAACAGATGCCTTCCCTGGTGAGCTACCTGTCTGGTTCCATTTTTTCCTTATTTAAGATCTAGTGGGAGCATTTGTAGTTGGTGGTTGTCCTTGGAGGAGCAGGAAAGAGGGTTTATATAGTCTCTAAGGAATGCAGAAACGGAAAGGCAATGGGGAGGAAAATGAGCGTGTGGAGTATATAGTCCTGTTTACTCTGCTGATTACAGTAATCAGGTAGGGCTGTTTGCATATAAATCAGTGCAAACATTCGCCCATGCCTCCTGCCTCCACCCTGGCGTTTTCCACCCACCACCTCTGTCACCTGGCCACTCCTCCTGGAACTGACTTTCACTCTAGCAGCCCACCTCAGACTTTCCCAGCTCTTTTTAACATACTGTGTTATTTTAAAACAATTCAAAATCAAATGACTATTCACTTTTATTTTTAAAAAGGGCTCCCCTCCGCTCCCAATATCCTCTCTTTTCTTCATCGGACACATGCTCCCTGTGGATGGCCTCTTCTCTAGGCTTATCAAGAGAAGTCAGCACAGCCCAGGAGGTGGCACGGTAGCTGGAACACTGGGATCTGGGAGCATGAGGTCCTGACTTTGATCCTAGTCATCCCAGTGTCCTACAGTGATGCCCTGGTGTTCTCTCTCTCTCTCCCCCTCTCCCTCCCTCCCCTCCCTCTCTGTCTTAGTAAATACATAAATACATACATGAAAGTCTCTCAGCTTTACTCCTTTGATTCTGGTCTCTCAAGACCTTCAGATCCTCCAAATCCCTGTTCTTTTTTGTTTGTTTTCTCCACTTGGATGACTAATATACACCTTGTACTGCTCAGGCCACATACCCAGGTTTGTCTCCATTTTCCTTTTCCTTTCATCCTCTACCTCACATAAATTCATCACTGAATCTTATCAGAAAAATCAGGATTATTTATTATTAATTTTTTTTTTTTGCGTCCAAGGTTATTGCCAGGGCTTGGTGCCTGTACCACGAATCCACTGCTCCTGGAGGCCATTTTCCCCCTTTTGTTACCCTGGTTGTTTTACCATTGTTGTGGTTATTATTATCATTGTTATTGATGTCATTGTTGTTGGATAGGACAGAGAGAAATGGAGAGAGGAGGGGAAGACAGAGAGGGGGAGAGAAAGACACTTGCAGACCTGCTTCACTGCCTGTGAAGCGACTCCCCTGCAGGTGGGATCTTTCCGCTGGTCCCCACACTTTGTGCCACGTGTGCTTATCCCACTGTGATACCACCCAACCCCCCAGTCCATGCATTTTAAGAATCTATATAGAGGAAGGACAAAGCAGATAAAAAGGAGTGTGGTGGGGGTGGGGGGAGGGGAACACCAAGGCTTAGCTGCACCATCATAGTGTTCCCTAGAGCTGTCCATGGTGCTCCCAATGTGCTTCTTGGGGGGGGGTCTCATTCACAGTAAGGTATGCCTTCCACCCACTGAACTGTCTCCCAGCTCACTCCCAGTATTTCTGGTCAGGCTGTTACATGCCACCTCCTGAGCTACCACCTTCACTGTCCACCTGAAAGACTGTGGTAGCCTCTGCCTTGCTCGTGAGCTTCTTTCTATCTTATGGACGTGGTGACAGTGTGAGGCTATTTAAGCAGAGACTTTCTGCTTTAACTCCTGAATAGCTCCCCTGCATCGTGCCTCAGACCCACTCTCTGAAGTCCACTTCTGCTCCTATGTCACTGCTTGTGTCTGTTCTTTAGAACCACTGAGTGCTGACCTGCCTTCTCTCCTCTTTTTTTTGCCCATTTGTTGTTAGTCCCCACATTTCCACTCATTCCCTTTGTCAGAGAGTCCTTCTCTGACTATGAGTCCAGACTAGTGACAATCCCCCCACCTCCAGCTCACATTGTCACACTGTCTGGCTTTCACCATCAAAAGTTGTCTTTTCAAACAAAATCTTTCTTTTTATTATTATTAGTTTTTTTTCTTTTTTGGGTAGAGACAGAAGTTGAAAGAGAAAGCGGAGATAGACACACACACACACACACACACACACACACACACACCTGTAGACCTATTTTATCTCATTCATCAAGCTTCCTCCCTGTAGTTGGGGGGCCAGGGACTTGAACCTGAATCGTTTTACACTCAACCAGGTGCACTACCACCCAGCCCACTAATAAATTGTTACTAAGACTTTATGAGAACTATAGTGGTAATTTGTGTGAGGTGAGCAGGTGTTACAAAGAACTTTGGTGGTGGGTGTGGTGTACTCTTAGATTTTGTAACTCATTATTAATCAAATAAAAAGGAAAATTTAAAAATAATGAATAAATCCTGTGCTGAGGGACAAAAAGCCTTATTCATTTATTTTTAATTGTCACCAGGTTAATTGCTGAGGCTTGATAGCTGCGCATTGAATCCGCCACTCCTATTGACCATTTCCTTCCTCCCTTCCTTCCTTCCTTCCTTCCTTCCTTCCTTCCTTCCTTCCTTCTCTCCTTCCTTCCTTCCTTCCTTCTTTCCTTCTTTTCTTTTAAATTTCTTTATTGGGGGATTAATGGCTTACAGTTGACAGTAAAATACAGTAGTTGGTGCATGTGTAACATTTCCCAGTTTTCCACATAACAATTCAACCCCCACTAGGTTCTCCTCCTGAACCCTCCTCTCCACCCCAGAATTTTTTCCTTTGGTGCAATACACCAACTCTAGCCCAAGTTCTGCTTAGTGTTTTCCCTTCTGGTCTTGTTTTTCAACTTCTGTCTATGAGTGAGATCATTCCATATTCATCCTTCTGTTTCTGACTTATTTCACTTAACATGATTCCTTCAAGCTCCATCCAAGATAAGGTGAATTCACCCCATTCTGTAAGGGGTCTCTTTGTGTGGGTGGTGGTTTCTTTGCTGTGCAGATTTTAATTTGATGTAGTCCTATTTATTTGTTTTTGTTTTAGTCTTCCTTGTAGTTGAATTCATATCATTGAAGATGCTTTTAACATTTAGATGGAAAAGAGTTCTGCCAATATTTTCCTCTAAGTATCTGATAATTTTTGGTCACACATCCAAGTCCTTGATCCATCAGAAATTTACTTGTTTGTTTGGTGAAATAGAATGATTCAGTTTCATTCTTCTGCATGTTTCAACCCATTTTTCCAACACCACTTGTTGAAGAGACTCTGCTTTCCCCATTTAGTAGCCTGGGCACCTTTGTCAAAGATTAGATGTTCATAGCATGGGGGCTTCACTGGAGATTTTTAACAAAGGCTTGTTGACAGGACAAATAAAGACACAGCCAGACTAAAAAGGAATTGATGAGGTGGTCTGGGAGGTGGCACAGTGGATAAAGCATTGGACTCTCAAGCATAAGGACCCGAGTTCAATCCCCAGCAGCACATGTACCAGAGTGATGTCTGGTTCTTTCTCTCTCTCCTCCTATCTTTCTCATAAATAAATAAATCCTTAAAAAAAAAAACTTAAAAAAAAAAAAGAATTGATGAGCTTTGGAAGCTTCTCTCTGATATGAATAGGAAGTCAGATTATGCTTCCTAGCTACGGATATATATATGACATCAGTGTCACAGCTACCTTTTCTCACTTAGATCCCTGTCAGAGAACAGTGTATCAGCCTCAAGTTCTCAAGATCCGCAGATCTAGGATACAGGAGTGAAAGGGACTGGTTTCTCAGTGACATGGCGGCAACATAAACTGACCCCTCACTCTCTTCCTTCTGGCACTCTGCATTCTGGACATCCATCTTTCCTTCTGCTCATGTGGAAGTATACTTGCTTGTTTTTCAGTTTTTCTATCATTGCAAAATAGACACTGGCTTCCCAAGCTGGCTTTTTTAATGCTTGTAAAGACCAAGCACCAAGAGCCCCATGTCAGTGATTTTCACAATCCTGTGTGGATTTTGAGCTGCTAAGACACTTTTTAAAAAGAAAATTATTATATATATTTATTGGATAGAATCAACCAGAAATAGAACAGGAAAGGGGTGATAAAGGAGAGTGATAGAGAGACACCTGCAGCCCTGCTTCACCACTTGCAAAGCTTTTCCCCTACAGGTGGAGGCCAGGGGCTTGAACCCCGGTCCTTGTGGACTGTAACATGTGCACTCCATGTGCACTCAACCACGTGTGCCACCACCCTGCCCCTGCTAAGACACTTTTATCGAATCTTAAAGTTGAACCTCTTTGACAGCAAGATTTTACTTTTCCTCCTAGAAATTTTCCTTTTAAAACATTTTACATGTCTATTGAACTTGTTTATAGTTATAAGGAATTAAAAAAAAGAATGGAAATTAAATTTTTAGGGACATTTCTTTTTTGATCTTCTTTAAAGATCAACTTCATTTTCACTTTATTGGCTTTTTGTTATTCCAAAGCAGAATGAATTTTTTCCCTCTTTCATACTTCATAATTTAAAAGCCCTCAGTAGACTTTGCACATAAACTATTTTGGTTTGAATATGGAGTAATCACTTTCACTTTATTAAAAACAAAATCAAATGGAGCAGAGAAGTTCATTTCCTTTTCCAAAAGAGTGACATCCTGTCTTGTACTTCCTGTGTCCCTCACATTGCCAGCCTTGCCTTATCTGCATACCAGGGACCCCTTTCTGGTCACCAAGTGGGACTTGGGGAAAAATGGCCTCAAGAATGTGAAACCCTCAAGTGAAAGTGGGGTTTCTAGTCTTTCTTCTTCTTTCTTTCGTTTTTCTTTTTTAAATTTTATTTATAAAAAGGAAATGACTAAACCATAGGATAAGAGGGGTATAGCTTCACACCATTCCCTCCACCAGACCTCTGTATCCCATCCCCTCCCCTGATAGTTTTCCTGTTCTTTAACCCTCTGGGAGTATGGACCCAAGGTCATTGTGGGATACAGAAGGTGGAAGGTCTGGCTTCTGTAATTGCTTCCCCGCTGAACATAGGTGTTGACAGGTCAATCCATACTCCCAGCCTGTCTTTCTCTTTCTCTAGTGGGGCAGGGAGGGTTCTAGGGAAGTGGGGCTCCAGGACATATTGGTGGGGTCATCTGTCCAGGGAAGTCTGGTTGGAATCATGCTGGCATCTGGAACCTGGTGGTTGAAAAGAGAGTTAAGATACAAAGCCAAACAAATTGTTGACTAATTATGAACCTAAAGGCTGGAATAGTGCAGTTGAAGAGTGTGTGGGGGGGTCCTCCGTTTTGTAGATAGCTAGTAGACATATTTTAGTTATATTCTAAAGGGTCTGTGGCTATACTAGTTTTGGTGTTTTTTTTTTTCCTCCATTGGGCCTGAAATCTGATAAGCAGGTATATCCAAGTTATTATCTGGGGAGATGATGTCATGGCTGTAAAAGAGGACCAGAAAGCTGGATCAGGGAAGACAGTAGCTCCCGAATATAGGAAAGGGGTATAAAAATTGTTGACTGTAAACCCCATCGAATTGATGTGATCTGGGGCCCATATTCAGCTTAGGAGCCTATGTGACCTCAATATCCCTGTAGATCTGAGCTCACATTTTGTGGTCATGAGTAGGAACGTTTCAAGCTGCCACAATATCAGACCCATCTTCTTCAGGTGTAGCATAGAGTATGTTATCCATCTTCCCTTCTTATCCTTTCCTTCTTTTTCCTTCTCCTTCTTCTTCTCCTCCTCCTCCTCCTCCTCCTCCTTCTCCTTCTCTATCGTTCTGCACCGTGGAGAAGAGAGAGAGGAGGTCCAGAGTGAAGAGGGAACATAAATCTTTATTTGCACTGGCACCTCAGAGTTGGGTGCGAGAGAAGCAGGTTGGGCCACGTGGAGGTAGCTAAAATGGCCGCCTCATGCAGTAACCTTTCCTGAGTCTAAACACCGAAGTGAAGCGCCGGCAAGAGAGAGAGGTGCGAAAGAAGGAGAAGGGCTTTTATAGGAGCAGCTTTCCGAGAATGGGAAGGGGGAGGAGTAATCATAGCACTTCAGGATAGGATAATAATTCTCCTGAGAATGGGAGGGGGGAGGAGTAACCAAAGCACTCCAAATATTGGGAAAATAGACAATGCCCTGAGGGCACAACATGGCGGAACAGGCACTCCGAGAATGTCCCAACTCTTGCAGGAACTAGCAGTAGCCTGAGGGGACATGGCAGATGTGACTGCATCTGCACAATTTCCCAGCACTTCTCCTTCTCCTCCTCCTCCTCCTCCTCCTCCTCCTCCTCCTCCTCCTCCTCCTCCTCCTCCTCCTCCTCCTTCTCCTCCTTCTCCTTCTTCTTCTTCTTCTCCTTTTTTAATTATCTTTATTTATTGGATAGAGACAGCCAGAAATGGAGAGGGAGGGCATGATAGAGAGGATGGAAACAGAAAGCCACCTGTAACACTGCTTCACCACTCGCAAAGCTGCTACAGGTGGGGGCCAGCGGCTTGAACCTGGATCTTTGTCACGTGTGCACTCAACCAGGTGAGCCACCACCTGGCCCCTGGGTTTCTAGTCTTTCTAAGGAACAAAGACTGGTGAAGTTGAGACCTCTGTTAGAAAAAGGTTTTTCGGGGGCTGGATGGTAGTGCAGCCGGGTAAGCGCACATGGCGCAAAGCACAAGGACCAGTGTAAAAATCCCAGTTTGAGCCCCCGGCTCCCCACCTGCAAGGGGGTCTCTTCGCAAGCGCTGAAGCAGGTCTTCAGGTGTCTATCTTTCTCTCCTCTTCTCTGTCTTCCCCATCTCTCTCAATTTCTCTCTGTCCTATCCAACAACAACAACAACCACAACAAGGCCAACAACATGGGAAAAATAGCCTCCAGAATCAGTGGATTCATAGTGTGGTACCGAGCCCCAGTGATAAGAAGGAGGCAAAAGAAAAAAAAAGAAGAAGAAGAAGAAAAGAAAGAGAGAAAAAGGTTTTTTAGAAAATGCTGAATTAAACCTAATCATATTAGTGGTTTATGAGGGACTTGAATGTGGATGCCCTTTCAATTGATGATGGTCGTGAGATTTACCCTTTCAAATAAACATTACATAAAAATCACCTGTGCCTCCCACTCATAAAGCAAACAAGTATTTTTCAAAAATGTGTTTATGAATCATATATACATGTCCTTCCTCAAGCATACTTTAAAAATAGGATCAAGTAGAAAATTGAATACCAATGATTCTAAAAATCTATTTAAGAAACTTCAGATGTGGTAATGACATGTTTGTATATGAGTTGATATTTGCCGTCTATTTCAGAAATCTTTGCTGATGGCCCTGGGTTGGTTAGATTTGTTGAAACTAGTCAATGAGGACATGACTTGTTGCTATATTAGTACTAGTATTTAATTTTGTATAACAAAACATTCAGGAAAAAGTGTTTATGTCCTTTCTCCACCTGCATCAACCTCCAATATGAGTAGAGCAGATTTTTCTCAAATCTGGAAAAAGATATTTTCAGTTGTGATCTGCTGTTTGTGATCCTAATTCTTACATTCTGCCTTCACCTCTGTTGTCCTTGTGCCAAGACACTGGGAATCACCACAGCCCGTCCTCCTGGGAAGAGTCTGGTGGGGAGGGAAAAGGGTGAATCAGTTTTACCACCTTCCAAGGCACATGACCCAGAGCTTTGATGGCCAGAGCACACTGGGAATACCGTCCTCAGCAGCTTCTTGGTCAGCCATCTTGTCTGGTGACTGGAGAGACAGGACCGTAAGCCTGCAAAATAGTTCACCTGGACAGGAGCCTACTTTTTCTTGCTCAGGACCCATTTTTTGAGTTTAGTACCCACTGAAGGAAATCTGTGCTTTGGTACTTCCCCTTTTCTCCCTATTCCTTCCTGTCTGTTTGTCTGTCTGTCTATCTGTCTATCTGCCTATCTATCTATCTATCTATCTATCTATCTATCTATCTATCTATCTGAAGAAGTCAGTTTGGAGTGGTGACACCCTGGCAGTGATGAAGGTGAGAGAGAGAGATAGTGAGTGAACTTCTGCCCATACATCCACACCTGGGGTGGGGGTGGGTGGGATACAAAACTGCTGTGTCAGTATCTAAGTTCAAACCCCACCTCTCTGAGGTACCGACTTAGTGGCATGGGGCAGGTGTCTCAGCCACTCTGGCACTCAGGTTGCCCTTCTACTTCTATCTCTTGGGGCTGGGGATAGTAATGCCCCCCAGTATGATTCCTGTGAGTGAAATAAATTAGTTCAAGTTCTTGGGGGGGCAGCATTTGGTTCATAGCAAGTTGCCCAATCAGTGTTAGTTTGAACCCTCTGGATAGATTTTCCTTAAGTTATTGGTTTGGACGACTCGGCAAATTTCTTCTTCCTTCCAGAAAGGGAAATGTTTTCATTTTGTGTAACTTCACTGCACTATCTAGAGATGACACAGAGAGAACGTGGTTCTCTCCCAGACTGCTGGAGACTTTGTCAGGGTGCACGGTATCTGACCTCCTTGTTCAGTACGTTGGCCACTAATCCAAGCTGTCACTCACCGGGATCTCACTTATAAGAAGCATGTGCTTTATGTGTCACTTTTGGGGGGAGCAGACTCACAATTGAGGCTTCCCGAGACTTCTGGGTACTGTGTTTCCAAATGCTCCTGCCATGTGTGACTACCACTAGAGCCCATCTGTGGTCCCCGGCTTACCCCCACCTCCACCCCCACCCCCAGACCTCCGCTTCTGCAACCTCTCGGAACTTTCCATACTGAGAGAAATGCCACAAACCACTAAGGCTGTAGGGCTCAGGCTCTTTTTTCCTCTTCTGTCAGCTCCCTCAAGGCGTCTTCTCTCTGGGGACACAGATCTAATTTTGATGTAACACGGGTTGGCTGAGCAGTGATACCTTGGACTGAGTGGTTTTCTTTAGTAGTTCTCAAGATATGAAGGGCAGTCTCTGGAACCATTGCATTAAGCTCCTGACATGGTCTACGGCTTGCTCTAAGCCTGTTTTGATCACTTTTCTAATATGATGATATCTCTTCACAGTCTTAGTAATTAGACTTGGTAATCCTTCTGTTCTACTCTGTTTGACCTTTATCTTAAATTAAATTTTCTTGTGTGTGAAGTCTAAGCCCTCCCCCTCCACACACACACAGTGTTTGCAAAACCAGAAATATATGGAAATGGATGATAGTTTCTTTTGCTGGGCCTCGCAGAGACCGGGGGGCTTGCTTTGCTGGACCCTGGGGTGGGTTAGGGGGTACAGCTTCACCTCCAGGGTGTGCCCTCCTCCCTGTGGGGCAGATGGAGACCCCCCCCTCCACACACACACATGCACGGACGCCTTCAGCTTGGAATGGAAGCCTGGGGGCAATGTGGTAGTCATGTGCTGGCCCATTTCACTTGTATTGTTTTTTCCTACACCCTAAAAAGGGACCCAAACTGCAAACATATGTCTCCCAAGTCACTTCCAGGGTCTTGTTTCCCTCTGGAATTCCTAAGACATTCTGAGTCCCAACTTGATTTGAAATCCAAATGGATGTTGAGGGAAACTGAGTTTGGCTGGGGGTGGGGATGGGCCACTTCATTCAGCATGGTGGTCCCCCTGCATGACACAACCCCTAGTAGAAATGGCAGTTCCAGGAACCCACTTAGAGGAACCACAGAACCTCAGTAGGCCCTTCCTCCCCACCCTCCCTCCCTCCCTCTCTTCCCTCTCTCCCTTCATCTCTCTCTCTCTCTCTTTCTCTCTCGCCCCCTTCCTCCTTCCTTCCTCTCTCCTCTTTCTTCCTTCCTCCCTCCCTCCCTCCCTTTCTTTCTTTCTTTCTTTCTTGCTTGCTTGCTTGCTTTCTTGCTTTCTTTCCTAGCTTTCTTTCTGGTGGGTTCTCAGTGGACAGACAGCCCTGAGGGATGGGACACCATCCAGAACCAGGAAATGATATTGTCTTCTCTGCTCAGAGCATCATTTACTAGGTGTTGGCATGAAGTCCCTCACCCACAACTTTCTCACCTCACACCAGCCTCCTCCCTGGTGGCCCCAGAGTCTGGGTTATTTGCTGTTTTTTCAAGCTAGCACCACACCCTTGGACTGTCTGCCAAGAAGGACCATTGTTCATGAGAATTCCTTGCTGGCTCCAGCTAACCCTTCAATGCACTGTTCTGGGCTTGCACCCTGAATGGTTCTTTCTTTCTTTCTTTCTTTCTTTCTTTCTTTCTTTCTTTCTTTCTTTCTACCTTCCTTCCTTCCTTCCTTCCTTCGTTCCTTCCTTCCCTCTTTCCCTCCCTTCCTTTTCTTTCTCCTTTCTCCCTTTCTCTCTCTCTCCCTTTCTTTCTTTCTTTCTTTCTTTCTTTCTTTCTTTCTTTCTTTCTTTCTTCCTTTCCCCCATCGTTTCTGACTTATTCTTCCCTCTCTCAACTTGACCTTCTCCCCTGGCCTTCTTTGGCTGTCTGCAAAGCTTTGAGAGGTGGGCAGGGCTTCAGAGGTGCAGAAGCAAAACCTTTTGGGGGGGAAATCTCAAGTGGCTAGTTACTTGATGTCCAAAGTAACTGCAGCTTGGCCTGAGAGAGGGACCCTTGGGGCTCCTGGGGAGGAAGGTGTCAGGTCACCTCCACTGGGGGAAGGGAGTGGGAGGGGGGTGGGATGGGAATAAGAGGTCACTAAGGAATGAAAACCAATATCTCCAACTCCCCACCCTCTGCCCCCAAATTGAGCTGATTAACCTGTAGAAATGGAGGCCCTGCCAAGCCCAACTTCCTTGTTTCCAGAAACCTTGGCACAGAGGCCTCTGTTTCTGGCAGAGGCCCGTCCTCATCAGGGGAACCAGCAAAGCAGCTGCTGTGATCTTCTTTTTCCTTCTCATTTCTGGCAAATCCCGAGTGGGACTGTTTACTTTTTTCTTCTCTTTTCCTTCCCCACCCTCCTGTAGCAGGGAGTTGGTTCTGGTTAATGTTGAAGATCATAACATGATTACCCTGAAGTCTCATGAAATTAAATCACTTTTCTTCAAAGGGAAAAGGGGGGGGGGAACCGTCTGGCTGGTAGGCCAGCGAGGGACGAGCGGATATTGAAAGCAGGCTGGCAGCCGCTCTTCTCTTTGCGCGGAGGAGGCCCAGAGCAGGCAGCCACGCGGGATCTGACTTTGCAAACAGTGGCTCAGAGAGTGGAGGGCTCCCACCGGACTCCAGACCCCTGGTCCCAGGCCTCAGACACCTGCCTCCCATGTGCAGGGCATGGGGTAGGAGGGAGGTGTCAGACTGAGGACAGAGGCACACTTGGGGTGGTTTAGAGAGCTCAGCCTGAAAGTGTGTCATCTGGGAAGAAATCAAGCTGTCAGAGCAAGTCCCCCAGCAGAGTTCTCCATTGTCCCAGTGCTCCCGGGAGTTCATCAGATTGCCACAGAGACTTCAGGGGACAGCTTTTCCACCCGAGTCATCTAGAATGGAAACCTCAGTCTTCCCAAGGAAGACACTAGCGCACGTGTCTTCCTCTGCATTAGATTTCTTACTTCCTTTCTTTTTGCCTCCAGAGTTATCGCTGGGGCTCGGTGCCAGCACTGTGAATCCACTGCTCCTGGTGGCCATTTTTTTTTCCATTTTTAATTGGATAGGACAGAGAAAAGTTGTGAGCAGAGGGGGAGATAGGGAGGGAGAGAGAAAGAGAGACACCTACAGACCTGCTTTGCCATTGTGAAGTGTCCCCCCTGCAGCTGGGGAGTGGGGGCTTGAACCTAGATCCTTGCGTGGGTCCCTGAGCTTAGTACTTACTATGTGCACTTAACTAGATGCACCACCCACCCCCATGCATCAGATTTCCATGGAAACATTCAGGACTTGGGGGACATCACCAGTTATCTCATCCAACGCAGGAATCTCCTTTACATGTAACTTGGAAATAAACATTCAACCTCAACTTTGTACTTGGGGGGGGGGAGTCCCTGCAGATGCACCTGTTCACTGCGATGTGTCCTCTGTGAACACAGAGAGCAACAGTCCATCTTCTCAGTGTCCGGGATGTCAGAGGTGCTTAAAAAATGTTTCATGGGAGTCGGGCAGTAGCGCAGGGGGTTACGTGAAGGTGGCGCAAAGCGCAAAGACCTGCGTAAGAATCCCAGTTCAAGCTCCCGGCTCCCCACCTGCAGGGGAGAAGCAGGTCTGCGGGTGTCTGTCTTTCTCTCCCCCTCTCTGTCTTCCCCTCCTCTCTCCATTTTCTCTCTGTTCTATCCAACAACGATGACATCAATCATAACTACAAAAATAAAACAACAAAGGCAACAAAAGGGAATAAATAAATAAATAAATATAAAAAAATGTTTCATGCGAAAGTGGCCATCGCTTTCCTCCTCGACCTGTCAGCCTGTTGTAGTTCTTAGCGATCCTTGGCAAGGTGGGTTCGGTCCCTTATCTCTGGGTGTTTTCCTGAGCTAGTTTCCCCACCATCTTCCAACAGTCTTGCAAAGGAAACAAGAAAAGAGGAAGTTATTTGAAATAACTTATGGCAGATGCAGGACTCTCTCTTTGCCAGTGTCCCTGAACCCTGAGCTCATGGTGTGGGGACGGTGACCAGCCCAGGATGTCCATGTATTGAGGGATGTGTTTGGGGTGACTAGCCTGCTGTCATGAGAACCAGAGGGCACCGCTTAGGCAGCGGAGGAACCAGTTGAGAGGAAGGCAGTGGTTTCAGCCGCTTGCACCAGTTGAAGTAGAACTAGCGCAGGGAGAAAACTTAGATTGGCGAGGCCCGCAGCCTGTTAAATTCAGCAGTTGCGTTTTTTTTTTTTTTCAGAAGGATTAGAGATGGGACCCAGCCAGCTCGTTCTGGTTGGAGCTTAATGCCGTGACTCATTCTCATCAAGGGTCAACCGAGCGTCTCTCTATGCGCGACCTTGGGCTGAACTCACCTGGCCAGCCTTCTCGAAAATGTGTGTCATTCCTCACCAGCCAGAGCCATGGAGAGGACGAGCGAGTGTGCAAATAAGTAGAAACTCATCTCCACCGTTGGAAAAACAACTCCAAGTTCATGACTTGTTGGCTTTAGAGGTGTGACTGTGCAGCCTGGAGCTTTTTGTTTTGTTTTATTTTCACCAAACAGACCTGAGGTGACAGGTCCAGATGAATGTCCTGTCCACTTTAGTAGTCGCCTTGGGAGAAGAGACACTTCTTCCACTGGCCCATCAAGCCATTTTAACAGCCCCATGGGGAAGAGCCAGTTTCGTGACTTTATAGATGCAGTTCGTTTTTTGTCCGAAAACAACATCACCCAAGTTTGATCCCTAAGCCTGTTCACCAGATTGATACTTATTCAAGGGCTGGGTAGCAGTTCTTTCCAGATCCACGTGGGATATTCTCTGAGGGCATGTCCTTTAAACAGGTCCTGGAAGCGTTTGAGGCCACTTTGGCATTGTTAGAATAAATAATAGTCTTCCCGAAACACCTGAGGGTCTTACTCAAAGGAGTGTGTGACTGTGGAATATTCTGGCTTGTGAAAGTCAACCTCACCATATTTTGGTCAGGCCTCGATGCTCTGTGTCCCAAAAGCCTCTCTGAAAGGCAGTGTGTGGCATAGTGACTAAGATCATGGGTTCTGCAGGCAAACAGCTGGAGTTGCAATCTCAGTCTGAACCACTTCATGAGGGTATGAGCTTGGGTATATTATCTACTCTGCATGTCCCAGCTTCTCCACTTTATTTCTTTCCTTCCCCTTCCCCTTCCCCTTCCCCTCCCCCTTCCCCTTCCCCTTCCCCTTTCTCCTCTCCTCTCCTCTCGTCTCCTCTCCTCTCCTCTCCTCTCTTCTTCTCTCTTCTTCTCTCTTCTTCTCTCTTCTTCTCTCTTCTTCTTTTCTTTTCTTCTCTTCTCTCCTTTTGCTCTTTTGACCAGAGCATTGCTCAGCTCTGGCTTATCACAGTACCAGAGATTGGACCCGAGACCTCTGAACCTCAGACATGGAAGCCTGTTGCATAAGCTGCTGTCCTGTCTCCCTGTTTTCTTGTGTATGGGGTTCTGTTAGAGTCCTATTTGTTGGTATTAGGATAAACTGCTCTGGGGCAGGCGCCCTTCATAATCCAGTGATCGTCTTCATTACTTCTTTTGACTTCCTTAGGAACCTCAGGGCATTAGCCTCAGGCTCTCAGGCGTGTTTTGTGTGTGGCCTTGTTTCAGCCTGAAACCACCTGGGAGTGTGACCCAGAGCTAGCCCCAACCCTTCAGATGGTGGTTCAGACAGAAAGCAGAGGAAACCATGTTTCTCCAGGGGTGAAAAATGCTTTAGAAGTGCTCAGTGGGTGGCACATCCTCCTTTAGTTGACAGAATCCTATGTGGAAACCTGAGTAGATAAGACAAAAAGAAGAAAGTAGTGTGTGTGTGTGTGTGTGTGTGTGTGTGTGTGTGTGTGTGTGTGTTGAAGCTAGGGAGACCCCATGGAATGGATCGCCCCTAAGCCCCAGAATGACACTTGAGGTGATGCCACCACATCCTGCCCCCCACTCCACTTTTGAGGTAATTTTAGAAACTAGTGGTCAGGAAGCTGAAGTAACCTTCCAGGTTCACTCAGCTGAGTGGAGGAGACTGGTGCTGTGGAAGCCTCCTGACTTCACTCTGTCATTCAGTCCTCAAGACAGCCATCACCTCCCCTCGTGTAAGAAGGGCTTCTATATCAACATGGACAGGAATCAACCCCAGTTACATCACCCGAGGACTCCTCTGTGTGCCCCACCCAGTACATAGGTGTCCTAGTCACAACTAAGGAGTTCTAGAAGGCATAGTGATGAAAATGCTGACCTTTGGATGCTGGGCAGTTTTGTGCTAGAAGCAGCCTAAAGATCCTGGTTTGAGCCCTGACTACCCACCTACAGGGGGTTCACTTCCCAAGCAATGAAACAGGTCTGCAGGTGTCTGTCTTTCTCTTTTCCTCTCTGTCTTCCTCTCCTCTCTCAGTTTCTCTCTGTCCTATCCAACAACAGCAATAACAATGATAACAATAACAATAACAACAAGGGCAACAAAATGGGAAAAATATCCTCCAACAACAGTGGATTTGTAGTGCAGGCACCGAGCACGAGCAATAACCCTGGAGGTGTAAAAAAAATTCTGAACTTGCCTTCTCTCTGTCACCTACTTTAGTCTTTGTTTTTTTGTTTGTTTTTACGAGAGCACAGTTCTGGCTTATGGTGCAGGGGACTTTAGAATCTCAGGCACAAAAGTCTTTAGTGTAACCATTATGCTGCTACTTACTAGTCTATTGGCTCCTTTAGTCTCATTCAGTTTCTCACTATTCAGCACACCTGGCAATTCGAGTCCAAGATGAATATACAGTACTGTGCATTTTGTGCTCTTACTGGTGATTTCCTAGGGCATTTTGGCAACTATTTTCACTTCCTGATGATTCTTAATCAACCATCTGCCACCACCCAGGCTGGGTATTCTTAAGGGACTCTCAGATCTCCTGTCCCTTGGCTCTGTGCTATTAGAGTTGCTTTCTTGATGGAGAACTTCCCTCTACTTACTATTCTAGGAAATCCATTGTGGGTCATTCCCATCTTCTGTGACTCCGAGTGGAAGGTCACAGATGTGGGCCTGATCATTTTGCTGACATTGTGTAGAGGAGGTCAGAGGAGGAGTGCATTCTTTAAGCTGAAACTTTGGCTTGCTTCACTGTTAGTCTCCTTTCTTTCCTTCCTTCCTTCCTTCCTTCCTTCCTTCCTTCCTTCCTTCCTTCCTTCCTCTCTCCTGCAGCAGGTAATGGTCAGACAGTTGGGTGAGTGTTAGACGGACTGATCATTTTCTTAACCATTTTGGGCATCTTGGAATTAACAAAGGAAGAGACAGTGGAAAGAACTGATAACAGCTGGGGATATAATATATCCAAGATGTGGGCAACCATCCCCAGCTCCCTATATGAAAATAGCAAGATAGAAAGAAAGGGAAGAAATGATCTAGCTTTTGGCCAGCAAGAAGGACATGGTTTGGGGCTACTTGTTGTTTGAGGAGCAGACCCAGGATGACACAAGTTCACATCATTAGAGGTGAGAGGGAGGACGTCCAGAGGCAACAGGATATGGGGGTGGTGCCCTGGGCTGGGACTCAGAAGACTTGGTGTCATTTTAGTCCTTTGAACAGATCACTTCACCTTTTAGTCCTTACCTGTAAAACGGAGATAATAGACCTCAGACACATAAGTTATGGTGTAGAGCATGAGTAATAATAATAGTATTTATAGTAATAATAATGTATCTAATAGACTGCTTGGGGAAAGGTTGGGAAAATGAACTTCTAACTTACTTAAATACCCAGGAAGATAGAAAAGATGGTGAAGATGGTCCCTGGAGGAAATTTGAGAGAGAAGAAATATTGTGTATGCCATGTATGTCTTTGGTCTTCAGCAAGGTATTCAGAGTTTGAGGCAACCTCCCAGGAGAGCTAAGAGCCTCCCTGCGTGTGTGTGTGGCAGGGTCAATGCCCACTCTTCATCCTTTGATCATCATTCATTGTGTATGGGGCCCTGAGCTCCATGTTGAGAATATGAAGGTCATTCCAAGGAATATGTTTTCCATAACAGGTTTTATTATCATTACTCAACTCTTGTGTTCTCATTCCCAGACAGTGGTTAAACTCTTCTTGTCAACACTCAGCATTCTGTGTGTTCCTGTGCTTTTTCTCTCCATCCCTCCCTCTCTCCCTTCCTTCCTTTCCCCCTCCCTCCCTCCCTCCCTCCCTCCCTCCCTCCCTCCCTCCCTCCCTCCCTCCTTCCTCCCCTTCTTCCATTTTACTCTGATTCCTTTCTTTGGGGTTCATGGAAATTGACTCAGGAGATCCATGGGTATCTTCAGCTGGAAAGAAATCACACATCTTGGGAGGCCTCCTAGTGATTTCTACGGTCTCAAGAACCTTCTGTCTCATTTCCTCTGTGCACTGCCACATACGACCTTGGCATCCCAGGAGAAGAGGCTAGAGAGCAGAGCCTGAAAAGGTAAAGCAGCTGAAGCATCCAGAATTCTTGATGCAGTCTGGAGCTGAGCTTGTCACAGTAAGGGCATCTCTAGAGATTCCCATGATCATACTATTGCAGCACAATCCTTCTCCGGGGTGACAGGTCACCCATCTTGAGAATGGCAGGTGCCCAGCAAGAAAACTGGTGGTTTGTGCTACATCACCTCCAGTCTGCTGGCTGCTTTGGCATTTGATATGCTTCTTGAGCTTTGATTTGTTCCTGTTCTTCCTAAGAAAGTGTCATGTATAACAAGGCAGCTTAGGCTGCTTATCATTCTTCTTACCCTGTATCCATAGCTTCCTAAACATTAT
This sequence comes from Erinaceus europaeus, assembly GCF_950295315.1. NCBI lineage: Eukaryota > Metazoa > Chordata > Mammalia > Eulipotyphla > Erinaceidae > Erinaceus > Erinaceus europaeus. The sequence goes on from NC_080173.1 coordinate 87,458,605, forward strand.
GCCCTTTTCCTCACATCCTGCCCAGCTGTTATCTGGACACTGGAGTCATAATGCCCAGGTAGCAATGATTCTTGAACTCCCAAGTCTCCCAAATGACTTTGATAGCTACATTCAAGGCCCTACTGGACCTCTCTGAAGTATTTGACTACATGAATCTCTCCCCCTTGAAATTTTCCTCACCCATGACTTCATCTCTATGGTCTCTCCCTACATCTCTGCACAGACCTTCCCTGCCTCTCTTTGTGGCTTGAACCCCTTCTCTAGCCTTTGAAGTGTAGATAGCTTCTAAGTTGACACCTACATTATACTTAGCCCTTTATACTTTTGATCTCAAAGACCCCATTTATCCTTAGTTGGGATACAACTAATCCATTGGTTCTTTCTTGAAACCATCAAACATTGTTACCACAAACTTACAATGCTTAATCTTACCCATCAACCAAAATGTATTTCTGTGATCTTTTTGTATTTATGCCAGCGGTAGTCACCAAGGAACACCATCTTGGTTTTCTCTAGCTTCTCAACCAAATTCTCAGTCTTACTGATAATCTCTTTGAACTTTAAAAATAAAAGATTAATTTTAAGTACTTTTTTAAGAGTGCAATGTGGGGGGGGGGGAGGAGTCATGTCTTACACTTGCCAATTTGTGCTTTTCCATTGAACTAACGGTTTCCTTGGCTTCTAATCCCTTTACTGGCCCATTTGTACCTGTTCCTTACCCTTCATATGGTTGATGCTTAAGCTCTGTTTACCTGAAGACTTGATATCCCTTCAGCTACTCTGTTTCCCTTCCTACCAAGTCCCACCTATCCTGTGGAGCTATATTCACTGTCTGCAAGTTCCTCTTACCATCAAGGCATGCCAACAAGGAAGCTGATCTACTAGCACAGGGACTTCTAGGCTCAGGCCTGCCTTTCTCAACATTTTTTATTCCTCTTTGAGAAGATTGATGACAGGCCAGTAAAGTTATGAATAGCAGGAAGCTGGGGTGTGTGTGGGGTGGGACAGCCACAGGGGAAATCCTTTAATGCCCCACAGTTGAAGGCTGTCGTTGGCTTGATAATCAAATAAGTCAGATAAACATAGCAATATTTGATTTTAACTGAAGACATGCAAATGGACATTCATTTGCCAAACTTTTGATGCAGGGCCAAGAAGTTTTCTTTGAGTTTGGGTCTGCTGCTTGGGCCCTGTGTTCTTTCTTGCGGAAAACTCGCCTGCAGTCCATCTCTGGTCTCCTGTTTCATGAAAGTGAAGTGATTTCCTCAGAGATGCTTGTGAAGTTATCTGAGTTGAGAATCTCCTTCTTTTTTTCTCCTTCTTTATTTTTATAGCCTCTCTGTAGTCATCGCTAGATATCTCCACATCCCACTGCCTGGTGCTGCTTTTATAAACTGAGTGACTTTTGTTGAGTCTCTTTTCAATTGAGTTTTCATGGTAATAACAGGTCTTTTCACACTGTTTTTTACTGGGTGGGGGGCACACATGCAGCTGGAAGGTGGAAGCAGTGGCACTGTGGTGCCAAGCCTGCTACTGTGGACTCTGGGTTCAGAATTTCACAGAGAGTACAGTGAGGATAGACTGGTCGGTAGAAGTTTTCCTTTTCTCACTCTGAATGGTAGCATTAGTCTGCAGAATGAACTAGGTCAACTACTATGATAGAGTCAGTCTAGTCAGAAGAAAAATAGAAGAGAAATCTGAAATCTTCATCATAGATCCAGAATCTGAATGCTATCATTGCAGCATGATGGATACTCATTATCAGTGAGTGTATAAGGATTTAATTAATTATACTTATTTAATTAAAAATTTTTAATGCTTTATTTATTTATTAATGAGAATGATAGGAGAGAAAGAACCAGACATCACAGTGGTACATGTGCTGCTGGGAGTTGAACTCAGGACCTCATGCTTGAGAGTTTAGTGCTCTATCCATTGCACCACCTCCCGGATCACTTAATTTTAAATTTTTAAAAATATTTTACTTAAAAAAATTTTTTTTTATTAATTTTATTTTTGAGATAGATGCAGAGAGAGAGAAACACCAGAGCACTGCTCAGCTCAGGCTTATGGTGGTGCGGGGGATTGAACCTGGGACTTAGAAGCCTCAGGCATGAGAGTCTGTTTGCATACCCATTATGCTGTCTCCCCTCGCCCTCTACTTATTTATTAATGAGAAAGGTAGGAGGAAAGAAAGAGCCGGACATCACTCTGGTACATGTACTGTTGGGGATTGAACTCAGGACCTCATGTTTGAGAGTTCAGTGCTTTATCTACTGTGCCACCTCCTGGACCACTTAATTAGTTCCATTTATTTATTTATTTCACCAGAGCACTGCTCAGCTCAGGTTTATGAGTGATTGAACCTGGGACTTTGGAGCCTCAAGCGTGAGAGTCTGTTTACATAACCATTATGCTATCTACTCCGCCTCTTAGTTATTTTTATTATTTCATTTTATTTTGCTTTAAAACTCAGTGGTCATGTTTGAAATCACATAGTGATATTTAAGCTCTCAACATACAAGCTAGGGAAACCCAGGAGGGACTTAGTTACAAAGTGGGAAGAAACACCACTGTACATGAACTATTCTTACAGTTTCTAACACATTCATTTATCACTCCCCTTGTTAAAGGTCCTTTTCATTTAAATGTCTTTGTTTTGGTGGTTTCTATTTTCTTGAAAAGGACTTGCTGCCTATTATTCTGAAAGTTTAAGGCCTCAAGCCTAAGGGTTTACTTCTATATATGATCACTACAATAATAAGGTCAGTTAGCATCTATCAACTCAGAGACATAATGAGAAAAAAAATCCTTTTGATGAGAACTCTTAGGGTTTGTTCTCTTAAAAACTCTCAAATATCCCGCACAGCAGTGCTGACTCTGGAGACTGAACTAAGGATTGTAGTTGAAGGAAGATGCAGGTGAATCACCCATCCTGCCAAAGGAAGCTCAGGTAATTTTCAGTCATTGATCATCTCTCCAGTAGCCTGCCAGCTTTCCTTCCTTCCTTCCTTCCTTCCTTCCTTCCTTCCTTCCTTCCTTCCTCCCTCCCTCCCTCCCTCCCTCCCTCCCTCCCTCCCTTCCTTCCTTCCTTCCTTCCTTTCTTCTTTTCTTTCTTTCTTTCTTCCTTTTTTGGGGGGACACACACAGAGAACTCTAGTCGTAGGAATAGTGTGGAATTATACTTCTATTATAATTTTATTTATTATTAAAAAATTTTTTTTAATATTTATTTTATTTATTTATTCCCTTTTGTTGCCCTTGTTTTATTGTTGTAGTTATTGTTGTTGTTGTTGGATAGGACAGAGAGAAATGGAGAGAGGAGGGGAAGACAGAGAGGAGGAGAGAAAGATAGACACCTGCAGACCTGCTTCACCACCTGTGAAGCGACTCCCCTGCAGGTGGGGAGCCGGGGTTCGAACCGGGATCCTTATGCTGGTCCTTGTGCTTTGCGCCACCTGCGCTTAATCCACTGTGCTACAGCCTGACTCCCTTTTAAAATATTTTTATCTATTATTCAATAGAGACAGAAATTGAGAGGAGAGGAGGAGATACAGAGGGAGTAAGACAGAGAGACACCTGCAGCCCCTCTTCACCACTTGTGAAGCTTTCTTCCTGCAGATGAGTACCAGGGGCTTGAACCTGGGTCCTTGCGCACTGTAATGTGCATGGTAAACTAGGTGTGCCGCCATCCGGCCCCATATCTTATTTTAGAAGTCACTAATAAAATTAATAATAATAAATGCTTGCTGATTAACTAAACTAGAAATAAACTCTCCTCTTACCAAACCTTTGAATCCCCTTTTTTCTTATTTCTCTCCACTGTCCTTGATTTACTCAGAGACATTTGTCCTTTAGACTTTTGTGCAAATATGTCAGCACCGGGATGTTCCTTAGCTTTGCTTAGGCATAGTGGCCTTTTTCTTTATATCTCCTCCCAGCTTAAGGCCAGGCAGACGACTGGAAATCTTGCCAGGATATATTATTATATTATTACTATTTGGAGAAGGGGTTGAGAATATATTAAAATTCAACATTGAAGCTGTACTTTCAAAATTCACATAGTCATACAAACCCACAGTAAATCTACAAAATGTAAACAAAATCCAGTAGACAGTAATCCGTTGCTCAGGATGTTTGATAGAGTCTATATTTTTTGTTTAAAAGTTAGCACTTGGGAATCAGGTGGTAGTGCAGCAGGTTAAGCGCAGGTGGTGCAAAGTGCAAGGACCAGCGTAAGGATCCCGGTTTGAGCCCCCGGCTCCCCACCTGCAGGGAGTCGCTTCATAGGCGGTGAAGCAGGTCTGCAGGTGTCTATCTTTCTCTCCTCCTCTCTGTCTTCCCCTCCTCTCTCTATTTCTCTCTGTCCTATCCAACAACAAGGACATCAATAGCAACAATAGTAACTACAACAATAAAAACAAGGGCAACAAAAAGAGAATAAATAAATATTTTAAAAATTAGCACTTGAAAATCAGCACTTATATTATTGACTGCTTAGTAAATGGTCTTCTCTGATAGCTCTAGATCTATATCTTTTTTAAAAGTATTTTTATTATCTTTATTAACTTACTGGATGGAGACAGCTAGAAATTGAGAGAGAAGTGGGTGATAGAGAGGGAGGGAGATAGAGAGATACCTGCAACACTGCTTCACCACTTGCAAAGTTTTCCTCCTGCAGGTGGAGACCAGGGGGCTCGAACCCAGGTCCTTGCACATTGTTACATGTGTGTTCAACCAGGTGTGCCACCACCCGGCCCCATGGATCTATATCTTTACCTACACTCTTTGGAAAAGCATACATCCTACACCAATCTGTTAACAGTGCTTATCTGTGAGCAGGTAATGGAATTGGAGGGGAGTAGGGAAGCAAGATGAACCAAAAATTTTTTTTTTTTAAATCCCCCCCCCCCCCGTTCTTTTCTTTTATACAACCCTTCTTTCTGTAGTGCCACATGGCCCTTAAGGGATTGTCTGTGACTATTTATCGAGTCCAGTTAAGATGAAGCCATGCTCTTTGCCAGGTGGTTTGGTCAACACACATTATTTCCTTGGCTGTAGGAATTGGGTCAAGAATTGACGAGTAGGGAGTCGGGCGGTGGCGCAGCGGGATAAGCGCATGTGGCACAAAGCGCAGGGTCCGGCATAAGGATCCCGGTTCAAGCCCCCAGCTCCCCACCTGCAGGGGCGTCGCTTCACAGGCGGTGAAGTTGGTCTGCAGGTGTCTGTCTTTCTCTCCCCCTCTGTCTTTCCCTCCTCTTGATTTCTCTCTGTCCTATCCAACAACGACATCAATAATAACTACAACAATAAAACAACAAGGGCAACAAAAGGGAATAAATATTAAAAAAAAAAAAAAAAAAGAATTGATGAGTAACGCAGTTTGGTCTAGTAAGGCATGGAAGGACACTGACTGGAGGCTTTTGTCATATACGGTGCCTAGCTCTTCTGATGTAAATTCTGGAAAGCAGATCTCTCTCTCTCTCTGTCTCTGTCTCTGTCTCTCTCTGTCTCTCTCTCTCTCTATCTCTCTCTCTCTCTCACCTCTGTTTCCCCCTGCTTCTCCTTGGGTAGTGTGGTATACAAAAGCAGACAGCCTGGAGTCACTGCATCTATTCGGCCACAATAAGGGACACTGACCCTGGCATGACACAGATGCCACAGACTTTGAGGCTAGAAGAAACCAAGCCCTTGGCAATGTCCTTGAAGTGAAATCAGCTTTACCTCCAGGCCTTTCGGTGATCTCAACCCATAAGATGTCTCTGAAGTCATTCAGAGTTGAGTTTTCTGTTATTTGGGACAGAGAATTTCAGTTTCCACAGAGATCAGCCCTTGCTTCCTTTGGGGGCTGGGGGGGAGACACATGCTTAGAATACTGCATTTGCTTCTGGATTTGGCCTCGCAGAGACGCATTGTAGGGACTACACAGTAGCCGATGAAGAGCTGCTAGGAAGATGGAGGAATGTAGATTACAGGTGAAGTATACATGGTCCCTTTGTTTACGTAGATTCCCAGTAGCACCCTGTTAAGTTCACTGCAGTGTTTAAAGCAACATCAGTCTTGTAGCAGGGCAGAATTGCTAACTTTTCAGGGGCACGTGAACTGCATGAGATAAGATGTACTTGTAGCCTCCACGAACATGCTAGGAATAGCAAGAGCACATTTTCACAAAGGCCCAGGATGATTTGAATAAAAAGAAGCTGTTTTGTCTGGTTATTTTGTGGGACAGAAAACCTACACCCCAAACTGTCATCATTCCAGTGTAGAAATAGACACCAGAATGTTGTTTTCACAAGACCTTGTCACAGGGTGTCCCGTGAGGGAGCGTGCAATGACTTGTTCAGGAGTTTTCCATCTGGGATTAGGAGCCCCTGAGTGCTGCCTCCTTTTTTCCCTGCCACACAACCCTGAGAGGAAGGAGACTTGTAGAGATATTGCAGGCCATTCCACAGTTTTCCTGTGGGCTTCTTTAGCTCTGACATTTCTCCCTGCAGTTCTGGACACTACTTCCTGTCATTGCAACAACAGGAGTGGGACCATCAGCTTTGCTACCCGTGTGCCAGGATGCTTCAGAAACGAACCACAGAAATGGGCTATGAGACTTGGACAAGGCCCTCCACCTGGATAGCTTTCAGTTTAGTTCCTGTAACACAGAACTCTGAACCCAGCAGTTCACTATACAAAGTATCAATAGATAATCCTTTGTCTTTCCTTTAAAGTTTGGAGAGGGTGTGTGCGTGTGCCTGTGTGTGTGTTTTGTTGGGGAAGCTGGGGTGGATAAGTAGCTCTGTCCTGTGTCCTTTTATTTTGTTTCCCCATCACAGTTTGGGGTGTTGCTCTCATCTCTATGATGGAAACTATTTCACTAGTACCCTGTCTTCACTGCTTAAAGAGTGACGAGAACAACTTTCTTTAACTGATTTAGCAGTTGCACTTGCACTTATGATCACCAAAAACAGTGTCAAATGGGCACGCCTAGCTGCAAGGTTCCCTGGGACATACAGCTTTTAACTGGCTGGTTCTCCACCTCTATAACTATCAGGAAGGGGCGGGGGTAGAATGGATACTGAGGACTACTACCTTTTTGGTGACAGACCCCTCTGTTCCTTCATGTGCAGAACAAGGTCCTCAATATCATTCAACTTTTCTAAGTCTTAGTACCTTCATATCTGAAAAGGTAATAGCAGAAGTGCCAAGCACAACACATGAAGGGAACTTCTCTGACACTGCCCACGCTTGGCTGGGTACTCAAATGGTGGTTGTTTTCCTTAATGACTTAAGGAAACCTGTTGGTGTTGAGTACCTAGTTTATGTTCAAGATGCTGACTGGAGATGGAGCAGTCAGCAAACCACACAGAGGACTCAGTCTTTAAGGAGCCCACATTCTAGTGGTGGGAGAAAATGGCTATGGTAACATACTCAGAAGCAATCAATTCTTTTTTTTATTAATTTTTATTTGTTAAATGGAAATTTGACAAGACCATAGGATAAGAGGGGTACAACTCCACACAATTCCTACCACGAGAACTCCGTATCCTGTCCCATCCCGATAGCTTTCCTGTTCTTCATCCCTCTGGGAGTATGGACCTAAGGTCATTATGGGGTGCAGAAGGTGGGAGGTCTGGCTTCTGTAATTGCTTCCCCACTGAACATGGGTGTTGGCAGGTCGATCCATACTCCCAGCCTGCCCCTCTCTTTCCCTGGTGGGGCAGGGCTCTGGGAAGGTGGAGCTCCAGAGCACATTAGTGTGGTTGTCTGCCCAGGGAAGTCAGTTGGCATCATGGCAGCATCTGGAGCCTAGTGGCTGAAAAAGAGTTAAGACAGAAAGCAGGACAAATTGTTGACTAATCATGAACCTAGAAACAAGAATATTGCAGAGGAAGATTTGGGGTCTCCATTTTGGAAAAATCTAGTAGGTCTAACTTAGGTCACCTACATATTAGATATCTGGCTCAGAAGCAATGAATTCTAACTAGTGCCTCCTTGGCTTGATTCACTGTTACCAAACATGGTTCAATCTGTGAATTGTAAGACTCATAAGATATGGAAAATAGAATATAAGTTATACACAGGTTTCTCACTGCTCAGGCTAGGGCAGTTTGGGTGTGTCCCCTAAACCTTGAGTTGTTCAGAAGTAAGCTTCATTCTCTCTTAGAAGTGAAGAAGGGAGACTGGGCTGTGGTCATCTGCAGAGTGCACACGTTACCATGTGCAAGGACCCTTATTCCAGCCTTTGGTCCTCACCTGCGGGGTGGGGGGAGGCTTCATGTGTGGTGGAGCAGTGATGTGGCTCTCTCTCATTCTCTTTCCTTCTCTGTTTTCCCCCTGTCCTCCCAATTTCTGTCAAGAAAAATCAAATAACTATACATCAAAGATGTGATGAAGAAGAAGATCGTAGTGACTAGGCAACTTGACCCGGGTCACGCCATACATTTCTTAGCATCAGACTCTGGGTTCATGTGGACGGTGGGGGGTTGGGAGGGGTTGTGTGTGCTCTGGAGCCTTATTTTACCTACCTCACTGGAAGGATAAATGGGAGTTAGCCAGGTGGGTTGAGGGCAGCCAGAAAATCAGGAACATTCCAGGGAGAGGGAGTCACACAGGCAGAGCCCAGAGATGACAGAACTGGGAGTCAGTTGAGGAGCCCGAGATAGTCTCTGTGGCTGAGAGACAAGACAATGCTTGGACATGTTGTCGGGTTCAACTCATAAACCTCTATTGGCCATATTTAGCATTTGGGCTTTATCTGACGGGAGCAGAAGATAGTGGGGAAGGGGGGGACATGACTGGATTCATGCTGTAGAATCCAGAGTGGACTGTGGAGCTGAGAAGAAGGAGACTGAGTCTGGGTGGTAGCAGTTGGGGTAGTGGTTGGAAGCATTGCCTACTTCCCACATTGTCCCTGGGCTAAAGGGAAGAAGCCGTGGTCGGGGAGGTGGCACAGTGGATAAAGTGCTGGACTTTCAAGCATGAGGTTCCGAGTTCAATCCCCAGCAGCAAATGTGCCAAAGTGATGTCTGTCTCTTTCTTTCCTCCTATCTTTCTTATTAATAAATAAATAAATAAATAAAATATCTAAAATAAAAGAGGAAGAAGCCCTCGTATCCCTGGAGGTGTGTTGCCCCACGTCGAGCTGGGGAGGCAGGCAGGGCTCCCAGTGCTGCTCCCGGGACCACTGATGCTCCTCCTTTGCCTCTCTGTGCTTATGCCAATTTTTTTTCCCCAGTAACTTCCAAATGAATTCATGATCTGATGAACGCAATAGCTTCACCTCAGACAGGGCTTATTTCTCTGTCAATCTTAAGCTAGATTTTGGACGTCCTAAACATCTGGCTCTTTTGACAAGTGTGACCTTGTAGAACAGGGACATGAGGACTTAGAGCTGGGTACTCCACTCGAGTACCACTGTGCTCTGTACACTTGACCGTGTGGAGGCCCCCGGATAATAAAGAGTTCCCCTCCAGCATCCTGCCCCCAGGAAATGTCCAATCTACTAGGAACAGTTGTAGAAACACCAACTCTACCAAGAGGCTGAGCAGAGGCACTGTACTGTGCTCCCTGTAGTTGTCCTGTTCCCTTCTTGGGGCCTGAGCTTTTGGTGACTTCTGGAGCTTAGGGCTGCACCACCAAGCTGAGGTGAGTATGCCAGAATCCCGCTGCGCCATGCTGGTGTTAGCAGTGAAGAGAAGGCCTTGCAGGGGTGAGCAAGAAGTAAGTGGAAAGGAGACAGTTTCTTTTGTTAATTTTTTTTTTTTCTGAGACAGTTTCGGAGGCCATGCCAAAGGGGTCCTAGAGATTCCCAGGTGGAGAGGTGCATCTGCAAGTCGGCCCTGAGGACCTTTCAGCTACCTATTTTACAACCTGAAATTCTCACATCATTCTATTCCTGATGATCTGGGTACATCCCTAGTGACTCTGTGTCTGAGCCTCTGGGTCTTCAATCTGCATTTATCACCAGCCCACTGGGTAACATTAAGCTCAGCCCTCATGTTAAGCTTGTTCTCTCTGGGTCTCGGTCTCCTCTTCACGAAAGAAGGGATTGGCCTGCAGAGGCCTCTGAGTTCCTTCCAGCGGTGAGACTGTACAGTGCCCTGAGTTCCTAGCACCCTAGTGACAACATTAAATAGGTGCCACAGATCAAGGGAAGGGTGGATGGACTCCAAGTTGGCCCTGTGCACGATTCTGGGTGGCTTATGCATTTGAGGATTGAAACCTCCAGGCAGCTCCAGGAGCCTGGACCATGCACAGATGTCACAGATTAAGGGTTTTTCTGCTTCAGTTATCTTCTTTGCAGGTTTTGAGAATTCAGAAAGGGCTGGCAGCTATGCTGAGCTGGGGTGACTATTTCCAAGCTACCTGGAGGCATGAGTAGAAGGCCTTAGGGTTGAAAATCTGTTCTTCAGGCTGGGAGATAGCATAATGGTCACACAGATGGATTTCATGTCTAAAGCTCTGAGGTAGGTCCCAGGTTCAATCCCTAGTACCACCGTAAGCCAGAGCTGAGCAGTGCTCTAGTAAGGAAAACAGAATGGGGGTGGGGAGGTGGCACACCTGGTTAACCGCATACAGTACTATGCAAAAGGAGCCACACACAGATCTGGGTTCAAGACCCAGCTCTCCACCTGCAGTGAAGCAGGTCTGCAGGTGTCTACCTCTCTTTTCCCCTTCCCTCTCAATTTCTCTCTGTCCTATTGAATAAAAAGTGGGGGAGGGAAAAAAATGGCTGTCAGGAATAGTGGATTCATTAGTGCTGGCACCAAGCCCCAGCAATAACCCTGCAGGCAAAACAACAACAAAAACAATAAAAAAAAACCCAAAACAATGACAAAAACAAAACAAACAACCCAAAACACTGTTCTTCCAGTCTCAGGAGTTTGAGTAATTTTAACTTTGGAGAAAGAACCTCTCCTCTGTCTTGTATCTGTTTATACTGCAAAGTATGATGTGTTAGAACCATTTCCATGGTTGGGTTTGCTGATCAGTTTGCCTAGTATCTTTCAGATGAATTCATGATCTGATGGAAGCAATCGCTCCCTCTGCTACTTACTTCCCTTTTATAAGGCAGAAGAAAAGGTCCACCTTAAACCACACTTGTACCTTCTAAACATTTGACCCTTTTGAAGAGTGTGACCTTTGAGAACCAGTATGTGAGAGCTTAGAGCTAGGTGCTTCCCTGAGTACTTCTGTGCTCTATACACTTGACCCTGATCCAGGGAGGTCCCAGGATAAAAAAGGCAGCTTCCCCAGCATCGTGCCCCCAGGAAGCTTCCAGTTTACAGGGTGACTGCCATCGGGACCGGGATGGTGAATATAGAGAGCATCAGTGCACTTTGCCCAGTATCCCCCTCCCTGGGGCTGTGGGGAGACTCTCTCCCATCTCACTTGTGCTCTCTTGGATAACCCTACATACAGTTTTTGTGTTTTACACCTTGACCAATGGGAACAGCCTAATTGCTCACCAAAGGCAGCCTGGGGTGAGACTCTTACCCGGATGCCCCCCTGTTCCTGGTCTCTGGTGGGTTTCTCACTGCGACCAAGCCTATGTGTTAAGTGACCTTCCTCACAAGCCTTGCCCTTTCTGTCACCTCCCCTGCTTGCTCACACCTCCTTCCCCACCAGCATGGGTGCCCTGGGCCTCTCTAGGACTTCTTCCCATGGTTCACCCCAAATGCTGCATGCCCCCCACCCCCAGGAGACAGTGCTTGTGTTCACAGCTGCAGACACTTGTGTGTGAGCATCTTTTTCCAGTTGGGGGTTTCATCTCTCTTTTATAACCTGGCTCCCACCACCAACCTCTTGCAGTTCCTGGCGAATACTTGTTGGAATGGTCAGACGAACTTTTTTTTTAAACACTAGCAAAGCTATCTGGACACAGTAGTGTAGTCACTAAGTAGAACTGACTTTGCTTCCTTCTGTGTTGGGAAATCCCCAGCCCCATGTGCCTACCCCTTCCTTTGGTGCCCTGCTGGGGAGATGGCATTTGAGGACATGGGGTGAGGGGCCATAGGACAGGATAATGGGCTTGTGAGCAGGAGATTCCTGATTCCTCCCAGCTTCGACATTTTGTTTGTTTCTTTGTTTGTGTTAATTGCCACCAGGGTTATTGCTGGGGCCTGGTGCTGGCACTACAAATCTACCACACCTGGTGGCCATTTTTTTCTGTTTTTTTTTTTTTTTTAATATTTATTTATTCCCTTTTGTTGCCCTTGTTGCTTTTATTGTTATGGTTATTATTGTTATTGTCACTGTTGGATAGGACAGAGAGAAATGGAGAGAGGAGGAGAGACAGAGAGGGGGAGAGAAAGACAGACACCTGCAGACCTGCTTCACTGCCTGTGAAGCAGCTCCCCTGTAGGTGGGGAGCTGGGGGCTCGAACCAGGATCCTTATGCAGGTCCTTGCACTTTACGCCACCTGCGCTTAACTCACTGTGCTACTGCCCGACTCCCCATTTTTCCCTTTCTATCTTGTTTAATAGAACAGAGAGAAATTGAGAGGGCAGAGGGAGGTAGTGAGGGAAAGAGAAAAGACAGACACCTGCAACACTGCTTTACCACTATTGAGGTGTCCTCTTTGAAGGTGGGAGCTGAGGCTCAAACTTGGGTCCTCGTACTTGGTACTGTGTGTGCTGTATTGAGTGTGCCACTGCCCAGCCCCTGACTTCAAATTTCAGTGTGCCTTTTGATGGGAAATAGAGCTGTGCACCCCAGGTCGACATGATTTCTTTATTATTACTATGCTTTACATTTTATTTAATTTTATTTTCACAGAGACAGAAATGTATAGGGGAGGGGGAGGCAGAGATGGAGAAAGAAAGAGAGACACCTGCAGCACTGCTTTACCACTTGAGAAGCTCCCCCTCCACCCCTGCAGGAGAGAACCAGGCATTTGAACCCAAGTGCTTGTGCACTAGAACTCTCCTTGGTATGCCACTGCCTGCCCCCTGACTTAATTTCTTGCATTACCCCTAACAGCTAAGGATTCATTCTGTAACACTGAGCAAGAAAGTCATGCCATGTCTCTGGCCACGGGTGAGCAGGAAGGGTGAGCCTATCAGTGCTGAGGACTGTGCGAGGCAGCTACCTAGGAGTGGCTTTTGCTGTCTGCCTCCTCCAGCGCTCTCTGCCTGGGTACAGAAACCAGGCCGAGTGCCAGAGGAACATTTAGCTTTTTGTTGTGAGGAGGGAAGAATTAGAAAGTCAAATGCTCCTGTGCACTGGGAGCCAAGAAAAGGGGGCAGGGAGGCTGGCAGGGCCTGGTGACACTCCAACTCCTTGCCTGTCCTGACCCAGAGCAGAGAGAGAGGGAGTGACCAGGGGTCAGGAAGCCCTGCTCCTCCGGGTCATGGTGTTCTCCTCTGGGACCCTCAGCCTTGAGCTGGGGAGGCAGAGCCAGTTGAAGGAAGAGAGGGTTGATCAAGTGCCAGCTGGAGGAGGGTGTTGGATGCCAGGCAGTGCCAAATTAAAGGTCTCTGGAGTGTTGGTTATGTCTCACTTTCTACAAAAACACTTCGTTTATTTGGCATTATCAGAGAATGAACTGTTCCTACTGACTTTTCTAAAGAGGTGAAGCTCTTCCCCCAGACTTAAAAAAAATCCAACAGTTTTGTGTGTCAAATAAAAATAATTTAAAAAATTGTGCTAAAATCCATGTAACATAAAATTTACCACGTTGACCATTTTAACTGAACATTTTATGTTACATACATTCATAAGAGTTTTGTTCCATTTTGTTTTGTTTTTCTTTCCCAAGGCAAACACCACTGCCTTTAAACACTATCTCCCGCCACTTCCCGGTAGGTCTCAACCATCTCCTCCTCACTGTCTCTACTGCTTTGATCACTGTAGCTACTGCAGACGTAGAACCGTACAGTATTTACCCTTTTGTATATGGTTTATTTCACCTAGCAAAACACCCTCAAGGCTCATGCACCTTTTTTTTTTTTGCTTTTTTTTTTTTTATTTAAGAAAGGATTAATTAACAAAACCATAGGGTAGGAGGGGTACAACTCCACACAATTCCCACCACCCAATCTCCATATCCCACCCCCTCCCCCGATAGCTTTCCCATTCTCTATCCCTCTGGGAGCATGGACCCAGGGTCATTGTGGATTGTAGAAGGTAGAAGGTCTGGCTTCTGTAATTGCTTCCCCGCTGAACATGGGCGTTGACTGGTCGGTCCATACTCCCAGTCTGCCTCTCTCTTTCCCTAGTAGGGTGGGTCTCTGGGGAAGCGGAGCTCCAGGACACATTGGTGGGGTCTTCAGTCCAGGGAAGCCTGGCCAGCATCCTGATGACATCTGAAACCTGGTGACTGAAAAGAGAGTTAACATACGAAGCCAAACAAGTTGTTGAGCAGGCTCATGCATCTTGTAGCCTGTGTCTAAATTTCCTTCCTTCCTTCCTTCCTTCCTTCCTTCCTTCCTTCCTCCCTCCCTCCCTCCCTCCCTTCCTTCCTTCCTTCCTTCCTTTATTATTTTTTTTAAGTCAGAGACAGAGAAGGGGAGGAAGGAGAGAGGGCAAGAGAGACCACAGTAGCAAAGCCTTCTTCACTGCAGTGCACTCTACAAGCGAACTGTTGTCAGAAAAGCCCTGATGCATTTCACTATGCAGAAATGCGGCATGACTTCCAACAACCCACTGTTTCCCTAGCCTGCCTGCCTGCCTGCCTTTTTAAGGTGGAATAATAATCACATTGTATCTACCGTGTTTCTGTTTCCCCTTCCATCCTCAGTGATGTGGTTTGGCTTCTGTGAATAATATTGCTGTGAATGTGGTTGTCCTCAAGCTTTCTTTTACAAATAACTGTTAATGAATGCTTTTCATTTCAGAAGAATCACTTTCAACATTTAGAAAGTGAAGACAGGCCAGCCAAATCGATCATTCGATAGTGTGGTGCTTTACCATACGTGAAATCCCCCTCCCTTGCAGCCCCACCCCCTCCACAGCGCGCACACACGCGTGTGCGCGCGCACACACACACACACACACACACACACACACACACACGTTGAAGGAAGCTTTGGTGAGGTGTTTTCTTGTTCTCTTTCCTGCATTTCTGTCTCTACCTGAAAAAAATGGTAAAGCCCTAGAGATGACAAAAAGAAATATGTGGACAAGTTAAAAATTAAAAAAGCAGGGTGTGAGAGGTTCTCATATGCCCTTTACCCGGGGATATTTTTAGTATGTAGACTTATACATTTTGGGTATATGTATTTATGTTTTATACTCTAAAGATTAATGTATTTCCTTTATGAGAGAGAAAAAGAGGGATGAACACACACACACACACACACACACACACACACACACACACAGCACCATCTATTGAATTTGAGACCCCATGGGTGCCATCCTTGTCACTGCTTCATCTTTTAATGCAAGTATATATTCAGTTTCTGCAAACAGAATTTTATATTCACACATATACCCTTTTAAAAATATTTATTCCCTTTTGTTGCCCTTGTTGTTTTATTGTTATAGTTATTATTGTCGTCGTTGTTGGATAGAACACAGAGAAATAGAGAGAGAAGGGGAAGACAGAGTGGGAGAGAAAGATTAACACCTGCAGAACTGCTTCACCACCTGTGAAGCGACTCCCCTGCAGGTGGGGAACCAAGGGCTCGAACCGGGATCCTTATGCTGGCCCTTGGCTTTACGCCATCTGTGCTTAACCCACTGCACTACTGCCCGACTCCCTACATATACACTTTTGAAGTCTTCTTTTAAAATGTTATTATAGATGAGTTTCACCTGAGTGATAGAGACAGAGACAGAGAGACAAGATGGAACATTACTTGGGCACCCATGGTCCTGGGAGTGCATCGGGAACTTCAGACATGAGAGTCTTGTTGTCTGTTAGTTGGACTATTTCCCCAGCTGTTGAAGCCTGTTGTTTAAAACTTACTGATGTCTTGACTCTGTTGCTACAACTTAATGTTTAATGATTGGTTAGTATTGCAGTACATTAATGTAGTAAGTTAATTCTCAACCAGTTTCCCACCAGTTGTCACTACTACAGTGTCATATGAAGTAGGTCCTTGGAGCTAGACCTCTGTCCACATGCCTAGTTCTTTCTTTGGGAGGGATTATTACATAGTTGGTTTAGAGAGCTTGTGCATTTAGTGAAGTTTTTTCTACTTAGGGGCACATTGCTTATCAAATAATTTTTACTGGGAGTTGGGTGGTAGCGCAGCAGGTTAAGTGCAGGTGGCACAAAGTGCAAGGACTGGCATAAGGATCCTGGTTCGAGCCCCTGGCTCCCCACCTGCAGGGGAGTTGCTTCACAGGCGGTGAAGCCGGTCTTTCTCTCCCCTCTCTCTGCCCCTCCTCTCTCCATTTCTCTCTGTCCTATCCAACAATGGCGACATCAATAACAATAACAATAACTACAACAATAAAACAAAAAGGGCAACAAAAGGGAATAAATAAATAAGTAAATATTTAAAAAAAAAAAAGAAAAAGTCTTCCTTTCACACCAAATGCTTGTTCTCTCCAGAAAAAAACAAACAAACAAACCAAAAAAACTACATTTTGTGTCCTTCCAGAAGTGTTCAGTGTATGTACCAGGACATAGATGAGTATATACCTTCATACTTTGTACATAAAAGCTCACAATCATATAATGAAATGCTTTTCCTGACTTAGTGCATTGTGCTAATTTAATCTAAGTCAGCATGTGTGGATCCCTTATTATGCTGTTGAACACAGGTGACAATTTATTCAAACAATCCCTGTTACATTTAGGTTTTCCCAGCCTTTTGCTATAACAGAAATAGCCATTGTGCGTGTCCCTATAAATACACATCTTTTTTTCTAACTTCCCGTTTTTAATCAATTTACTCCGGCCTCTTCAAGAAGGTGGATGAACTATTAAACACTGGAATTTAAATGAAGAAAAAATAGCTTCTGAGCGAGGGCCTAGTGGTCCTGCTGAGCAAAAGAAATACATTTTATGTCAAGGATTTTTTTTTTTTTTTTTACCCCAGAGCACTGATAAATTCTGCTTATGGTGGAACTGGGGATTGAACCTGGGAACTGAGTATTTCAGGCATGAAAGTCATTTGTATAACCACTATGCTGTCTCTTTAGTCCTAGTCAAGGATTTTTCTATTGTGATTGCAAAGTTCACATTTTGCTCATGTCCTTATAGTCAGCTGGGATTGTTTACTTCTAGGTTTGTTGGATAAATGCCCCCTCGCACTTCCATCCCTAGGGATGGGAGATTGCCACCACCTCACTGTGTGACATAGCCTCTGTTAATTTTGTCAGCGTCACTGTTTTTGTCAGCAGAAACAAAGTGAAACTTACCAGGTGATACCATATCACCCAGTGCTGTGCTGCAGGCAGTGCCCTGTGCAGTCTAGATAGTTTCTAAATCTGTAAACTGAACTTTAGAAATGGGTGGTGAAGGGAACCTGTGGACTAGGGAGCTCGGGTGTGACTGGGAAGAATCATCGAAGGGTCTCCTGGTGCAGCAGAGACAGGAGAAACTGTGGCACCAGTCAGATACCTCATTTAGAAGGATCACGTGGCTCCAGGCAGAAACCGTTGGAAGCTATCTTCACAGGGTCTGGACTTGAGCAGGCCTTGGCCTGGTGCTGGGCCACAACTGCACATGAAAATGAGGCCCATGTGGTCCGGGAGGTCCTGAGTTCAATCCCCAGCAGCACATGTACCAGAGTGATGTCTGGCTCTTTCTCTCTCCTCCTATGTTTCTCATAAATAAATGAATAAATAAATAAAAACAACAAGGGCAACAAAAGGAAATACATAAATAAATATTTAAAAAAAAAAAAAAAGAAAAGAAAATGAGGCCCGTCCACACGAGGACTGAGAGACCACTGGGGACACAGATCACCGAGGAGATGAGGGTTTGTAGATAGATGGACAATTATTCTCCCACTCTTCCCTCCACAGGATAACTTTTCTTTTGTTATTAATTAATTAATTAATTAATTCCCTTTTGTTGCTTTTGTTGTTTTTTTATTGTTGTAGTTATTGTTGTTGTTGGATAGGACAGAGAGAAATGGAGAGAGGAGGGGAAGACAGAGAGGGGAAGAGAAAGACAGACACCTGCAGACCTGCTTCACTGCTTCTGAAGCGACTCCCCTGCAGGTGGGGAGCCGGAGGCTCGAACCGGGATCCTTATGCCAGTCCTTGTGCTTTGCGCCACCCATGCTTAAAAAAAATTT
Organism: Erinaceus europaeus; assembly: GCF_950295315.1. NCBI lineage: Eukaryota > Metazoa > Chordata > Mammalia > Eulipotyphla > Erinaceidae > Erinaceus > Erinaceus europaeus. The sequence goes on from NC_080173.1 coordinate 87,476,797, forward strand.
TTTTTTTCACCCAAGCATTGTTTAACTCTGGTTTATGGTGTTGCAGGGGCACTGAACCTGAGGCTTCAGAGCCATTCTCAGGCATGAGAGTCGCTTTGCATAACCATTATGCTATCTACCCCCCAGTATAACTTTTCTTAACAGCTAATATTCATTTTCTTCTTGATTCCAAAAGCAAATGTGTGTTCATTTGAGAAGTAAGAAAACAGAGAAAAATATAATAAAGAGCATTCTGAAATTTCACCAGCTTGAGAAGACATTGACATTTGGACATCTATTCTCTTGGTGTTTTTTTCCTATTTGTGCATGAATCTCCAAGCAGGATGGGATTATGCGTAATATTTTTATAATCTAGGATCATGCGGCATTGAAAATGTTTTTCCATGTTATTGAAATATCTACAATATCATTACAGTAGTTTCGTAGAGTCTTATTTTGTTAGAACCTCATCTGTTGCCATTTCTCTCTTATTAAAAAATTCTCCAATGAACATCCATATATATATATATATATATGTATATATATATATATATATATATATATATATATATATATATTCATGGATTCACAATTTCCTGATAATAAGTTCCTTGGCCAGAGAATAGTTTACTTTACATTTGATTTTTCTCTCTAGACAGAGTAAAGCAGTCGTCATATTTCTACCAGAAGCGTGAGGCTTTTCTTAATTGTCGCCTCAGTACCTGTGACTGCAAACATCTGTGCAGAAGTTTTCTCTCCTGATCTCTCCACCCTGACTCTTTGGGGATGTACTTTAGTCTATTATTGTTGTTGTTTTTATTTTACTTATTTATTATCAGATAGAGACAGAGAAATTGAGAGGGGAAGGGGGCTAGAGAGGGAAGGAGAGAGAGGGAGAGACAGAGACAGAGACACCTGTAGCCCTGTTTCACCACGTGTGAAGCTGTCCCCCTGCAGGTGGAGACCAGGGCCTTGAACCTGGATCTTTGTGTACTGGAATGTGAGCACTTAACCAGGTGCACCACCACCTGGTCCCTTAAATATTTATTGATTGATTAATGTGTGTGAGAGAATGTTTCTTTCTTTATGGGTTTTGCATTTGCCACTCTGTGAAAAAGTGGAAACTTTCACTAGCCAGACCCTACTTTTCCCAACTCTTTCTTTTAGTTCATGCTGTTACCTTTTCTGGAGGGCATTCCTGATCTGTATCCAGCTGTCGAGATCTGCTATCCATCTCAAAATCTATACTCCCTCTTTTTTTCCTGAAGCCCAGAGATGTCCTCTCTCCATTAAATTCATTGTGTTTTGCCTGCTTTGTATTCCCACCTTACTTACAACGTTTATCACATTGTGACTTACACAATTATGTCCCTGTATTAGACTAGAAGTTCTCTGAGGTTGTAAAATGCTATTATTAGTGACCCTTGTGTTATCCAGTTATTCCGGGCACAGAGTAGGGCCTCCGTAAGTAACTGCCGCATTGAGTCATACTGAATTTGAGGGCAGTAAAATCAGGTCTGGCTGAGGGAATTGGTTGGTGTGACTGACTCTTAAGCAAGACCAGACCTGGCTTACCTAGTTGCTCCACTGATTGCAGAATTCTCTATATTGTTTGTAGTGTGTGTCCCCAAGAGGAACTTATTGTTCCTAAGAATTGCACACTTGTGTTTGTTGGCTTTTTGCATCAGCCAGTGCCAACCCAGTGACATCTGGCTCTCTTGGCAGAAGGCCTGATCTCTGGGACACTGTTATGAGCAAACAGTGACTACAGGGCAGGTCAGTCGAGTCTAATCTAGTCCAGGGCCCATAATAACAGCCTATCCAGGTGAGTGGAGGGTATAACCTTTTGTTACACAGTTCAGGCTTGGATCTCATCATGAGCTCACTTGAGTAAGGGTCTGGGGGAGACCTAGTCATGTGTGATGTTGACTTCCATGCTGAACTTTCTTGTGTGTGGGGGGGAGGGGAGGGGGTGGGTTATAACCTGTCTCTAAAACATAAAGAGGAAATGATAAATAAGAGGGGCCAGGCGATGGTGCACTGGGTTAAATGCACATACTATGAAGTGCAAGGACTTATGCAAGGATCCTGGTTCGAATCCCTGGTTCCCCACCTTTGCGGGGGAGAGGGGGTGTCACTTCACAAGCAGTGAAGCAGGTCTGCAGGTGTCTCTCTGTCTCTCTCCATCTCCCCCTCCTCTCTCATTTTCTCTCTGTCCTATCCAATAAAAAAAGGGAGAAAAATGGCCACCAGGAGTAGTGGATTCTTAGTGCAGGCACCAAGCCCCAGCAATAACACTGGAGGCAGAATAATAATAATAATAATGTGTTCACCTTAGAAGGAAAGTGTAAGATTAAAGTCACACTGTCACTACATATCCACCAAAATAATTAAATTGAAAAAAGATGGAGAATATCCAGTATTGTTAGAATACTCACCCAGGAGGGGTAAAAACTGTTCAACCATTTTGGGAAACTGTTTAGCATTATCTGCTAAAGCTAAACTGGGCTTTAACCCTGTGACTCAACAATTCTGCTTATCAATTATGCCTATCAGATACACGTATATGTACATCCTTATAGATATGTATCAAAGTGTTCATAATAACACCTCTAATAGCTCTAGACTGAGAAATGGAGAGAGGAGGGGAGACTGGGTGGGGGAGAGAAAGACAGACACCTGCAGACCTGCTTCACCCGCCATGAAGTGATCCCCTGAAGGTGGGGAGCCGGGAGCTTGAACCGAGATCCTTACTCCAGTCCTTGCACTATACTGAAGCATACTGAGCACTAAAGATAGCATATGAAATAAAACTGTCATACTTCATACAGTAGATAGTCATACAGTCATGAGTATGAGGGACCAGGAGCTGGCTCAGAGGTACAGTGTGTGCCTTACATGCGTGAGGCTATGGGTTTGATCCTCAGCACGGTATCAAAAACAACAACAACAGAATGAATCTGAATAATCCACAATTACATGCAGCAGTTCACTGGACTTCAGTAACATAATCTGAGGAAGAGAAGCCAGATATGTTAAGTGTAGAAGCAGGCACAGCTAACACATGCTGTTATATAACCCAACCCAAGTGTCCATCCATGGATTAGTGAATGGAGTGTAGTTGTTTATATAGGATGTGTTATTATTCAGTCTCAAAAAAATAAGGAAATTCAGAGCCAAAATATACTGGTTAGGTGGGGGGTAGTGACGGAGTGGGGAGTGGATGTGGAGGAAGTTGTGGGAATGAACACTGAACCCAGGGAAGTTCTCAGGATGTACTGGTTTGGTTCTTGATCTAGGTTCTGTGTACTTGGATATATTCAGGTTGTAAAAATATCATAAGCTCTATACTTAATCTGAGAAAATTTCTGACAGATAGCATATGGGAAATTACTTTTACAGAGCTGTGAACAGAACATACATCCAAAGACTTGAAAAGCAAAGACTCTAACGGACACTCACACACCTTTCTTTAGAGAATCATTACTCACAATAGCCCGAAGATGGAAGCAACCCAAGGGTTACATCCATGGGTTAATGGATGGACAAGGTGTGGTTGTTTATATAGAATGTGTTATTACTCAAGTCTTAAAAACACAGGAAATCAGATACTGCTTACAGCAGAAAGAGCTCGAAGACACTGGTAGGCGAGACGGTCTAGTCAAACCAGACACAGGGGCCAATGTATGATCGCACTCGTGTGAGGTAGCCAGAGTGGTCCGATCCATAGAAACAGAGTAGAATGAGTAGTGGTTGTGAGGGTGTCAGAGCTGGGGGAAGAGGCGGGAGTTTAACGGGGACAAAGTGTCAGCGGGCTGATGAAAAGTTCTGGAGGTGGATTGCATGATGTCGTGCACTTCCTGCCACTGGCCTGTGTGCCAGAATGGTCTAGATGGTCGATTTGAGATTGTATAGAATTGACTCCATGGGGGGTGGGGGAAGAGAAAAGAAGAGAGAGAGAGAGAGAGAGAGAGAGAGAGAGAGAGAGAGATGATTGCAAATACTACGGCTGCTCTTCTGCTAGCACACACATGCCATTGACAGCACAAAGCTGACTGTGCTCAGGACTGGGGAGAAGCCGGGACAGGAAGTGCTGCTGCCAAACCCAGGAAGGGAGCTCCAAGGACAGAAGGGCTCTGGAAAGTGTTTCTAGCATGACCTTGGAGGTAGCAAGAGAGTTAGAACTGCCAGGCTAACAGGCCACATGCTGGAACTGGCACAGTGTGGTGTGTGTGTGTGTGTGTGTGTGTGTGTGTGTGTGTGTGTGTGTGTATGTGTATGTTTGAGGTGTGGCGGGGTGGGGGGGACATATGCTCCTGCCAGCCGGCACAGAACTCTCTTGCTGGGGCCCCTGGGATCAGTGTTTGCTCCACAGGCCCCTGCTCAGAATCTCTTGCAGCAGTCCTAGTCCATTCTGAAGTTGGGGCGGGGGCAGTGGTGGTGGTGGTGGTGGTGGTGGCGGTGGTGGTGGCGGTGGGAGGTACAGTAGATGAATCGATTTGGCTTATGAAGGGTGTGATCTCCCATGTGGGCTTTACCCTGTGCAGTTAGTGTTTAGCAGCACCGTCCTGATCCAACAGCCAGGGGTGGCTGCCCACGGAACACTGTTGAGTCAGAATCAAATTCTTCCACCCTGGTGGCTGAACTGTGCCAGGCCCAGAACCCCATCACAGTGAGTGTCCTCCAACTAGGGCAGGGCCAGAGTGACCTGCTGCTGGACCTCACTGTGGGAACAGAGGCCCTGCTCACCATGTGGGGCTGGCAAGACACCCAGCACCCAGGGCCCTGTGGAAGCACCTTGGACTCAGCCTCTCCCTCCCCACCCCCCGGGGTTGGGGAGGGAGCAGAATTTATGCTTTCTGTCTGGGCCAGAGCACTCGGGATTTGCTGTGTGGCCAGGTGTTTTGTTTTGAATGTCAACTTCAGAAGGAGGAGATGGTGCAGTGCTTCTCTCCACCCCTCCCTCCCCCAATCAGGAACAGGATTCCCAGAAAAGCTACTTCCTCGCCTCTGAACTTTTGGGGCAGCCCAGGCCATTCCTTCTGCCCAATCCTAGGAAAGGGGCTCATCTCTCTCTAGTGCTCCAGCACAGGCTGCTGCTGCTGCTGCTTCCCCACTGCCCCCACCTCCCCTCCTCTTTAAAGATTTATTTCCTGGAAGTCAGGCGGTAGCACAGCAGGTTAAGCGCAGGTGGTGCAAAGCACAAGGACCAGCGTAAGGATCCGGTTCAAGCCCCCGGCTCCCCACCTGCAGAGGGTCACTTCACGGGTGATGAAGCAGGTCTGCAGGTGTCTGTCTTTCTCTCCCCCTCTCTGTCTCCATTTCTCTCTGTCCTATCCAACAACGACAGCAATGACAATAATAATATTGACAACAAGGGTAACAACAAGGGCAACAAAATGAGGAAAAATGGCCTCCAGGAGCAGTGGATTTGTAGTGCAGGCACCGAGCCCCAGTGATAACCCTGGAGGAAAAAAAAAAAAAAGATTTCTTAAAGAGAAGTGAAAGGCAGAGCACCACTCTGACACATGCAATGCTGAGGGTCTCTTGCTTGCAAGTTCAGAGCTCGAGACCCACTTTGTTGTCTCCTTTGCCACACCCCCTAGGCGTGTGTGTGTGTGTGTGTGTGTGTGTGTGTGTGTGTGTGTATGTGTGTTGTCGTCGCTCAGAGGGACTTAGAAACTTTGGGGTCTGAGCAAAAGAATGCTGCTGGCAAGCAGGTGGATGTAGGAGAGGCATTAATCCGGAGTGATGTTCCCGCTGTGACAGTTTCATTATAAATCTCTGGAAATGTGGTAGTTCTTCTCTGTTTGTGATATTATCCCTAGTTTCTGCCTGGAGAGGGGTGTAGGGATGAGGGAACTTTTCAGGGGAGTAAATGGCATGTGGGATTTTTAACGTTTGTTTGTTTTCACATGATTCCTTAGATCTGTTCCCTCTCTTTCTCTTCTCCCTCCCTGCTTTACTCTAAGTTGCTGATAGGGGGCCAGGTGGTGGCACACCTGTTTAAGTGCACACACTACAGTGCACAGGGACCTAGGTTCAAGCCCCTGCTCCCCATCTGCAGGGGGAAGCTTCATGAGTGGTGAAACAGGGCTGCAGGTATCTCTCTGTCTCTCTCCCTCTATTTCCATCTCCCCTCTCAAGTTCTTTCTGTCTCTATCCAATAATTTTTTTTCAATCCTACTGTGTTGCTGATAAAGAACAACAAACCATGGGGTAGAGAAGGAGATAGTCTGCATATAGACATGGGTTGAAGAGAAGGAAAAAGAAACAAATGACTGTGATTCACATATGTGAGCCAAGAGGGACAGAGCCAAACCAACAGACCATCTTAACCAGTGGTCCCCAAACTGTGGTTTCTGGCTGTTAATACCCTTCCTCCTCCCCACTCCTCCAGAATTTGTCAGCAATGTAAATTCTTGGGTCTCACTTTAGACTCATTGGATCAGAATGTGCATTTTCATAATACTCTCCAGGTGATTCACAGGCACGTTGAAATTTGAGAAGCACTAAGTGGGTCACACTTCATGGCCCAGAGACGAAGGGACTCTCCTTACTGTTAGCAGTAGTGGTAAATTGCAGAGGTGGGACAACTTCCTTCCTGCCCAGTGGGTGTGGTGGGATCAGTGGCTCTGACTTTGTGCCTCAGTGAATCTGTTTTCATTTTGTTCCTGGGGCAGAAGCTTAGTGGTAGCTCGTATTATATAGTGAAAGTAGAATTATGAAGCTGAAGATGTGTGTCAGTGAATGCACAAAAATGAATATACTGTTCACAGCAGCACAATATGTAATAGCCAAAACCTGGGAACAATCCAGATGAGTGGCAGAGTAAGTTGTGGTACATATACACAGTGGAATACTACCCAGCTATTAAAAATGATGCATTCACCTTCTTCACCTCATCTTGGATGGAGCTTGAAGGAATCATGCTAAGTGAAATAAGTCAGAAATAGAAGGATGAATATGGGATGATCTCATTCCTAGAATTTGAAAAACAGGATCCGAAGGGAAAACACGAAGCAGAACTTGGACTGGAGTTGGTGTATTGCACCAAAGTCAAAGACTCTGGGGTGGGTGGGGGAGAGAGAGGGTTCGGGTCCTGGAACATGATGGCAAAGGAGGACTAGAGGGGGTTGAATTGTTATGTAGAAAACTTAGAAATGTTAAGCAGGTACAAACTATTGTATTTTATTGTTGAATGTAAACCATTAATCCCCCCAATAAAGAAATTTGGGGAAAAATGAATATGCTAAAGGCCTGTGCCTGGTTCCAATCGGTGATTTGCTGTCAGCTCACTGACATTTCAGAAGATCCTTCTGTTATCAGCAGCATCACAGCACTTGCTCTTTATCAAGCCCTTATATATGCTATGGGAAAAGAAAATATCACTTGTCACACCAACCACACACTGGTCTCATTTAATGCTGAGGAGATCAGCTTACCTGAAAAGATCAGTCCCCTAACTGCCCCACACCCCCATCTAGATAAGAGAAGAAATGAATTTTGGGCCAAGGTCTATCTGACAACTCTTTACACTCAGAAGACTAGGTGAAATGAGTACATTTTGTATTTATGACATTCTCCAAATTCTATAATTCTGGGGCAGAAGTTATCCTGTAAGTGCCAAATTTGTTTAGTTATTATTCCCATATGTTAAAGTGTTTTAAGACATTTTATTATATAAACACCCATGTCTGTATCCATTTAAGTTTCCATATACATTTAAATTATATTTTAATTAAAGACTTCAATGGAAAGTCTATGTATCTTAGGCAGCTGAGAGAAAAGAATCCTAGATGCTCAAATAAAACATAATTTATGTTGTTGTAAAAAGTATGTGAGGGACATGTGAATACTCATTCCCTGCTTATGACTGTTTCCAGACCAGACCATACGTTCTATGAAAAAGAAACTGTCTGGGCTAAGCTCTGTGTGAATACTGGTTAGACTTTCAGAGGAGGATAGGACATAGATGGCTAATTTGCCACAGTTTCTTCACAGCATAGGATCATGGCAGCGAAGGAATCATTGTATGTTTAGGCTATGGTAGTGATAGCAAGGGAGGCACTGGGCAAAGGATGGTCTATGGGCAGTATCTGGCCAGCCACCTGTTTTTGTAAATAAAGTTTTATTGGAATACAGCCATGCCCACCTGCTTCCATACGGTCCATTTGTTACTTTCACACCACAAGGCAGAGCTGACTTGCTTATGATACAAATATGACCTACTAAACTGAAAATGTTTGCCCCAGACCTTTTTCTACATTTTCTTTCTATTGTACATTATAAATGCTTAAAGTTAATTTATTTTTCTTTTTTTCATTTTATTTTATTTTTGCCTCCAGGGTTATCTCTGGGGCTCGTGCCTGCACTACGAATCCACTGCTCCTAGAGGCCATTTTCCCCTCTTTTGTTGCCCTTGTTGTTCATCGCTGCTGTTATTATTGTTGTTGTTATTGCTATCATTGTTGTTGGAGAAGACAGAAATCGAGAGAGGAGGAGAGAAAGATAGACACCTGCAGACCTGCTTCAGCACTTGTGAAGCAGCCCCCCTACAGGTGGGGAGCTGGGGGCTCGAACTGGGATCCTTACATCAGTCCTTGCACTTTATGCCATGTGCATTTAACCCACTGTGCTACTGCCCGACCCCCAAGTTCATTCATTTTTCAAATGTGGTTTGGTCCTGTGGTGGGAAGAAATTTTTCACTCAGGGGTTATCCTGTTCACAAGAAACAATGTAATCAAAGGCTATGAACTTGATAAGAAGAAACATTTGTGTGTGTGTGTGGGGGGGGGGAAGATAGTTTAATGGTTCTGCAAAAAGATTCTCATGTCTGAAGTGCCAAAGTCTCAATCCCTTGCGCCACCATCATCCAGAGCTGAGTAGTGCTCTGGTAAAAAAAAAAAAGGAAGAAAGAAAGAAAGAAAGGAAAGAAGGAAGGAAAATTTGGTGAACTTGCACTGGTCAGGGTTCTTAGCAGCAAATAACAGGACCCATTAATTCAAGTAGAAAGTAAACGAGTTGAGACAACTCAGAATTGTCAGGAGAGCTGATGAAGAAACTTCGCTGTTGGTTTTGAGTTTGATTTCAATTCAAGAAGTTGCAGACCACCCAGACGGTGGAGCCTTTGCTACCATCCTCAGACCAGCATCTTCCTGGCACAGCCCACCCCATGAAAGGATGGCCCCTCCTCTGCCCTCTCCCTCATAGGACCCACTGAAAGCCTAATTGGGAGAACTCAGATCAGACTGAGAGCGTAGCAAGAAAGGAGTCCAGGAGGATTTCTAGCTCACTGGCTCTTGACTATTGGTCAGATTAGTCACAGCTGCTACCCCTGCATTTCCACCTTGAATGATACAGAGTATTCAACTTCTTCACTTTTCTTATTAAATTTTAAGAATGTAAATCATTATTTAGAAAGCACAAACTAACTCAGAGTATCCAAAGAGAGTAAGCCAATGGAAGGTAGTCTCAGGCCCATAGCAGGGGCACAATTCCACACAGTTCCCACCACCAGAGTTCTGTGTCCCATCCTATTGTTGGAAACTTCTCCATTTCTTTATCCCTTTGGAAATATAGACCAAAATTCTTTATGGGGTGCAGAAGGTGGAAGGTCTAGGTTCTGTAATTGCTTCTCCCACTGGACGTGAACATTGGCAGGTCAGTCTATACTCTTAGCTTGTCTCTATCTCTCCTTAGTTGGTTAGAGCTCTGGAAAGGTGAAACTTTGGGACACATTGATGAGGTCTTCTGCCCAGGGAAGTCGGGATGGCGTCATAGTAGTATCTGCAACTTGGTGGTTGGAAAGTGTTAAGATATAAAGCAGTACAAATCGTTTAATATACAGGAACCCAGAGGTAGGAATAGAGCAGATGAAACTAGGGTCATCATGTGGAAAGAAGGTAGGAAGTCTAGTTTAGGTATATTCCAAGGGACCTGTGACTTTAGTAATTTTTGCCTGAGGCTAATAGCTAACATGCAGGTGAACTAAAAGTATTGTCTGAGAATATGGTGTCAGAGTTAAGGCCCCAGTGCCATCTCCTCATGGTGGAGGTTTTTGTCTTGGTCTCTGAACACTGTATGTACCCAGTCTTCAGGAAATTATGATAGACCCTGTCACGTGACAGTTATATAACTTTCTCCTCCATATGTTTCTGTGTCTTCTTTGCTCTTTCTTATAAGAACATCTGTCATGAAATTTAAGTTTGAGGTTAAAGTCAGCAGGGTGAGATGAAAGTGAGCATGGGATATAGGGAGATAATTACAAGAAACCCCCCAAAAAGTTAATTGCAGGCTTAAAATTCATAGAGCATGCAGTGGAGAACAACAACAGAAAAAGCTATCCAATTAAGATCAAATAAATTCTAATGCAAGCATTAAGATGATGTTCATGGTTTATTGACTTAACAATAATAAGCAAAAAGCAGATTTAAAGTAGCATGAACACATGACAATCTTTAAAAATTATTTTGTGAAAGGCATATGCATGCTTATTTAGAAAACAGTCGGGGGTGGAGGTTAAATAGCACAATGGTTATGCAAAGAGACTCTCATGCCTGAGGTCCAAAGTCCCAGGTTCAAATCCCCGCACCAACATAAACCAGAGCTGAGCAGTGTGCTCTGGGAAAGAAAGAAAGAAAGGAAGGAAGGAAGGAAGGAAGGAAGGAAGGAAGGAAGGAAGGAAGGAAGGAAGAGGGGGAGAGAAAGAAAAAGAAAATGGTCTTGATGACTCTATTAAGATATTAAGGGTGAGGTTAGTTAGTCTGAGTGTAGAAAACACATATGTTTATGTTAGATTTATTGGAAAAAATATACTAAAGTTACTCATGTCAACAGAAATTAAAGTGGGGGTTAAGGAAATAGCTCAGCAGCTAGGACTCCTGCCTTGCCATGGGTGTTGCTCTGGTTTAAGCCCTGGCACCACACTGGAGGTTCTGTGGTGTTGGGAGACAGTTCAGTGCTATCCAAGGCTTTAGAGAACAGTTTGAGGCTTTCTCAAAAGCCTTTGAGATTTGGATGGGAGCGTAGGGAATGAAGGTAGTTCTAGCAACGTCTCTGAAGATCTGTGACTCTGAGGTGAGCTAATCATGTCTCCCCAAGGTGGGACAGGGTACCTGGGTCAGTATCCAGCTGACCAATGAACCGCTTTCCTTCTTGGAGCTTGTGTCAGGAAGGGAAAGCTGAGCTTGCTTTGGTTCCCTGGGGCTGGACAGACCCCGGCTGCAATCTGGAGAAGGATTAGAGAAATGTCATAAACGTTCCCACTCATGTGTGCGGGAGGTCATTTCAAAACCAGCTTCATAAACACCGTCAGTCAGGCAGGCAGGCAGGCAGGGGAGAAAGAAGTCTTCGCACTGACTCATCTTTCCCCCAGGGCTGGCGACACAGACATGACTGACATTCCCTGCCCCCACAGTCCCCAGAGACCTGGCGGTGGGGTGGGGTGGGGAGGAGTCTCTCAGAATGCAAAGACACCAAGGATGCAGCTTGCTGCTCTTGGCATAGCAGCCAGGTATTCCTAACCCCCAGAAGGAGGTTATGCTCCTCTCTGGACAGTTGGAACATTTTTTCTACCATAAACAAGTGAGAGGGTAGAGGCCCCAGGGACGGGCTTTGTGACCCCTCAGCCTGTGCATTTTGTTTCCCCAGCAGGCTGATTGTGGATGCTTCTTAGAGGCCTGTGGGTCTCATCATCTTGTTTGGTTAAGTAAGCACATTGCCCCTTGGCGCTGTGTTGAGGCCTCAGTTGTTTCTGGAGAAGAAGTGACCCTTGTCTATACAGGCGAGTGGCTCAATGGCTCTCCCCCAGTGACCTGGACGGGACCGGGTGGTTCTTATGCAGGGTGGTGTGGTGGGCGGAATCCCATGGAGTCAGGAAGCAGCTCCAGGTGTGTGACTGTGTGTGTCTGCCTTTGCCTGTGCTCAGTCTCTCCACTCCAGGTCACTTTTTCATTCAGGGAGAGAAGAGAGGGTGGGGGGCAGACACCACAGCACCCGGGCTTCTCCAGATGCTGTGGCATCTTCTGTCTGGTGGTGGGACTCCAACGTGGGCCAGTTGCATGACAGGCCACATTCCCTACCCCAGTGACCCACCTCTCTGGCCCAGTTGTGTGGCCTTCATGCCCCGCCTGGGCTTCGGTTTCTGAGTTTCTACCTGCTGTCTGAGTCCATGAACCACAGAGGGGAGTACGGTGAGGCTGAGGGGCTTCCTCCTGAGGGTCCTTCCTCCCTTGTCTTCCCCTGCCTCCTTTCTCTTCACATATCTCTCTGACTCCCTTGCCCCCCTCCCCTTTATTTTAGTTGCAAGACTGAAATCTCGGGCTATTCTGCAGAGCAGAGGCACTTGGCTCAGCTTGAAAACCGGGGCCAGAAAACGCTCCCATCCATCACGTTCTCATTGTCCATTCAGGAGGCCCCAGAAGGTCAGCTTCCAATTGCCTCTCAGTACAGAGTCCTATTTGTATTGCCTGGAGACTGCCCTTTCACACAGCCAGTGAAAAACAGGCCTGCAGTGCACCCCAGAAAAGGCGGCAAGGGGGCTTCTGATCTGAAAGGCAGACGAGGTGAGAGTATCCTGATGTCCTAAAGAGCAAGTCTGGGCTGTCAAACATTTAAAAACTCTGCATTGCATCCTGTTTATTGCATGTATCCTTCCTTGACTGAGGGCATCTTGTCTGCTCTTGACTGAGGGCATCTTGTCTGTTTTGTAGCTGAGGTACCAGGGATGGCTTTTGATATGAAAATGTGTATTGTGACTCTCTGAATGGGGTGGGAGAGAGGGGCTGGGATGGGCCCCCCGCTGGGCAGAGGAGGGGCCTCAGTGCAGGCCCAGCCCAGCCCTAGCGACACTGGGGTAGCTCGGAGGCCTGAAAGGGTGCTTTTAGGGAAAGCCTGGATCAGACATGATGTTATAGGAAAAAATGCAGTGTCTGAGGAAATAGCGTGTGAATAGAGAGAAAGAATAGAGAGAAAGCCGAGTGGGACTGCCCAAGGAGGACTGTCACTGGATTGTCACTGGGAGCCAGGGAAGTTTGTCACCGGGCAGCAGGGGCCTCACTGCTGGCTTAAAGGACAGTAGCCTAGGACCATCCATTTAGGGGAATGGAGACGACAGGACTTTGAGTCAGCAGAGAGCTGGTGCAGTGCAGAAGCACAAGGACAGGCTGAGCCAAGGGTCCTTGGCAGTGCCCAGTGGAGTGAGCTCCGGCCTTGAGAAGCCTCACCGTTCAGGGCTTGCGCCCCTAGCCTCTTCTCCTCCAAACTTTCAGAATAGGGTACAGTGTCCACAGTGAGGGAAAGGGAGCCATCTCTCCCAAGTTCCTCACTGGAAAGGACTGAATGCTGAGGGGTCTGACCCCCTGGGTTCCCTTCCACATGGCAAATGAGAAGGGACCACACCATTCTTCTCCACGCCTCTATGACTGACTGCAAGTAGCTTTCAGCAGTGTTTGCCAGAGTGGGGTATGTGGTCATACTGCCTGGCTTTAGATGCCGGATGGGTCACTCTTTGTGCCTCAGTTTCTTCAGCTATAAAGGAGGTTTATACACTGTTTTCCTAAAAGGAATTTGAGAATTAACTTTTTTTGTCCTGTTTCTTGCCACCAGTGGTATTATCCCTGGGTGTGAGCGCCTTGCGTGAAGTCTCCGCTGCTCTTGATGGGCATTTGTTTTTTTCTTTGTGTTTCAGAGCAGGGAGAAATAGGGAGGGAGAAGTGGGGGAGGGAGAGGGAAAGAAGGACTGCTTTACCACTGCTAGAGGCACTTTCCCTTCGCAGGTGAAGACCTGGGTCCTCATGCACGATGACCTGTGCAGTCATCCGGAAACACCACCACCTGTCCCCCAGAATTGACTCTAAAAATAACCCGATTCCTGGGCAGATAACTCAACTGTTAAAGCATCAAATTCAAATGCCTCATTCTCTCTCTCTCCCTCTCCCCCTCTCCCTCTTTCCCTTCCTCCTTCTCTACCTCTATTTCTCTCCCACTCTCTCTTTCTCATGCAGTTTTCTCTCACACAATAAATAAAAATAGTTTTATACTCAATGCTTCAAATAAAATAGCTTTAAAATAGTTTTGTTGGGAGCTGTGTGGTGGTACAGGTTAAGCAAACATAGTACTAACTAAGCACAAGGACCCATGCAAGGATCCAGGTTCAAGCCTCCAGCTCCCCACCTGCAAGGGAGGAAAGCTTCACAAGTGGTGAAGCAGGTCTGCAGGTGTCTCTCTTCTCTCTCCTTCTCTATCTCCCCCTCCTCTTTCAATCTCTCTCTGTCCTATCCAATTAAAATAAATAAATAAAATAGCTTTATTGCGATACCATTCACAGAGGCTGTGGTGCACTCATAACTATGTGTATAAAACAAACATTTCCATGGCTTTTACTATATTCAGAGATGTGGAGCCATCACCTTAATCTGTTTTCATCAACTCCAAAAACGCAGTCTCCTTTTGTTCCGTTACCCCTGACGTCTGAACTCTTTCCCATCTCTATGGATTTGCTTACTTGGGAGTATTTCATGCGCATAGAGCCATAGGGTTTGCGGCATTTTGTGACTGGTTTCTGTCATGGAATTTGCTGATTTCAGGTTCACCCGTGTTCTAGTCACATGGATTAGAATGTGAATACTTTTATGGCAGAGTAATAGTCCACTGAATTGTTGAATCATTTTATTCACCTATTCACCTGTTGATTCATGTTTGGGTTGTTTCCACTTTTTTTGATTATGAATAATGCTGCTGTGGACACTCATTCACATCAAGTTGTGTGTGGGCAAACATGATATTTATATGGGGGGGAGAGAGAGAGGGTGTGTGTGTGTGTGTGTGTGTGTGTGTGTCATATGTTGCTTAATGCAGGGCAGTGTGCTGATGAGAACAATGCTGTAAACCTCATTGGATTTTATCAAATAAACTAGGTAGCGTGTACTTGGGCTGTGTGTTACAGGTCTCTTTCCCCCATCAGAGTTATTGCTGTAGCCCTCTCTCTCTCTTTCTCTTCTCTTTACCCATCAGAGTTATTGCTGTAGCCCTCTCTCTCTCTCTCTCTCTCTCCTCCCCCATATAAATATCATGTTTGCCCACACACAACTTGATGTGAATGAGTGTCCACAGCAGCATTATTCATAATTAAAAAAAGTGGAAACAACCCAAACATGAATCAACAGGTGAATGGGTGAATAAAATGATTCAACAATTCAGTGGACTATTACTCTGCTATTACTCTGCTTGAGCACACATGTTACAGCGCATGAGGACCTGGGTTTGAGCCCCCATCCCCACCTGCAGGGGGCAAGCTTCACCAGTGGTGTAGCAGGGCTGCAGGTGTCTCTCTGTCTCTCCCCTATCTCCCCCATCCCTTTCAATTTCTGACTGTCTCTAGTTAATAAATAAAAGTAACTTAAAAAATGAAAGTAAAGAAAGTGCTGTATAAATTATTGTTACAGACGGCTAGGACTTGGTGTACCAGACTTCTTTTTTTTTTTTTTTTATTATCTTTATCTGTTGAATAGAGACAGCCAGAAATCAAGAGAGTGATAGAGAGGGAGAGAGAGAGACACCTGCAGCACTGTTTCATCACTCACAAAGCTTTCCCCCCTGCAGGTGGGGACTGGGGGCTCAAACCTGGGTCCTTGGACATTGTAATACGTGCACTCAACCAGCTGTACCACCTCCTGGCCCCATACCAGACTTCTTATCTGTGTTAACAATAATGGGGGTACAGGGGAATAAATGGCTAGAAGGGATGGCTTCACATTTTCTTCAAATATGCCCTCCCTTGGCGGGGAGACTGGACCATCTGATACCCTGCCACAGGACAAGCTCTCACCTGTCTCTCCAGGTTGATTGTCCCCAAATCCCTTTGACTGAATAGAACACATCCGTCTGCTGACACCTAACTCCTTGGACATCATCTTGCAGTGCCTCTCAGGACTTGGATTTTGTGCCCTCACATGTTCCCCAAAGGACTATTGCTGGAGATAGTATTGACAGAGGTCCTATCAAGATACCCCAAATTCTGGGGGGCTGGGTGGTGGCACATCTGATAGAGCATACATTATAATGTGCAAACACCCACATTCAGGCCTCTGGCCCCCACCTCTTGGGGCAAAGCTTCACAAGAGGTGAAGCAGGGCTGCAGGAGTCTCTTATCTCCCCCTTCCCTCTCAGTTTCTCTCTGTCTACCCAAAAGCAAACAAACAAATAAAATATTTTTCAATTGGGTAAGAAGATGATGTATTAAAAAAAAAGATGCTGGGGGCTGAACAGTGGTGTACTCTGTTGAACACACATATCGCTGTGTGCAAGGACCCAGGTTCAAGCCCCTCCTTCCCACCTGCAGGTGCAAAGGTTCATGAGCAGTGAAACAGGTCTCTCTGTCTCTCTCCCTCTCTGCCTCCCCCTCCTCAGTCAATTTCTCTCTGTTCTATCTAATAAAATAAAGGGGGTTAGAGGTAGGTGGATGGCCACCAAGAGCAGTGGATTTATTGCAGGCACCGAGCCCCAGCAATAACCCTGGTGACAATTAACACACACACACACACACACACACACACACACACACACACACACACACACACACACACACACACACACACACTCCTAGTTCTACCCTGTCCCTCTTCTGCTGACTTCTCATTTACACTCAGCTTCCCTTGCTCTTCTGTCATTCCCCTGCTGTTTTGTACCAGCTGCCTTTAAGTCAGCTGACTATTTGCTTCTGAAAGCTTTCCTTTTCATTAAAAAAAAAAAGGGTTATTATTATTATTGACTTACCATTGCTTTCTGGACCGACAAGAATTCAGGGGTCTAGTGTCTGACTCACACGTGTGTATATACAACTCATTGTACCTCAGTTTTCACTTTCTTATAGTTTAAAAATAACTCAACTTTTCTTTTTTCAAGAGTCCATGAGTTGTTGGCTGTGATCGAGTTCAGGTTTGGTCTGACAACAGCATTGTAAAAGAACCCTTTGGGATCTTTCTAGGGACCTGCTGTGAGTCTCCAGTTTGACTGGGCTGCCTGAGGATGCAGTCACTAGGCTGTTATCCCGAGGGGATGTAGGGGCCACTTTTCAGAGTCACTCACTTGGGAAGATGGTACCTAATCTCCCAAGAAGTAGGCTTCTGAGTAGAGGTCACAGAATAAAGTTTTTTTTTTTTTTTAACCAACAGGTTAGATTAAAAAAAAAAAAAGATTACTAAAGGAAACATGAGTGAAAGTTGGACAGTTATTTTAGGAGATAACTTCAAGGGATTATATTTTGAACTCTGGGGCCAGGCAGCAAGTGGAGGAAGCACATGGTCCAGATGGACACATCAGGCAGATGACTGATGTCCTCATTGACATTCCTGAGAACAAGAAATAAGCTGCTCTGAGAGTGAGCCAGGGCCCCACAGCCAGCCAGCAGCCAGCCAGTTCAGAGCCTGCCCCACTGGTGAGGGAGCTTCTGCCTCCTCCCTAGGACACAAACACACACACACATCTGCCACCTATTTGAGATTGCTAATTTCTCCTTCTTCAGTATGAATAATATCTGGCAATTGTGCTTTATCCTAAGTCAGTGCCCATCTTGATATGAAAAAGCTGGGGTATGCCACAGTCATTGCCAAGGGGTGTCATCTTTCCTGGCTTGCAGGCATTGGAGATTCTAGGGCATTAGCTTCAGGACTACGTGTATTTACGGTACTGGGATTAAAACTCTTTGCTCGGGGGTCAGGTGGTAGCGCAGTGGGTTAAGCGCACGTGGCGCAAAGTGCAAGGACCAGCATAAGGATCCCGGTTCGAGCCCCCGGCTCCCCACCTGCAGGGGAGTCTCTTCACAGGCGGTGAAGCAGGTCTGTAGGTGTCTATCTTTCTCTCCCCCTCTCTGTCTTCCCCTCCTCTCTCCATTTCTTTCTGTCCTATCCAACAATGAACAATATCAACAACAACAATAATAACCACAACACGGCTACAACAAGGGCAACAAAAGGGGGAAAAAATGACCTCCAAGAGCAGTGGATTCATGGTGCAGGCACCGAGCCTCAGCAATAACCCTGGAGGTAAAAAAATAAAATAAAATAAAATTCTTTGCTCATGCTTATAAGACTTTCATGCTGTTGCTGAGCCATGAAACTTGAACCTGGGTCATGTGCATGGCAAAGCAGGTGAGCTATCCGAGTGAGCTGTCTTGCCAGCCCAACTATTCCTATTACCTCATATGTATTGGACATTAATTATGCTAAAAATAGATTGGCTAACTTGGAAGACAAAAAATGATGTTGTTTTAATATCTGTTTCTTGTGTGTGTTAGTTCAATTTTAAAGAAACAGATACTAAGTAAATTTTGTTTAGAGTCCTGCTGTGCTATATAAAGACTTTCACTCAGTTTGTAATTTTTCTGTGTATTTACAAGTCTGTGTAGAGACTTAGGAGTAGAGGGAGTGATAAAGGCATTTTTCTTTCTTTTTCTTTACTGGGGGGATTAATCATTTACAGTCGATAGTAAAATACAGTAGTTGGTACACATGTAATATTTCTCAGTTACTTGGTACACATGTAATATTTCTCAGTCAGTTGGTACACATGTAATATTTCTCAGTCAGTTGGTACACATGTAATATTTCTCAGTCAGTTGGTACACATGTAATATTTCTCAGTCAGTTGGTACACATGTAATATTTCTCAGTCAGTTGGTACACATGTAATATTTCTCAGTCAGTCAGTTGGTACACATGTAATATTTCTCAGTCAGTTGGTACACATGTAATATTTCTCAGTCAGTCAGTTGGTACACATGTAATATTTCTCAGTCAGTCAGTTGGTACACATGTAATATTTCTCAGTCAGTCAGTTGGTACACATGTAATATTTCTCAGTCAGTCAGTTGGTACACATGTAATATTTCTCAGTCAGTCAGTTGGTACACATGTAATATTTCTCAGTCAGTCAGTTGGTACACATGTAATATTTCTCAGTCAGTCAGTTGGTACACATGTAATATTTCTCAGTCAGTCAGTTGGTACACATGTAATATTTCTCAGTTTCCTGCATCCACCTACATCCTCCTCCACCATTATGTTTCAGGACCTGAACACTCTCCCATTATTTCTTTTTTCTTTTTTAAATATTTATTTATTTATTCCCTTTTGTTGTCCTTGTTTTATTGTTGTAGTTATTATTTTGTTGTTATTGATGTTGTCGTTGTTGGATAGGACAGAGAGAAATGGAGAGAGGAAGGGAAGACAGAGAGGGGGAGAGAAAGACAGACATCTGCTGACCTGATTCACCGCCTGTGAAGCGACTCCCCTGCAGGTGGGAAGCCGGGGGCTCGAACCGGGATCCTTACGCCGGTCCTTGCGCTTTGTGCCACACGCACTTGACCCGCTGCGCTACCACCTGACTCCCTATTTCCTATTTCTTTAGAAACTGATTAGAGAGCTTGACCATTTTCCCTTCGTTTCTATT
This sequence comes from Erinaceus europaeus, assembly GCF_950295315.1. NCBI lineage: Eukaryota > Metazoa > Chordata > Mammalia > Eulipotyphla > Erinaceidae > Erinaceus > Erinaceus europaeus. Next base: position 87,496,226 of record NC_080173.1, read on the forward strand.
TTGAGCATTACTTGTTGTGACATTCACTTTTCTGTTAAGAGTTCATCTTATCTTAGTGAACCTGTCACATATCAAAATTCAGGTTTGTTTGTTTTTAATCTTTCATCTTACAACTGCTCTGTTATTGACATCTCAGTTGTCAGTGATTGTATTGGTATTGATTTAAAACCTTGTGATGGCATACAGTGTTTAAAAAGTCTGAGTTTTGTCTTCTTGAGCCCACTACCATAGGGATGCTTAGCTGCATTTTCGTCTAGCTTTTTTTTCTTTCTGGTTTCACTTTTAGGTGTAGCTTTTTCATCTTTCTAGACTATCTTGGTAGATAGTATGAAAGTAGTGCATAATGATTTTACTTCTTGAATGGTAAACCAGCTGCTTCAATAACAGTCGTTCTATCACTGACACTCCCCCTCTTGGAAGCACTTACAGGTATAATCATTTTAGACTTTGTTTGACTATGTCCTTTCTCAGTTCTTATGCCACTTTGTACTGTTTGATTCTTGTGGTTCAGAATATATGTTGAGACTTCACTAAAACCATCGAAAAAGCAAAGAACTGTTCACATTGCTATACCAAGTTTTTGGATGTATTCATAACCACTTTCCTTCATGGTAAATATTTATTTTAAATATTTTGGAAAGACCCAACTGGATCTGTACATCATCAGCTGAACTGTTTTCCCTGACTGTAGTAATCTTTTTTTTTTAAATTTATTTATTCCCTTTTGTTGCCCTTGTTTTATTGTTGTAGTTATTACTGTTGTTGTTATTGATGTAATCATTGTTGGCTAGGACAGAGAGAAATGGAGAGAGGAGGGGAAGACAGAGGGGGAGAGAAAGATAGACACCTGCAGACCTGCTTCACCACCTGTGAAGTAATTCCCCTGCAGGTGGGGAGCCAGGGGCTCTAACCGGGATCCTTATGCTGGTCCTTGCGCTTTGCGCCACCTGCGGTTAACCAGCTGTGCTACCGCCTGACTCCCAATAATCTGTTTTCTTAAAAAGCCTTTTTTTCCCCCCTAGTCTGAAGATAAGGCATAGTGATTATGCAAATGGTTTTCATGCCTGAGGCTCTGAGCTCCCAGGTTCAGTGCTCAGCACCACCAAGGTTCAGTCCCTAGCACCACCATAAGCCAGAGCTGAGCAGTGCTCTGGTCTCTCTCTGTATCTTTCTGTGTCTTTCATTAAATATAAATAAAATGTTTTTAAAAGCCCTTCCCCCTTTTTCCTCCCAGGGATCCTGAGTACAGTGACTTTGTTTTGAACCAGCATGTGCTCAGGTCTGGCTTATCCCGGGTCCGTGGTAGCTGCAGCAGCAAGGCCCTCGATGCCACCACCACTACATCTCGTAGACACATGCATTTTTTTCTTCAAAATCAGCAAACTCGCTCTGCTGACTCACGTTCTCTTGACTCTGGATGCTTTTCTTCCATAATTGGGCGTGCTGGGTACAGTCTTTGCTTTTTCCTTTCCGGAGTGGGGAATTCAGGGTGGAAATGTGGTGGGAGTGGTGGTGGGGGCCTTCCAGGAGCCAGTCAGGGGCCTCCCCTGGCTTGCTCCGCCCTAGCTGGGCTGTTGCCATGACAGCCAGAGGGACACTCCGGGTGCCGCCTCCTTCCAGATTCCACTTCCTGAGTTTGGAAGAAGCCTGTGGGTGGGAAGCCTGCTGGGTGGTCTGCCCAGATTTCTGAAGGATCCCGGCCACACCTTGTGCAAGGCCTAATATGGGCTGGGCCATACCCAGACCTCACTCAGGCCTGTCTTCTTTTCTGAGGGTGATAGCAAAAAGGACTGAGGAGGTCAATGGTGTCTAGACAGCGGCAGGCTAGTGAAGCGGGAGGCTTCCAGCTCATACTGGCATTCTAAGCTCCTACCTGCTATGTGTCCTAAACACTGGTAGAAAGTGTCTGGAGGGCAAGAAGCCTTAACTCTTCCTGGCTTGTCGTTATCTTGGCAGCTATGTTGGCGGAGCCAAGTGGGTCAGCTCCCCAGCTCTCAGACCCTGGGGCCAGACTCCACTGGTGTGAACCTTGACTCTACCGCTCTTGTGATGCTTGGGACCAGTGGCTGTATTTCTCCATGCCGACTTCCCACCAGTAGAATGAGAATGATGCTTCACAGAGTTGGTGTGAGGAGGGAATGAAAGAGTGCATGTCAAACAGTACCTGAGCCAAACCGTGTGTTTGAAGGTCTTATTATTGTAGTTATGGCTGTGGCTGTGTGTGTGTGTTCTTCCTAAGCTGCCAGCTTCGTGAGAGGCTTCTATCTCTTAAAAAGGGAGAGAGGGCAGGGAGGAGGAGTTATTGTCTCTAGTTGTGATGGGATCCCTCTCGCATTATCTGGTTCAGTCTTCACAAAACCTTTAAACTAGCTAGTGGGTCTGTTTTCCAGATGAGACATCCCTAAGTGCAGGAAGTCTTAAGTCACTTGCTAAAGGTTTTCTGGCTGACAGGTGGCGGGGGCTGAGGGTCACCTCCAGTCAGCCTGATTACAAGGCAAATGCATGGGAAACAAGGCAGACACAGGCAAAAGAATCAGAGGATGGACAACACTGTATTTAAGAAATTTAATAGGATTTAGTGAGTGAAGTGAGGGATGGAGGGATGAAAGGCTAAGAGGCAGGCACTTGGGGCAGGCGGAGGTGTGCGCAAGTGGGCTTCCTTTGCCATCTTCGGTTTGTGGAGGGGGGCTCTTATCACATGAAGGGTTTGCACACAACTTCTCCCCTACCCCACACACACCACCAGAAATGCCCGACCACTTTGGCTGGCTTGCCTGGCTCTTCCTGGAAGGGCTCAGGCTATACTCTGATTAGTACGGGGTGTGGGGGGCGGTGTTCCACAGTCAGCAAGAACCAGGAGGCAAGCATGCAGGTGAAATAAGCCAGGTAAACAGCGTCATGCCATGGACCAGAGCAAGCTTGTGTGTGGTAGTGGGGGGCTGTGTGCGGGACTGATGGGCTCTCTCTCATCTGGGGAGATGGTGTCCTGTGGCAGGCCACCAGGCTCATTCTGGAGAAGTAGTTGGGAAGTACCAAGTAGGAGGAGAGGAGTTGGAAGGGGGTGGTGGGGCAGAGCAGAAAGACTAGCAGAGGCGAGCAAGGAAGCTAAGGGCTGTGGGGAGCCAAGGTATGGCATGACTGTTTACATTCCCCTAAGAGCATTCAGGCAGCTTTGCAGCATATCAGGGAGAGGCTGAGGATTCTCCCAGTGCGAGGTGCTGTGGACTTGGATGTGGAAGAAATGATGGAGAGGAATGAGCATATCTCAAATCTGCATGGGAGGTAGGTAGTACAGCCAGAACTTGGTGGCTTGCCTGCAGGAGTGAAAAAGGAAAGGGAGAGGGGTCAGGTGGTGACACACTTGGTCGAGCACACGTGTTACAATGTACAAGGAACTGGGTTTGAGCCCCTGGTCCCCACCTGCAGGGGGAAAGCTTTGTTAATGGTGAAGCAGTACTGCAGGAGTCTCTCTGTCTCTATCACCCCCTTTCCTCTTGATTTCTGGATGTCTCTATCCAGTAAATAAATAAAGACATTAAAAGAGAGAGAGAGAAAAAGAAAAAGGAAGAGATGACTCCTCAGTTCTTTAATAGCCTCTGGGCCAGTCTGTGAGGTTGGTGTCACTTATTGGAGGACTCAGAAGTCTGTGGGGAAGGATGTGAGCAAAGGCATCTTTGTTCCCAGTTTGTGGTCTGGGGCACATTGTGGAGAACAGCACACTGGTGGGGGCAGAGGGAGAAGGCTGTGGCCTGCTTCCCAGGCTGCATTCAGCGTCTGCTAGGCAAACGTAGCCTTAAAGATCATCATGGGCTCAGGGGTCTGGAGAAATAGCTTCAAGGTTCTCCAGGCTTCCTACTGCCCAGACCCGGGAAACAGTGGAAAATCTCTAGGGAAAACATTCATCACCACCGGCAGTTTTATTAATGAATGAGGCATGAGTGGCTTGGGTGGAGTTAATCCTAAGAGTCAGGAAGAGAAAGTTCATCTAAGGGTATCCCAGGCTACCCTGGCCTTTGTGGTCCAGGAGTGGGAGCCCATCATCCAAGCCACCCCATCACCCCCAGCAGTGTTCCTGTGGGTCCCCAAAGAAGTGAGAGGGCGTTGAAGACTGGACCATGAACATGATGCTTTTGGCCAGCAGCCCTAGAGCCACTGAGCCAGTGGGGAGAAGGTGGACGTGGCTTCCTGGACAGCTGTCTCTACTTGGCCCATGACTGTCCCCTTGTTCCTACTGCGAAGTAGTGGGGACACTCATCCCCTCCCACAGCTGGTGTTTGGACCAGTTTCCTTCATTTAAACCTAAGCTTCTACCTGGATATTTTTCTTGGATTTGGGTCTAGGGAGGAGGAAGAATCAGAACCCTTGATTTTCTTGGTCTCCTGGGTTTGCCACCATGGAGTCCTCTTTCCTCTGTCCATTCTCTCTCTGTCTCTGTCTCTCTGTTGCCTACAGTTGCTGGGGCTCAGTGCCAGCACTACGAATCCACTGTTCTTGGTGACCACTTATTCTGCCCCCTCACCCTCAATTTTATTGGGCAGGACAGAGAGAAATTGAGAGGGGAGGAGGAGATAGAGACGGAGAGTGAAAGACACTGACACTTGCAGCCCTGCTTCACGGCCTGTGAAGCATCCCCCCTGCAGCTGGGGAAAAGGAGCTCAAACCAAGTTCCTTGTACATAGTATTATGTGCACTTACCTGGTGAGCCACTGCCCAGCCCCACTCCTGTGTCCTGTCAATGAAGGGGCCTTAGAATGTTGCCTTCCTTTTCCCATTCCCAGCACTGCCTGGCTGGCGTTCACCTAAACATTCCCTTTTCACTAAGTACAGAGGCATCACAATAATCAGGATCCCTGGTGTTAGGGGGAGAAAGAAGAAAGAAAGAAAGAAAGAAAGAAAGAAAGAAAGAAAGAAAGAAAGAAAGAAAGAAAGAAAGGGAAGGAAGGGAGGGGAAAGAAAGAGAAAGAAAGAAAGAAAGAAAGAAAGAAAGAAAGAAAGAGAAAGAGAGAAAGAAAGAGGGAGAGAATCCTTTTTGCTATTTACCTAAGGTGTTATGGAACAGAAAAAAGGAGAATTTTACCATGAGCTAAGGGCCCTGTAGCTCCATCCCTCAGTGACTGGGCTCAAGGCCTCATTTCTGTCCTCTGGCAGAACCGAGGGGCTGGCTCAGTGATCTGCAAGCCCCCTTTTCAGCAGTAATACTATCCGAGGCTGTGCTCACTTTCATTACCTAGTCCAGCACAAAGCAAGTGCCAAGATTAACACCCTCAATTACGTCTTTGCAGAGCTCAGACCTGAGGAAATTGAAAAACACTCTAGCCAGCATGGAACTGTCTTTACAGTGGGCCCATTGGAGACGACTTTCAGGGATCACTACTTACAAGGCTCCAGAGGAGCTGGGGCTCCAGGGCCTCCTCCTGTCTCATTAGAAGACACATCACCTAAAGGGCTCCAGAGAAGCAGCAGAGACTGCAGAGATGAAGGTAGGGTGGGGCTGAGTCAGAAATACACAGAGCCCTTGAGATGGAAAGAATGCGGAGCAGTGAATGTCAGGGTTGCCTTCTGGTCCCAGTGCTGCTCTCACTACTCACTTTCCCTGCCCCGATGGCTTTTCCCCGCCAAGCCCAGCATTCTGTGTAACACCTAGTGAATTCCATCGTGTCCAAGGTGCCTTTCTTTTCTCTTCAGCAGAGCACCACTCAGCTCTGGCTGTTGGTGGTGCTGGGGATCAAACCCAAGACTTCTTGGATGCAAGTCCTGAATGCTACCCCTCTGCTGTCTGGTCCCCAACGTGCTTCTGAGTCTGAGGTTTGTGCCTATGTTAAAAGAAAGAACTGGATGAGGGGAGTAGGATGGTAACACAACAGGTTAAGCACAGGTGGCACAAAGCGCAAGGACCGGTGTAAGGATCCAGGTTCGAACCCCCGGGCCCCCACCTGCAGGGGAGTCGCTTCACAGGCAGTGAAGCAGGGTTGCAGGTTTTTTTTTTTTTTTTCCTCCAGGGTTATTGCTGAGCTCGGTGCCTGCACCATGAATCCACCGCTCCTGGAGGCCATTTTTTCCCCCTTTTGTTGCCCTTGTTGTTGTAGCCTTGTTGTGGTTATTATTATTGCCATTGTTGATGTTGTTCGTTGTTGGACAGGACAGAGAGACATGGAGAGAGGAGGGGAAGACAGAGAGGGGGAGAGAAAGACAGACACCTGCAGACCTGCTTCACCGCCTGTGAAGCGACTCCCCTGCAGGTGGGGAACCAGAGGCTCGAACCGGGATCCTTACACTGGTCCTTGCGCTCTGCGCCACATGCACTTAACCCACTGCGCCACTGCCCGCCCCCCTGGTCTGCAGGTTTTTATCTTTCTCTCCCCTTCTCTGTCTTCCCCTCCTCCCTCCATTTCTCTTTGTTCTATCCAACAATGATGACATCAATAACAACAACAATAATAACTATAACCATAGAAAAACCAAAAAGGGCAACAAAAGGGAATAAATAAATAAAATAAAAATAAAAAAGAAAGAACTATATGAAATCAGGAGACCACCCCCACCCCATCACAAGGCATTCAGCATCTCTGCCGTCACCTCGCATCTTGCAGTTTTGTTTGCTCATGTGCAGCTAGTGACTTTTTTTTTTTTGCCTCCAGGGTCATAGCTGTGGCTTCATGCTGGCACTATGTATCCACTGCTCCTGGCAGCCATTTTTTTCTCCATCTTATTGGATAGGACAGAAAGAAATCAAGAGAGGAGGGGTAGATAGAGAGGAAGAGAGAAAGACACCTGCAGTCCTGTTTCACTGCTTGTGAAGCATCCCTGCCCTGCAGGTGGGGAGCTGGGAGCTTGAACTTGGGTCCTTGCACATAGTAATATGTGCACGCAACCCTGTGTGCCACCACCTGGTCCCAGCCAGAAACTTTTCACTTCTCTTTTAGTCCAACTGATGGTAGGTAGCTCCAGAACTGGCACAGGGGCGGCGGCGGGGGGTGGGGGGGGTTTGGTGCATTTCAGGGTTGATGAAATCTTGCTTCAATAAAATAGTTTGGGGAGTTGGGCGGTGGCGCAGCGGGCTAAGCACAGGTGGCACAAAAACCCAAGTACCGGCATAAGGATCCCAGTTCGAGTCCCCGGCTCCCCACCTGCAGGAGATTCGCTTCACAGGTGGTGAAGCAGGTCTGCAGGTGTCTGTCTTTCTCTCCCCCTCTCTGTCTTCCCCTCCTCTCTCTGTTTCTCTCTGTCCTATCCAACAACAAAGACATCAGTCATAACTACAACAATAAAACAAGGGCAACAAAAGGGAATAAATAATAAATAAATATTTAAAATAAAATAAACAAAATAGTTTGAAAGTTGGAATTTCCCTTAGCCAGCAGTCATGTCCAGATGCCCCACTCATGTCTCAGCTTCTTGGGCAGGAGGTCTAGAAGAAGTTTCCTCAGCTGTGGGCTGCACACTGGTGCTCAGGGTCCCTGAGAAGTTATGCTTTTTTTTTTTTTTCCCCAGGAAGCCACCAAGGGTTTGATCAGATACCCAGGAGGGGTGCTTCAGGGCTTCTGGGTCAGGCTGATTGATGTGTCTGCTTGAGTTAACCAGCATCTTTTTTTTTAGTCTCAGGTTATTGCTGGGGCTCAGTGCCTGCACTACAATCCACTGCTCCTGGAGGCTTTTTTTTCCCCCTTTTGTTGCCTTTGCTGTTTATCATAGTTGTTATTCTTATTGTTGTTGCTGCTGTCATTGTTGTTGGATAGGACAGAGAGAAATCGAGAGAGGAAGGGAAGACAGAGAAGGGGAAAGATAGACACTTGCAGACCTGCTTCACTGCCCGCGAAGTGACCGCCCTGCGGGTGGGGAGCCGGGGGCTTGAACCAGGATCCTTGCACTGGTCCCTGCCCTGTGCTTTGTGCCATGTGCCTTTAAGCCACTGTGTCACCGCCCGGCCGCCCTCTTGCTTTGCTTTTTAATTCTCACCTATGAGGGAGATTATTTGGTATAACCCCCCCCCCCCTTGCAGTCTTTTAAGTGAATCTAATGTGTAACAAGTGGAAAACCATCTGAGCAAATGACCCAGTCACTGGAGAAGCCAATTTTTCCTGCCATGTATCCCTGCGTTCAGGGAGTGGGGCCCCCTGGGTATACACCGGGGCACCCAGAGTCTAAGCTTTGGGGCATCTTCTCAGATTGGCTGCTTGCTTGGTGTGAGTGTCTGAATGAGCCCAACCAGGACCACTGTTTAGGGGAAGCCCCAGGAGAGGTGAGCAAACTTGTTCCAGAACTTGAGGAACGAGTTGGGTGGCCTCTTCCTGGGTTCCAGGCCCAGGGCAGCTGCACCTGTACCTGCCTTTTCCTGCTTGTTGGTCCCGTGCAGGCAGAGGAAGCTTCTGCTGTTACTAGTGTCCAAAAGGGAATGTATGTGGACAGCAAGAAAAAATAAGTCAATGAGTGTCTGTCAGGATCTTTCTCTGCTTCAGGGCGGAAGGGCCAGGACTCCCTGCCCTCTCATTCAGTGTTTCTCCTTCCTGAGATGCTCTTCTTTCCTCATGTCTGTATCCACTTCCTGTCCGTTCAAACCTGGCTCAGATGACACCTCTTCCATGAAGATTCTCTGTCAGTTCATTTGGCCCATCTAAAACAGTCTCTGTATCTCCTCCTTCCTCCCCCTTCTCTTCTTCCTCCTTATTTATTTATTTATTTGTTTATTTTGGCAGAGTTACAGTCTAAGACATGCACAGTTTTACTTGCCTTGGGCTGCTTTTTTTTTTTTTTCTTTTATTCATAGAGGGAGACAGAAAGAGGGTGAAGTATTATAATTTAAGATTTTCTTCTTGTGGGGAAGATAGCATAATGGTAATACAAAGAGTCTGTCATGCCTGAGCCTCCAAGGTCTTAAATTCTATCCTTTGCACCACAGTAAATCAGAGCAGTGTTCTGGGGGAGGAAAAAAAAAAAAAGAACAACTTCTTGTGCTATGATACCTGGTACCATGCGGTACCAGGGCTCAGATGGGCCACATTTAAGCCCTACTTGGTGAGCTCTCTCCCAGAGTTTTCTTTCCTTTCTTTCTTTCTCTTTCTTTCTTTCTTTCTTTCTTTCTTTCTTTCTTTCTTCTTCTTTCTTTCTGTCTTTCTTTCTTTCTTTCTTTCTCTTTCTTTCTTTCTTCTTTCTTTCTTTCTTTTCTTTTTTTTTTCCCCCTCCAAGGTCTACAAATCCAGCAGCCATTTTTTCTCTTTTTTTCTATTTTATTCGATTGGACAAAGGGAAGTTTAGAGAGGAGGGGGCGCTAGACAGGGAGAGTGAGACCTGCTTCACCGCTTCTGAAGCTTCCCCACTGCAGGCAGGAAGTGAGGACTGGAACCCGGGTCCTTGCCCAAGGCATTATTTGCAATAAACCGGTGTACCACCACTCGGTCCCCTCTCAGAGTTTTCTAAACCAACTTCCCATAATATCATTATATATATATATATATATATATATATATATATATCCCATATATAAAAATATATAAACTTCTCCATGTGGCTGTGATGGAATTTGAGTTTTCTACTCGTTCTGTCTTTCTTTTGCACCAGACTGAATTCCTAGAAGTCATCAATGGGTCTCCTGCTCATTTTTGACAACTGTCCCCCTACACCCAGCTAAGTTACAGTGTGAAACTTTGAATCAGTAACTCTTTTGCTGAGTGAATATTTGTTTCCTGTTGTGTGCCCGGTCCCGAGAGCAGAGCCTACACTGGATAGGCACTCCATGAAGATTTGAGCAAATGAATGAGCGAATGAATAAATGAATGAATGAATTAATACAATGAGTACCTACCCCTTTGGGATGGATATATCTCTTTTAGTGCGGTTTGGTGAGCACTGCAGGTATCCAGGATGGACCTGGAAGTTTCCCCACGTCCGGTTTTGGAAATGAAATTTGTATTCGAGGATGCATGGCCAGTGGTCCTGGCCCTGCAGTTTGCTCAGGGCATGCCCTGTTCCTCTCTAATTTGGAAGGACTGAGCAACAGACAGGCCCTGTCCCATCCCCAGTCTGGCCTCCTGTCCCCCACAGCCTCCTGAACTCACAGGGCCTGCTGGTTTGCAGGAATCCCGGTGTGTGTGTGTGTGTGTGTGTGTGTATGTGTGTGTGTGTGTGTCTTCCCCCCACCCCCAGCCAGTGCCTTTAAATTGTCTTTAAAGAGATTGCTCAACTTTGAAAACCCCTGCAGGCGGCTGTCTGGGGTGGTTTGGATCTTGCTCAGTATTTCATTCCTTTCCCCAAATTGTTCATTATTTCATTTGCATAAATTTTAGTGGTAAGATAGTGCCCCGGGCCTAGGAAGCTCAAACAGACCTCAGAATGGGGCAGTGTTGACGACGTGGAAGGGCTTCCGTTGGTCTCGTCTGGGCGGGTGTCTGCAATTTGCTCAGACTCTGGCCTTTACAAGAGCTCGGCCACAGAAGGAAACACAAGAGGAACCCATGTTGCCACCAGAAGGCTCCACACAGAGCCTCCACCTGCCTCTTCCTGACCTGGACCTAGCCCGGCCCGGCCCCCTCTCTCTGCACGTCATCACCAAAGGCCAGCTCAGGTGGGAGACAGAAGTATTAGCCCCCTTGCTCCCACCTGGACTCTGGCATCCCTGCCCGTCAGTCAATCCATCTGCACCAGCTTATTGAGCGTTGGGTGTGGTCATGGTGAGACAAGCAAAAGACACAGGAGATAAGACCCCGGTGGGAGGGGGGTTGCACCACACAAGGCAGCTGTGTGAGGGGGTGGGGAGTTAAATCGCCCGCAAGCATGGGCATGGGGAGAGCAGGGAGGAAACTGGGGTTCCAGAGGCTAAGAACAGGGGCTTGAGGAGGAACCAGGGCTGAACTTCTCCTCAGGTGACCCTGGGTGCTTGGAGCAATCATGGGGACCAGGCACAGCGGGTTAAGTGCACATGGCACAAAGCACAAGGACCGTCTGAAGGATCCTGGTTCAAGCCCCTGACTCCCCACCTGCAGGGGAGTTGCTTCACAGTCAGTGAACAGGTCTGTAGGTGTCTGTCTTTCCTCCTCTCTGTCTTCCCCTCCTCTCTCAATTTCTCTCTGTCCTATCCAACAACAACAGCGGTGACAACAATAACAGTAGCAACAACAAGAACAACAAAAATGGCCTCCAGGAGTAGTGGGTTCATAGTGCAGGCATGGAGCTTAGCAATAACCCTGGAGGCAAAAAAGAAAAAGAAAGAGAGAAAGAAAGAAAGAGAAAAAGAAAGAAAAGAAAAGCAATCATATTTCTGGGATCCTAGGTGTGCTACTTCTCCACGTGGCTGTGATGGAAGAGGCTGGTGTGTGAGTCCAGGGATGTTGGGGGGGGGGGTTAGGGAGAGTAGTCAGAGGGATCTTTGGGGCAGAGAAACACAGTGGGCACTGCTGGGCACAGGTTGCAGTGAGGAGAGTCTTGGGGGTGGGGGAAGTGAAGCTGGCACAAGGAATTGGGGTGGGTGTGAGAGACCTCTTGAGCCAAACTAAAGATTCTAGTTGTGGGGTGCCAGGCGGTGGTGTACCTGGTTAAGTGCACACATTACAGTGCACAAGAACACAGGAACAAGCCCCTAGTCCCCGCCTATAGGGGGAAAGCTTCATGAGTAGTAAAGGTGTCTATTTCTTTCCCTCTCTATCTCCCTCTCCCCTCTCAATCTCTCTGTCTCTATCCAATAATAATAATATTCTAGCTCTGTCCTTGAGGCTCAGTAAATTCAGAACAGGTGTCTGATCAGGCAAAGGGGCTGGATAACAGACACTTCCAGGGCTGGCAAGGCAGCTCACCTGGGCAGGCTGCGGCTATACCATGCACACAACCCAGGCTGGACCCTCAGAACGCCACAAGGGAGGGAGTACAGCATGGCAGACGGGCATATTGGTGCTAGAGTCTCCCTCAGTCCAGAAAGCTCAACCCAGAATGTTGAAGCCCTAATGATGATGGGATGAGAGATGGAGGGAGGGAGAGGAAGAGGGAGAGAGAGACTGCATTTATTAATCAGGTAGCTCTGTAGGTACAAGGGGAAGGAATTGGGGTCAGGAGCCCAGACCTGATCCCACACAGGTGGAATGAAGTTGAGGGGGAGATCTCAATCTCCTAGACCTCACTCACCATCCCCACTATTGTCTAGTATGTTAAAAAAAAAAATTGGGGCTGGGTGGTGGTGCACCTGGTTGAGCGTATATGTTACAATGTGCAAGGACGCAGGTTCGAGCTCTTGGTCCCCACCTGCAGGGGGAGCTTTGCAAGTGGTAAAACAGTGCGGCAGGTGTCTCTCTTTCTCTCTCTCTCTCTACCTCCTCCTACCCTCTCAATTTCTGGCTGTCTCTATCCAATAAGTAAAGATAATTTTTAAAAAAATTTAAAAAGTTTTCTTCAGATTTCACAGTCCAAGGTGAAGCTATCACAAGGACGAATTCTGCCTTCACCTGGCAAAGGTCCTGGTGGCAAACTTTCAGGAACCCAACAGGTTTCTGTTCTGAGAGGAAGGGTCTAAAAGCTGCCCCTTAGGGCTTCAGTTTTCCAATGACTCCGTCACTCTTTCCAGAAACTGTCAGCCCCATGGCTCGGGGTTTTTGCCAAGCACCTGCTAGGAGGCTAGCCCGCTTCTACATCCAGTGAGAGAATGGAAGTGAAATTAAGCATGGCCTTGTCTTCCAGGGCTAATTGCAACTATGTTCAGTGGGATTTCATTAGAAAATACTTGTCCCAACAAGGGCAACAAAAGGGAATAAATAAATATAAAAATAAATAAATTAATTAAAAAAAGAAAATACTTTTCCCACTATCAGTCATGTCCTAGCACATATAGACACATGTATCTTCGTTTTTTTCCTGCCTCCCTTCCTTCATCTTACCTTTTCTTTCATCCATCTCTATGTCCATCCATCCATCCATCCATCCATCCATCCATCCATCCATCCAGTATAAAAGTTTGATGAGCAGCCTGGAAGGTGGTACAGTGGGTAACGTGTTAGACTCTCATGCATGAGATCTCAAGATCTCTCCCTAGTAGTGCACATACCAGAGAGATGCCTGGCTCTCTTTCTTTCTCTCCTCCTATTGCTCTCAAATACAGATAAATAATATCTTTTTTAAAATAAAAGTTTAATGAGCAATTACTATGTATGGCGGGTCCATCGTGATGTTTTCTGTTGGTTTCTTCCTTTTCATGCTACCGTGATCACAACCCAGTAATCTGATCTCATGACCAACTAATGTGTGTCATCCTTAGTGGTTTTTTTTTAAAGACTTTATTTATTAATGAGAGACAGGGAGGGAGAGAAGACCAGAGCATCACTCTGGCACATTCATTGCGGGGATTCGAACTTAGGATTTAATGCCTGTGATTCCTGTGCTTTATCCACTGACTACATCACCTTCTGGGAAAACACTTTGAGTTTTTGTTTAGTTTTTTTCTTTTGGTCTGTTTTGTACCAGAGTACTGCTCAGTTCTGGTTTATGGTGATGCAGAGGATTGAACCTGGAACTTTGGAGCCTTAGGCATGAGAGGCCTTTTGCATAATCATTATGCTACCTAGCCCTGCCGCAGCCACCTTCAGCTTGTTAAGTGCTGGCTGCACTGGAGAGTTGAAGCCAGCACACTGACACCAGTGAGCAAGCAGGATGAGTGGACCTGGGCTTGAACAGCCTGCGCAACAGTGCTGGGCTGCCAGGAAAGGGCAGATTCTCGTGTGGACAGAAGTGATGAGCAGGGTGGCCTCTCACCCTCAGAATGCCTGGCTCCAGTGGAGACAGGGTGGCAGAATGCACACCCTGCCTGTGAAGACAAGAGAAACAGATTCAGGACCGAATAGCTTAAAGCCAGACCAACAAAAAACGAGAACAAAATGCACCTCCAACATGGCAAGCAGGTAAAAGCACTGATGAGGGACTCGGGTGGTAGAGCAGCGGGTTAAGCGCACGTGGTGCAAAGCGCAAGGACCGGCGTAAGGATCCCTGTTCGAGCCCCCGGTTCCCCACCTGCAGGGGAGTCGCTTCACAGGCGGTGAAGCAGGTCTACAGGTGTCTCTCTTTCTCTCCCCCTCTCTGTCTTCCCCTCCTCTCTCCATTTCTCTCTGTCCTGTCCAACAACGACGACATTAATAACAACAATAAAACAACAAGGGCAATAAAAGGGAATAAATAAATAAATATATTTTTAAAAAGAAATTTTAAAAAGCACTGATGAAATTCACAAGATGAGGGATCGGGTGGTAGAACACATGTTGAAATGTGCAAGGACCCGGGTCCGATCCCCCAGCCCCCAACTGTAGGGGGAAAACGTTGCAAGTGGTGGAGCAGTGTTGCAGGTGTTTGTCTGTCTCTCTCCCTCCCTGTTTACCCTTTCCCGCTCAATTTTTGGCTATCTCTCTCTAATAAATAAAGATAAGAAATTTTAAATTAAAAAAAATCATTAAACGAAAAAAACCCTCACAAGGTACAAGGTCAGCAAACAGAACTGGCTTGTGGTGTGAGGGTAAGTGTCAAACCCTTGCAGCCTGGAGCCTGAGCTCTGTTGGAGCCAGAGGACCAGAGGGAAAGACAGAATCAACCGGGAGGTGGTGTACAGTTGAGTTTCTAAAATGTTGTGTTCTGGGTGTAAACCTGAGGCTGTTGACTGGCTACGGAAGAAGGGCAAACGCTAGAAGAAGAAGAAGAAGCAATAGACCTGCCAGGCAGGGGGAAGAGCCAGGAGACCAGCCCATTTTGACCTTTGCACTGGATGGAGGAAGGAACGGGGTCTCTCCTGAGGATTCCAAACCACAGCCAAGGCCTCAGGCAGGTTTATAGCCCAAATTCATGACCCCTGTGCAGGTCAAAGATAATGGTGATTTGGATGAGTGATATGATACAGGAGAGACTCAGGGAATTTAAAAGTAAACAGGACTTGGTGATGGATTAGATGATGGGAAGGAGGAAGCTGGAGGCGACAGGGGTGGTTCTTCCATTTCCAGCTTGCGTTTGTGAGGAGATGAAAGCTTTTGCATTGTGGGGAGACAACTGGATTCGGGAGGGAACATCATGACTTTGATCTTGGACCATGTTAACTTTTGACGTGCCTTTTATAGATCCAAGATGGGGTGGGGGTGGGGTAGGCAGTTAGATACACACATGTGAAGTGCAAAGATTTCTAGACTGGAGATATAAATCTGGGAGTAATTTCTTCCCCCAGAAGATGATAGTTGAATTTCAGTGAGATTAGCAAAGGAGAGAGTCAAGTTAGAAGGGAGAAAGCCCCGGGGCCCGGTGGTGGCGCATTCGCACCTACTTGAATGCGTTGAATGCATTGCAATGCGCAAGGACCCGGGTTTGAGCTCCTGGTCCCCACCTGCAGGGAGAAAGCTTTACGAGTGGTAAAGCAGGGCTGCAGGTGTCTCTCTCCCTCTCTTATCATCCCCTTCCCTCTTGATTTCTGGCTGTGTCAATCCAATAAATAAAGATAATAATAAGTGAAAAAAAATTTTTTTTCCTCCAGGGTTATTGCTGGGCTCGGTGCCTGCACCATGAATCCACTGCTCCTGGAGGCCATTTTTCCCCCTTTTTGTTGCCCTAGTTGTTGCAGCCTCGTTGCGGTTATTATTGCCATTGTTGACGTTGCTTTGTTGTTGGATCGGACAGAGAGAAATGGAGAGAGGAGGGGAAGACAGAGAGAGAGGGGAGAGAAAGATAGACACCTGCAGACCTGCTTCACCGGCTGTGAAGCGACTCCCCTGCAGGTGGGGAGCCGGGGGCTCGAACCAGAAAAAAATTTTTTTAAAGGGAGAAAGCCCAACTTCTCTTGGAAGAGCTACAGCTTTAATCATGGGCAAACCCAGAAGTGAGGAAGGGCCATAGGAGGAAAGCCAGGTGCGGGCATTGCTGCAAACATTAGAGGAAGAGAGAGTTACAGAGGAGACAAGCAAATGCTGTCAACCTTGCTGAGAGGTTTTGTAGGAGATCGGGCAACTTTGGTTGGCTTTGCAGTGTCACCATTGCCAATTGTCTGAATGCGGACAGTGTGCCAAGATCATGGAGAGGCAGTGGAAAATCTGGGCTGGAGAGGCCAGGAGAAAGGGTTCTGGAGGGAGTGAGTGGATGGAGAGAGTGCCTTTAAAGAGGGAAACAGGGGAGTCAGCCTGGTAGCACAGCGGGGTTAAGCGCAGGTGGCACAAAGCACAAGGACTGGATTAAGGATCCTGGTTCGAGCCCCTGGCTCCCCACCTGCAGGGGGGTTGCTTCACAGGAGGTGAAGCAGGTAAAAAAAAAAAAAAAAAAAAAGAGGGAAACAAGGCCGGGCAGTAGTGCACATAGTGTGAAGCACACGCACTGGACCGGCGTAAGGATCCCATTTCGAACCCCCGGTTCCCCATCTGCGGGGAGGGGGGGGGTCACTTCACAAGCAGTGGAGCAGGTCTGCAGGTGTCTATCTTGTCTTCCTCTCCCCCCTTCTCTGTCTTCTCCTCCTCTCTCGATTTCTCTCTCTCTCTCCTATCCAACAACAACAACAACAAAATGGCCACCAGGAGCAGTGGACAGAGCAGCAGCAATAACCCTGAAGGAAAAAAAAAAAGGAAAGCAACTTGAACAAAACTGCCAGTAGAGTACAAGAAGGACAGGGGCCAAAAAGAAAGGATGGCTAGGTGATGGCTTCTGCTTCCTGATTAGACTACAGGGGTGGACTCAAGCAGAGTGAGGCAGACTGACTCTGAGTTAAGACAAGCGTTCCAGTGAGCTGGAGGAGCCCCTGTCCAACTGCTTCTATTTCCTCTGAGGAGGACAACGAGGTGGGGCCTCAAACTCCAAGTGTGGAGATGATGAGGGGTGGCAGGAGCTGGAGGCCTGAAGAAGACAGGGGCTGAGGGGATGCCAGAGCATCACTCTGACATATGCCATGCAAAGGATCCAACTTAAGACTTCATTTTTGTTAACCTCCTGGGCCATGGTAAGAAATACTTGAAGTGAGAGCCAGCCTGTGGTACCCCAGGTAGAGCTATTAGGTCACAACAATCAAGGACCCAGGTTCGAGCCTCCCCATCCCCACTTGCAGAAGGAAGGGTCCGTGAGCAGTAAAAAGAGTTGTTGAGATGTCTCTCTCCCTCTCTGTGTCTCCACTTCACTCTTGATTTCTTGGTCTCTGCAATAACTAAGCAAATAAAATATTTTTTAAAAGAAATCTTTGAGGGAGTGGGGCAGTAGCACAGCAGGTTAAGCACAGGTGGCACGAAGCACAAGGACCGGCATAAGGATCCCGGTTCAAGCCCCCGACTCCCCACCTGCAGGGGAGTCGCTTCACAAGCGGTGAAGCAGGTCTGCAGGTGTCTATCTTTCCCCCTCTCTGTCTTCCCCTCCTCTCTCCATTTCTCTCTGTCCTATCTAACAATGACGGCATCAATAATGACTACAACAACAATAAAAAAACCAATGAGGACAACCAAAGGGAAAATAAATAATTTTTTTTTTTTTAAAAAGAAAGAAATCTTTGAGATAGGGCTTCGAGGGATGGAGAAGAGAGACATGAAGTGTCTTAAGGACTCACCTATTCATTCTTGACTGTGTATGACTGTGTTACCTACCATGTGTGGTACCCTAGGTGCTGAGGCTATGTCAGTCAGTGACAGGAACCCCTGCCTTCATGGAGTTTACCTTCCAGATTTGGGTGGTGGTGGCGGCGGCTGTGCAGGAAGAAGTATGGTAGGTAAATAAATGCATAGAGTGTGTATGTGCTGTGAGACAGTGTAATAAATGCTGTCAGTAAGGGTGTGTGTGTTTGCTATGAGATAAAACCAAAGCAGAGGAGAGGCGAATGGGAGGGCTGGGAAAGGGAGTGTGAGACAGGGAGGCCTTACTGAGACAGCTGAGCTGAGACTTGAAGGTGATGCAGCCATGGGAGGTGGGGTTCGCTGGTGGTCAAGGATGTGGGGAAGTTTCCATCTCCTCTGAGGTGTGAGTTTCTCCAGGACTGGATATCTGGGTGGGTGTAAAAGAGAGACTAGAAGGTCACAGACCTCCTAGGTATTGGCTTAATTATCCAAAGGGATGCTGGGATACACCCGGACGGCCCCAGGGTGAGAGGCAGAGAGGGACTAGAGTGGCCTGGAGGTTGTAAAAGATGGAGACATGAGCCTGAGAAGATGGAGGCCAGAGGGTCCTGGAAGCTGAGGAGAGGAAGAAGGGCTTCCTTCCTCCACTGGAGTGTGAGGGAGCTGCAGGGTCGCGTCTGAAAGCTGGCAGCGCCACCAGCTCCAGTTCCCTATAAAAAATAAAAACCAGGGAGTCGGGCGGTAGCGCAGTGGGTTAAGCGCACGTGGCACAAAGTGCAAGGACCTGCGGAAGGATCCTGATTAGAGCCCCTGGCTCCCCACTTGCAGGGGAGTTGCTTCACAGGTGGTGAAGCAGGTCTGCAGGTGTCTATCTTTCTCTCCCCCTCTCTGTCTTCCCCTCCTCTCTCCGTTTCTCTCTGTCCTATCCAACAACGACGACAACAACAATAATAACTACAATAATAAAAAAAAAACAACCTGGGCAAGAAAAGGGATTAAATAAATAAATATTAAGAAATCTTTAAAAAAAATAAAAATAAAAGCCAGTGTTTTTATTTCCCTGCATGGAAGCTGGTTGAAGTCTGTGGGGCAACTTGCCCCTTTTCTGCTGCCCCACAGACCTCAACCAGCCACACACAGATATTCTCTCTCTCTCTCTCTCCACCTGATGCTTTTGGTTCTTGCTGCTCTTGTTCTATCTCCTGTTTCACTAACTATCTTCAATTCCTCATTTCCTGCTGTGTGAGAATTCTGTGCCAGTGAAGAGCAAGGAAGCCTAGAGCAAGGGCCTTTGGGGCTCAAGGCCATCGCGGTAGATGAGGGAAAACTGGTGACTGCAGGTTTGGCTGCTCAGACATCGTTTTTCCTTACCTGTTGTCCTTGATTTTGCTGCAGACGGTTTAGGCTCTGCAAAAGGTGGATGGGCACAGACCATGTCAGGCACAGACCTGAGACGAGCCATATCCTAGATTGTGAGGTCATCAGAAATGACCCCACCTGACTTCTCAAGGCTGTGGCCCTGGCTCACCCCTGAGGTGACCCCTGCTGGTGAAATTCTCCTGGCTGTGTCCCAAGCAGATTTCTCTGGGTGTTTGTGTCTGTTTTCCCATGAAGAACCCCCCCACCCCCACCCCCCACCCTCAGTCCTAGACTCTGTCATTGTTTCGGGTCCCTGACTGCTTGGAGCTCTGCTCCCCATGGTAACTTGGTAAATTGTCACTTCCGTTACAGTTGTTGCCCTGTGTTAGCTGCTGTTAACAGGTGGGACCCCTTATGGCCCTCGTTCTCAGAAAAAGAAACTGAGGCATGGGGAGAGGTTAGCAAACATGCCCAAGGTCAAGTGCTTTGTGTTCATGTGTGTGGCAGACAGGGTTTGAACCCAGCCTCCAGCTCCAGGAAGCTTCTTGGAGCCTTATCTCATCTGATAAGAGGGTGCTGGTAATTACTCTTCCTTTGCAGACAGGCAGAGCAGTGCTGGAGAGGTCAGGGGCCTGACCTGGGTCACTCAGGTGGAAGGTTCTTGCCCTCTCTTGGTGTCTGGCTCTCCTGCCTCAGTGGCATTTGCTGTCAAGGGTGAAACTCTGTCCCCACCAGGCCTAGTGAATCCTGCTGCTGCTGCAGCTTGTTTGCATTTGTTAAGTTAATTTGTTTTCCAGACAGAACTACAGACCAGTGTCCCAGCCTCTTTCCCTGTGGCCCTGCGCCTGTGGGATCCTTTCTGCTGCCCCTGCTCCATCTCTGTGCTCAGGGCTGAGGTGCAAGGAGAAGGACCACTGGGCTGCCAGGACCAGAGGCCATGGGGGCCGAGGACAGCTGTGCCTCCCCCTGAGACCGCTGGCTCCCGCCTCCCCAGCTGGGCAGACACATGAAATCTGAACTCTGGAGGGAAATTTACTGCACAATAAAGGAAGAATGGCCCGCTTTGGGGACAATTAAAGCCACATTACTGTGGAATTACAGAGGACGCCCGGGGAATTAGCCAAATCCAAAGCAGCTAGTAGCATCGGGCCAAGAAATGTGGGGCGTTCACATACGGGTTCTCCCCACCCCATCCACTACTTGTACAAGGAACCTGTCTGATTCCTAAACCCCCTAATTTTAGGGCAAGAAAAAACATTTCCGAAGACTTTCACCTGAGGGGAACTATAGTCATCAAATCATCCCTACCCAGCCCAGCTAGTGCCCTAAATAGTTCTGGTTACAAAAACCAACCAAGCCACCACCAGTGGAGGTCTGGGGGGGAGGGTGAGGGGGGGGGGTTGTGAGGTTTAAACCCCCTTTTTCAGCTGAAAAAGGTGGGGGCCCAGCCAGTGCCCAGCAGGGTTCTAGTTCCAGTCACCCTGTGAGCTGTGTTAGCTTAGCGGCCTCTTCTCCCTCATCAGTACAATGGGCTTGATGGGCCTTCCTCACTCCGCTGTGGGTGAGATTATATGTGGGTGGACAGAATAAATAGAATCAGCCCCTGGGTCTTTTGTATTTTATGGCTTCCTTTGGTGAGATGAAGGTAAACTTGGACAGTGTAGGGTATTGGAGAACAAATGAGTTTTCCAGCCATACCTCCTGTGGAGAGGAAGCTGGGTGAGGGGTTGTGTTTCTGAAATGTCTAGTGGGGCAGTTTAAACTATCCTGAGCTGGGAGATCCTTCAAGACACCTCTGCCTCATTCATGCACATCTTTTTTTTTATTTCTTTATTGGGGAATTAATGTTTTACATTTGACAGTAAATACAATAGTTTGTACATGCATAACAGTTCTCAGTTTTCCATATAACAAAACAACCCCCACCAGGTCCTCTGTCATCCTTCTTGGACCTGTACTCTCCCCCCCCCCCCCCTGCTCCCCAGAGTCTTTTACTTTGGTGCAATACACCAATTCCAGTTCAGGTTCTACTTGTGTTTTCTCTTCTGATCTTGTTTTTCAACTTCTGCCTGAGAGTGAGATCATCCCATATTCATCCTTCTGTTTCTGACTTATTTCACTTAACATGAATTTTTCAAGGTCCATCCAAGATCGGCTGAAAATGGCAAAGTCACCATTTTTAAAATTTATTTATTTTCTCTTTTGTTGCCCTTGTTTTTTATTGTTGTAGTTATTGTTTCTGTTGCTGTTGCTGTTGCTGTCATCATTGTTGGATAGGACAGAGAGAAATGGAGAGAGGAGGGGAAGACAGAGGGGGAGAGAAAGATAGACACCTGCAGACCTGCTTCACCGCTTGTGAAGCGACTCCCCTGCAGGTGAGGAGCCGGGGGCTCAAACTGGGATCCTTATTCTGGTCCTTGCACTTTACGCCATTTAGTCACCATTTTTCATAGCTGAGTAGTATTCCATTGTGTATATATACCACAACTTGCTCAGCCACTCATCTGTTGTTGGACACCTGGGTTGCTTCCAGGTTTTGGCTATTACAAATTATGATGCTAAGAACATTTGTGTACACAGATATTTTTGGATGGGTTTTTTGGGTTCCTTAGAATATATCCCCAGGGGAGGAATTGCAGGATCATCAGTTAGGTCCATTTCTAGCCTTCTGAGAGTTCTCCAGACTGTTCTCCACAGAGGTTGGACCAATTTACATTCCCACCAGCAGTGCAGGAGGGTTCCTTTGACCCCCACCCTCTCCAGCATTTGCTGCTGTTACCTTTTCTGATGTATGACATTCTCACAGGAGTGAAGTGGTATCTCATTGTTGTTTTTATTTGCATTTCACTGACAATCAAAGACTTGGAGCATTTTTTTCATGTGTTTCTCGGCCTTTTGGATCTCTTCTGTGGTAAATATTCTGTCCATGTCCTCTCCCCATTTTTGGATGGGGTTATTTGTTTTCTTGTTGTTGAGTTTGGCAGGCTCTTTATACATTCTGGTTATCAGCCTCTTGTCTGATGTATGGCATGTAAGATCTTCTCCCATTCTGTGAGGGGTCTCTTGGTTTGGGTAGTGGTGTCTTTTGCTGTCATGCACATCCTTTCTTAACGCCATGCTGTGCTTAGGAGGGATGGCACATACCATTAAGGATGGAGAAACTGAGGCACGGTGAGGGGGAAACTGCTCACTAAGGTTCAAGTTGGAGTTCTCAGCAGGCCATGCCTCAAGAGGAGATTTTGCCAATTCTGGATGTGGTCTGTGTCTGCATATAGGGATGACTCCAGGTGAGTCACTGGCCACCATTGTGGGGGCTCAAGTGAACCAGCTTAGCCAGGTGTGAGCGGCTCAATCTTTGAGGACTGTCATTGCCTCCCATCTCCTGCCTTCCACTCCCTTCCATTACTTGCCTCATCCTCAGTCTCCCCACCCCCCACCCCCTTGTAATTGGAGTACTGCTCAGCTCTGGCTTATGGTGGTGCCAGGGACTGAACTTGGGACCTCTGCAGAGTCCCTTTTTTTTTATACAAGTCCCTCACACCTTTAGGACACATCAAAACTCTAGTGCAGACATTCCTGTTCCTTTGGAGATGAGGCCTCAAGGAGGGGCCAGCCTTTTCTATTCATATCTTGGGAGCATTAGGTCACATCCTGCTTGTTGCAGTCTTCTAGTTAGCAAAGTTGGAGACCCTATGGGCCATCAGAAGCATCCTGGGCCCCTGAGCAGAGCAATGCAGTGAGATCTCTGACAGTTAGTTTAGCCTAGGAGTTTGACCATACTTTGGGTGCTTAAAGAAATGCAGAGAAGGGGGGTGAACTGTCATAGCACAGGGCCCCCTCTCTTTCCTTTAAGTTTCTGTTCGTTGTGTGGTTCTAGCCTAGAAGTTTCAACAAGTCACTAACCTCAAGTTTATCAGACCTCAATCCAGAGAAGATATTCAAAATATTTAATAACCTGCTGGTGTTAACATGACACAGAGATGCCAAATGCATAAAGGGGTGTGCGTCCATTTCCACATAGCACCACTCCACTCTGCCCCCCCCAAATGTGTGGAACCCTCCCCCTCCCAAGACTGCCTGGAATTTTACCTAAATTACTGCTGTCCATTGGCTCTCCTTGATCACAAGGCCTTTTTAAGAAGATGCTCAGCTGCAGGGCCATGAAGAGAAGAACATGGTCCCAGATTGCTAACTGCAGCCTGTAATTTAGGAGATTGTTCTCAAAGGTCCATTTGGATTCACTCTCTCCCCAAACAAATACCCAGTGGAAAGGTTCATCTGTCTCCTTTCCATACGCAGTCCTGACCTGGAGGGAGGACTGAGAGTCACTTGTAGTCAGCAAGATCACACTAATTAACTCATGTCTGAGAATGTCAGTAGGTCAGTCGTGGCTTTGAATGTGGAAGTGTTGAGAGAGAAGGTACTATCCAGAAATAGGAGTGGTTACAGGTGTGGCCTAGAAAGGGGGAGATGGGGCTTTGGTTTTAAAAGGCTTAACCTTTGAGCTTTTGGGGGTCTCTCTCTCTCTGCTCAGATCACCATGTGACCACCACAGTGTAAGTCTCCACCTCTCTCTCTCTAACTTGTGAATGCCCTAACTTGTGAATGTTTTCTAATAAAAAGTGTAATAAACTTGATAATCATGCTCTCCCTTCAATTCTTTGCTGAAAAAAATGTGTGAGGGATCTTTTAGAACTGGGATGGGGTGGGGTGAGGGGGCAAATGCTGTTCTCCTTTTACCCCCAAACACAAGGATCTTCCAGCCTAGACATGGAGAGCAGTCTCCACTGAGGCTGTTTGAGTTGGAAGGGCTTTATCAGTCTAGTTCACCTTCCCCAGGACTAGAATCTCCTGCATTGTGTTCCTCTCAGCGGAGTGCCTCCTGGAACATCAGACTCATAATCTCTGGTAGGAAGGTGGGGGGTGGGTGCATTTCATTTCAGGCCAGTTAGAATCTGCCATTTCCTGTCCCTCCCTGAATTCTCTACTAAGTCTCCTATTTTCTGCAGTGACATGATGCTTAGCTCAAGTCTTTCATTGTAATCCTATAAGCACTTAACTGATGTTTAAATACATTCACTTACTAGGTTGATGAAAATAACTGAATTCAGAACTGGGGTTCAGAGTTTAATCAGTTCTATCATTGAGCATGTCTTGATTGAAAATGGCCCTTCTGTTGTTGTTGTTATTTGTTTATTTTTTTAGATTTTATTTATTGGGGCCGGGTGGTGGAGCTCCTGTTTGAGTGCACATGTTACAGTGCACAAGGACCTGGGTTCCAGCCTCAAGTTCCCACCTGCAGGGGGAAAACTTCACGAGTGGTGAAACAAGTCTGCAGGTGTCTCTCTGTTTCTTTTCCTCTCTAGCTCCTCCTCCCCTCTCAATTTCTCTCTGTCTCTATCCAATAATAAACAAATAAGAAATTTAAGAAAATAAATATTTTAATTATTTATTGATGAGAAAGATAGGAGGAGAGAGAGAAAGAACCAGACATCACTTTGGTACATGTACTGTGGGAGATTGAACTCAGGACCTCATGCTTGAGAGTCCAATGCTTTATCCACTTGACTGTCTGTTTCCCAAACCACTGAAAACAGCCCTCCTAGGGAAGGGTACAGAGTTTGAATCACTCAGAGCATAATGGCCTTCCTTATTCCTCCTGTTTCTCCTCGAGTAGCAGTGACCCTTGGGCGGGGAGTGAGGGGGTGAGAAGGGGTTGCTTGTGAAATTAGGGCATGGCAGGCCCTTTGCAAGTCTGGCTACAAGGCGCCAAGATATTCCCATAGTCAGACCACTTTTTGACTCATCTGACAGGGTTCCCTCCCCTCCCCACTTTTCTTGTATCTCCTTGTAGTCTTACACATGGGATTTCTGTTCTCATTTAGCCGATGGAGGAAGGGGGTGGTGATTAAGGAAGGACAGCTGGCCCTGACCAAATAGGAACTGAACAGTCAGACAGTCCTAGGGACTCAGAAAAGCCTGAATAGGTGTTTTCCTGTTGAGTTGAGGGACTCTCTTTCCATCTTCTGGGGCTTGTGGCTGCTGAGAACATCATTTTGATAAGCATTATTGTGTGAAACCTCATGTCTTAGGCAAAGCAGAAGTCTGACTGGGGTCTGGAGCCTGGAAGGTGTTGGGCAAGGGCTTGTCAGATAGCACATGGGGCTTGTTTTCACCAAAGAGTATTTGTTGAAAATTCCAACTTCACTGGATGCCTGATGTCTCCCTCCCTCCCTCCCTCCCTCCCTCCCTCCCTTCCTCTCTTTTGTTCTTTCTTTTACAGTTTCTTCTTTTAATTTCTCATATATTTATTTATTGCATAAAGGCAGATGGTGAGAAATCAAGAGGGAAGGGGGAGGATAGAGAAGGGGAGAGAGAGAGAGAGACCTGCAGCACTGCTTCACTGCTCGTGAAGCTTCCTCTCCACATGTGCACTCTACTTGGCGTACCACTGCCCTGCCCACTTTTTATTTTATTTTATTTATATCTCATTTATTTAATTTTTAATGGGAGACAGTGACATCAGAGCACTGGTGGTACTGCAGATTGAATTTAGGGCCTCGGAGCCTCAGGCATGAAAGCTTTTTGCGTAACCATGAAGCTATCTCTGTAGCCCTGTCTGTATTTTTATTTGCCTAATCTGGCACCCCTAATTGGAGAGTGAATTAGGAAAAGCAGCAAGCACACTAGTGATGACCTAGAGTGGTCCATGGGGACTGCGGTTCTAGCCTTTAACCAATCACAGATAGGAGCCTAGCTCTCTTGGGCACACATACACCTGTATGCTGGGTCACAACCCTGGGGCAGTTGGGGCTGGTCTCTGGGGTGTATAGTTAACTATATGATTCAAATTAAGTGACTGATCAAACAGAGAGGAACACAGCCTGTGGGATGGTGGTGAAGAGAGAAAGAAAGGTGTCCTGGGAACTGCATAGTTAACTGTCTGCTGTTAAGGGAACAGAATCAACTGCAAATCATTAAACTTCCTTCTCCACCAGCCTATCCCCCTGCTGCTTGGAGTCCCTTGCCAGACTCCTGCGAGGAGACCCATTGCAGATGGGAAGGGACTCTGGGGAGCCACAGGCCGGGCTTGGCTGCAGAGCTGACAGATCAGCCCTCCATGTAATAAACCACAGGGACTGGGTGCTGTGCCTCTGGGTAGTTGGGCAGGGAAGGAAGTCCCTGTGTGGCTGGATTGGCATTTGGGCTGGAAGGACAAGATGCAAGGCAACGGGCCTTCAGGGCAGCCAGAGTGGCAGAGGATGCTGAGATAGTCCCCGCTACACTGGAAGTCCCTGGGCTTCGGGAGTGAACAGCTGGGGGTTTGTCAAGGATCTTTCTGCCTGTGGCTGTCGCACCCTTGCCGGAGGTCTGGAAAAAGTCCAGGATTAGGAGTGCTCCCTAACTTGTTCCAGGTCCTTGGCAAAGCCGCTTTGACTGTCAGGGCCTCATTTTTTTTTTTTTTCTTGTCTCTTCAAGACGAGAAGATAAACTAGGAACAACTTGGAAATCAGAAACCAGCTTCTTCGAAATCCCCTCGCCACCCCCTAGGACAGCATCCTCTTTCCCTATTTGGCTCATCTTGGGTGTGGATGGGGCTGGGATGGGGCTGTACATACCAATTCTCGTTCTAAGGCAGCAGCCAGAGCCCTAGTAGGCTGACCTCTGCTTTGAAACCAACACCCTCAAGTGCAAAAGAGTTTGCATCTTGTCATCAGTGGGCAGCCATGGTAGGTTCCAGAACGGGGTAGTGCCAAGGTGCAAAGAGTGTTTAACGAGGGGAGGAATGGCTGTTTGGAGTTGCAAGTGCCACACAGGGGGCCAGGGCTTGAGTCCTAGAGGGAAATGAAGGGCTGCCTGGGGTGAGGTTCTGGAAGGGGTTCCAGTGGGAGGATCTGAGGAACACTGCAGACAAAGAATTGATGACGGCTCAGGCCTTCCCAAAGCCTCCCCGGCATTTCCTCCATAGAGCAGAGCCCTGCCCACTGGGGCATGTTTGTGTAGCAGGAGCTGGAGTTGTGTAGCAGGAGCTGGAGTTGCTTCTGATCAGCAGCAGAAGGCCTGGGAGACGTTAGTTAGGAAGGAGGGGATCATTTCAAAGCCTCCAGGAGAGGCACAACAGCCAGAAAAGGGCAGGGGAAAGAAAAGGCTAAGATGTTTACAGAGGGGGGAGGAGGCAGTGGAAAAAATGACGACTGGGGGGCATGGCCTTTCCTGCATAGTCAACTGGGGAGGGCCTAGTCGCCCCACATGGCAGAGAAAGTGCCAGCTGACAGACCTTGGCTGCGATTGGGGGAGGGGGGCAGGTGGGGAGGGCAGCAGGGGCGCTGGGCTTGGTACCTTTGACCCTCCCAGGGGCCTCAATGCCAGCCCTACAGAATACCCTACCTTGTCCCTCCTCCAGCGTTCAGCTCACAGGGACCATCCTGGGCCACTGGTGTGTCGCTGGGTTGGAGTTCACCTTTCTGCTTGGGAAAAGATTGACCCTTGGGAGCTGGGATTCATCCCCTGCCCCCCTGCCCTCCTCCAGAAGTCCGAGAGAGTCTGGCTGGGTGGGGGCTCAGCTCCTAGGACTCTTTGGTCTGACATCTTAACAAAGGGATCAGACCTGTCCCAAGCCGGCACAGGTGTGAAGAGCTTGTTTCTTTAGTGTTTGCTCAGCCCTATTAGTGGCCTGAAGGACTGTTGACAGAAAGTCTTTTTGTGTGCAGACTTGGCTAAAGCTCTCTAAGCCCTCCACAAACACAGGCCACTTATCTCCAGGGACTTTATCAGAAACCATCTAAAGCCAGTCTTGGGCCTGCTGGGAACTGGGGGCTTCCTTGACTGACACCAGTGACTGGGTTTAGAAAATGATTCCTTGGTGGTTTTTTTCTCCTTCTTTTTCTTCTTTCTTTTTTTTTTCCTACCCCCTTGATCCACCTCTTGTGGTGGATTCTGTTTCTGATAGCAGAGATAAAGAACAGGTCTGGGGGTCAAAGATTTTGTTTTCACATTGGAGCTTGGGTGTGGTAGTGCAGGGGTGGTGGGGGGTGGCATGGCAGATAATGGTTGTGGCTCTTCTAGGCCTCCTATCTCCCAAAAAGACTTGGAGAGAGCTCAGTGGGCAGCTTCCTGTAGGAACCTGCCATTGCCTCAGCCCCTCCCCATCTCCAAGGTCCCCATTGGCCTCCAAAGTGGACAACGTTTTCTCCCTCAGAATGGCGTCTTAAGACCAATACCCCGCCACACCTTCTCCTTCTTGGAAGACACAGGTGGGTACGAGGCCTTTGAGCTGCTCCTCTTCTGAGGCTGCACCACTGCTGAAGGTCCCCATCCCTTCAGATCTTAGTTATCTGGAGGTGGTCTTAATGCTTTGCCCAGGATCCTGGTTGGTCTCACTCCAAGTATGACTGTCGAATGGGCAGTGACAGCCTCACTTGGGAGCTAGTTAGCAGAGCAAACTTCACACCCCACCTACAGCCTTCAGAGGCAGAAATTTCTGGGGTCTGTGCTTGGAGGAGCAACCCTGTGGACTTGACCCACCCAGCTTTGTACAGAAGTGACCACTCTACAGCAGCTGTGCTGTCCCACACAGAGTCCCAGGTGGTACCAGGACTCTGCTCATATTTGCTGAATGAAGAAACGAATAAGCAGTCTTGCACAAGTAGGTTCCATTGGGCATGTCACCAATCACCTCCCCCACCCCATCTCCTGTCTTGAGGTACCGTATTCTCCCCCCACACATCCCCTGGGATGGTGAAGGACCTCACAGAGCACCCTCACCTCTCCTGGTCTCTGTCAGATCCAGTATGAATCCTCTCCTTCCATTTATGTCTGAGTTGCCCAGGTCTCCTGACTGTGTCTAGATGATGGTTTTCAACAGCCTTTGTTTATCTGTTTAATCAAAAGGGACACAAAGCACCCCAACTGATTGCAAACCCCAGAACCTTGCCTGAAACCAGACTTCTTTTCCACGTGATACTTCTCATCCCCTGGTGGCTGCCCTGTCTACCTAACCCGTCCACGAATCTTTGTTGACACGCTTTAAGCCTCATGTTTTGTGCTACGCAGCGTAGACCTCTGTAGGAGGAGACGGAGCACAGCATTCTTCAGACTTGTATCCCACCAACTACCTGCGAAGGCTCTGTAAGGGCGGCAGGTAGGGGAACCTTGGCTATTCTGTTCACCTGGCCTGGTGCCAGGGATGTAGTAGGTGCTCAGTACATACCCGCTGAATAAATTCACAAGTAACTACAGTCGCCTGATCCAAGCCCGGGCTTTGTTTTGCAAATGTGTCTATATAAGCTCATTTGGCTCATGCCCAGTTTGCCTGTAAACTCAGAAGGGCCCAGACACCAGAACTGCTTGGACCAGTCCTGCCTCAGCCCCTTCCCAAAGGGAGTCAGCTCAGAGCGTCCCAGGTGCTGGCAGGAGCCAGGAGTGTGGCAAGCAGTGACTGTCCAGACTGTCAAAAGCTGAAAACTGAACTAAACCCCCCCCCCCCCATTCTGGGCTGTCTGAAGCCACCTCTGTGTTTGAACAGGATGCCTGGGGATGGGCAGTGAATGTGAACAGTCGGAGCAACGCTGGTGAGACCGTTCAGGTGGTTGTTCTGAGGCTCCTCTCAGCATTTCTTTCCCCTGCATCGTCACGATGGCCTCCATCAGTCCCTGACCCTCTCTGCAGAGTTGGAAGTTTCTGGCTCTCTGGTGTGCTGGACCACTGGCTGTCCCTCTCCCTCCTGAGAGCGAAGCCCGCTGAGGGTGGGGTTCCGTTCGGCATAGAACTCTAGGCCTTGTACCCCTACAGCGCTTGGTCCTTTTAAAGGGAATTTCTCTCAACCATGGGCATCATTCGAAGCTTCCATTTGCTCTTAGAGAACAGTATTTTAGCAGACCGAGAGGGTAAAAGCTCACCCACCATGGGGGTGGGCATCTTGGGTGGGAGCACTGCTGTTCTGGGCACTGAAGGGTGTTTGTCAGCTCCCCTTGATTCTAGACCCTACAAGCTAGCGGTACCTCCTGCCTCCAGCGTGACAACCAGAGTATTTGCAGACACTGTAAAATGTCTACCGAGGGGCCCAAATCACCCCCAGTTGAGAACCACTGCTCTAAGCTGTCCACCTCCACCCCATGGAAGATTATGAGCACATTGTGTGTGGTGAATAGGTGTTTCATGGTCCTTAGCCAGCAGCCACAGACAAAGTTAGCAGAGAAACTTTGGAGGGCAACGGCAGCATCTGTCTCAGTACCGCATGTGTCCATCATGTCCCAGCCTGCCCCTGTGGGTCTGGACACATGGAATTGTGTTGCTAACTGTGGCCGGGCTGAGGGCCACATTTCTTCCCTGTGTACAGGCAGCCCGGGGCTGGGGACTGACTGGGTTCTTGTCTACGATGCCATCAGTCTGTCTGTGGATGGTACATATGTAGACCAGTTATCGAGGACTGTTGAGCTGCAGATACAATTCCAGAGTCCCCTGGTAATTGTTACACAAGAAGAGTTACATGGGAAAACCTTCTCAAAGGAACGCTTTGAATGGGAGGGAAGAACATTGCGGTGGACGCTGCTGTGTGTTAGGGGAGTCAGAGGGGGACCCCTGGATGCAGCAGCACAGACCTGTGACCAAAATGCCTTTCTGTTCCACTGACAGAGCTTCTCAGTTTGGAGGTTTGAGAGATCCAGGGTCAGAGACCCTAAAACTGCAGGCTTAGCTACATCCGTTGGTGTCTTTCAGGGCCTTGGAATAGCCCCGATGGGATGGGAATACTTCAGGGTCTTTCAGGAGAGGACCAACACCTGGATCCTAAATCCTTCAAGCCAGTGAAGACAGAAGTTCATCCTTCTTGTGTGCCTAGGATCTAGGAGGAATGCTGGGCATCTTAGAGGTGGACTCTTTGCCTTAAAGCACTGCCACCTACTCAGGCAGACAGCCACCAGATCAATGACGTAAAGAAGCAAGTCAAGTGTTAGTCCAAGCCAACAGTTAAAGGAATGCCGCGTGTTGTGTCTTGTCGGTGTGCCATACAGGAAGGCTCCAGAACCTTCATCTGTACTGCTTCTTAACTACCTATCCCCTACCCACACACCACACTTCCATCCATCCCTGCACATATCCATCATCCATCTGTCCATCCATCTATCCATCCATCATGCATCCTTGCATATGTCCACCCAGCATCCATGACCCATGCCTCCATGCATCCATCTGCCATCCATCCATACTTTCTTTTCTTTTTTTTTTTTTTTTTAATTTTCCCTTTTGTGGTCATTGTTGTTTAACATTGTTGTGGTTATTGATGTTGTTGGATAGGACAGAGAGAAATGGAGAGAGGAGCGGAAGACAGAAAGGAGGAGATAAAGACAGACACCTGCTGACCTGCTTTACCACTTGTGAAGTGACTCCCCTGCAGGTGGGGAGCCGGGGGCTCGAACCAGGATCCTTACGCTGGTCCTTGTGCTTTGCGACACGTGTGCTTAACCTGCTGCGCCACCGCCCGACTTCCCCCATCCATATTTTCTTTTACTTGTTCATTTCCACAAGCTTTATCCTTCCTTCTCACTCATTTTTTTTTAAACGCCACCCTGTCCACTAGGAACCAGCACAGCTGAAGAGAGCCTTTATCCCATTTATCCTAGAGCTTGTTTCCGAAAGCACTTGTCTGCCTCTTGCCTCCATCAGGGGAGCCCTGGACAGCTGAGAGTACACACCCTATGTTTGTCTCCCTCCTGGATGGTGGCACAGAACGGGCGCAGAGCAAGAGTGCCCTACACATGTGTCGGATTTGAACTGGCAAGGGACAAAGAAGGGCTGGGCAGGACTAGAAATACCTAAGGAATAGTGAGGGCAGGAACACTTGAAACTAGAACTTCAGAGGATCTGTTATTGGGAGAGGAAAATGAGCCGTCATCTCGGGGGCCCCTACCCCTGTGGATGGTGCATATGTGAACTGGTTATCTGGGATGTTCAGTTGCAGCCAGGATTCTGACTGAGGGGGTTTCTCCTCTTCCCTCATGCCCATCTTTTATACTCTTAGGTCTGAAATGCCATCCCATGTGATGTGCCCTGGGTCACCTCCATGTAGACGCCAGAAGGCACAGAGTTTGGGATTAAACCAGGGCATCACTCTCTAGGTGATTGGGTGTCCCCTGAACAGGACAAAGCACCTTACAGGACACCCCCCCGCTCTTACAGGTTCCCCAAAGCTGCTCAGCTGTCCACCCTCTTTCTCCCCCCTGGGTTGACCTCTCCCTGCCATGCTCACAAAGCTGCTTTTTCCTTTCTGCCTTGAAATCTGATAATGAAACTCATACCCAATATTTTTTCCTGCGGGAGAAGCTGCAGATAAACAGGAAGGTGCGAGGGATTAAGATGTCCCTCTAAGGAAGAGGCTGGTTATGGGCGGGGAGTTGGGTGACATCTCTGCATGGAGTCAAAGGGTCCAGATGTGAGCCCTTTGCCTGATGCATTTTTCCATTTGTGCAGAGAAAATAAAACAAAAAGAAAAGAAAACAAGCTGTAAAATACTTTGCAGAAGCCCGAGCATGGGCAGTTGTCACTTGATGTCCCCTGACAGCTTCAAGAGGAGGGGGAGAAAGGAACCCTGGTCTTTTGATGTTTGGCCTCTGAGCTTTCTTTCGTGTGGCCAGTTGTTTGGGAAGAACCTTTTGTTGGTGTAAGGTGCATGTGGGAGAGAGAGAGTCCAAATCTAGGTCCCTCTTGGGCTGGGAAAGAGTGGGTTCTGAGCTCCCAGGCGGGGACCAGAGAATGAGGGACAGTGAGAATGGTTTTTCTGTTTTTTGCTTAATTTCTTTATTGGGGGGATTAATGGTTTATAGTGAACAGTAAAATATAGTAGTTTGTGAATGTGTAACATTTCTCAGTTTTCCACATAACAATTCAACCCCCATTAGGTCCTCTGCCATCCTGTGCCAGGACCGGAACCCTCCCCCCACCCCAGAGTCTTTTTCTTTGGTGCAATGCACCAACTCCAGTTCAAGTTCTGCTTCTGATCTTGTTTTTCAACTTCTGTTTGTGAGTGAGATCATCCCATATTCAACTTTTTTGTTTCTGACTTATCTCACTTAACATGATTCCTTCAAGCTCCATCCAAGATGGGGTGAAGAAGGTAAATTCACCATTTTTGTTTTAATTTCATTATTGGGGGATTAATGTTTTACAGTCGATTGTAAATACAATAGTTTGTACATGCATAACATTTCTCAGTTTTCCACACAACAATACAACTCCCACTAGGTCCTCTGCCATCCTGTTCCAGGACCAGAACTCTCCCTTCCACCCACCCCGGAGTCTTTTACTTTGGTGCAATACACCAACTCCAGTTCACATTTTGCTTTGTATTTTCTCTTCTGATCTTGTTTTTCAACTTCTGTCATATAGATCCTTCTGTTTCTGACTTATCTCACTTAACATGATTTCTTCAAGCTCCATCCAAGATGGGGTAAAGAAGGTGAATTCACCGTATTTAATAGCTGAGTAGTATTCCATTGTGTATATAGACCACAACTTACTCAGCCAATCATCTGTTGTTGGACACCTGGGTTGCTTCCAGGTTTTGCTATTACAAATTGTGCTGTTGGGAGTTGGACGGTAGTGCAGCGGGTTAAGCACATGTGGCACAAAGTGCAAGGACTGGAGTAAGGATCCTCTTTTGAGCCCCCAGCTCAAAGGTGGGGACCTGCAGGGGAGTTGCTTCACAAGAGGTGAAGCAGGTCTGCAGGTGTCTGTCTTTCTCTCCCCCTCTCTGTCTTCCCCACCTCTCTCCATTTCTCTCTGTCCTATCCAACAATGATGACACCAATAACAACAATAATAACTACAACAATAAAACAACAATGGCAACAAAAGGAAATAAATAAATATTTAAAAATATTTTTAAAATAACAAATTGTGCTACTATGAACATAGTTATACACAGATCTTTTTTGCTAGGTATATTTGGTTCCTTAGAATATATCCCCAAAAGAAGAATTGTAGGGTCATAGGGTAGGTCCACTTCTAGCCTTCTGAATTTAGGATGGTTTTTACAGAGGACACAAGATTAGCATTTGTCTCCAAGCTGGACCACAAGATGCTGCTACTAGTGTGGCCTTTTGAGATGCAAGAAGGGTCAGAGGAAGTGAAAACTTTACAGGGGGGCCTTGTAGATCCCCAATAGTGTGCTACCACTGGTGCTTTCTAACTTAGGCAGAAAGATCCAGATGCCCAGATGCATCTAGTCTCAGCAAGTTCCATTTAGTGATGTGGGGCTTTGCCTTTGGGGCTTTGTCAGCAGCCAGAAGACCTGCGTTCTAGTCCCAACTTCGCATCTTACTAGTTTAGTGCCCCTGAGATGGTCCCTTATCCTCTCTGAGTGTCCCACCCTCCACCTGACTGAGTGTGTCCAAAGACAGGTGTGTATGTGTGAGGCTCCTCTATGCTGGCCACACAGTTGAGCTCAGCCCCAAGGGCTGGAGGTGTTGACTGACACCTGGGGAGACTCTCAGGCTTCATTCTCTGGCTGCCTTCTAGCAGCTTTTCTACTTCAAGGATGAGCTGAGTCTTTTGCACCCCTATCAGCCCCCCCAAAGTCCATAAGCAACACTTTCTCTAAACCCCAAAGCTACCTCTACTTTACATGGTAAATTGAGTGACTGATGGGGGTGTGATTTAGGAGATGGCTTGAACATTTAAAAGAAACTTAGCAGAACACCAGAGAGAAAACTTTAAAAGGGCAAACAGCACTACGAATCCACTGCTCCTGGAGGCCAGTTTTTCCATTTTTTACTGGTTAGGACAGAGAGAAATCAGGAGAGGGGAAGAGAAAGATAGACACCTGTAGACCTGCTTCACTGCCTGTGAAGTGACACTCCCACCCCTCACCCCCCGCCCCTGCAGTTGGGGAGCCAGGGGTCTCAAACCTGCATCCTTTTGCAGGTCCTCGAACTATGTGCACTTACTCGGTGCACTACCGCCCAGCCCCACCACTTTTTAATCACAAAAATAAGGAACTGGTAAAATATTTGCAGCTTGTAGTGTAGGGAAAAAAAAAAAGCAAATGATTGTCCATCATATGTGAGAGCTCTAGATTTTGTTTTAAAGAAAAAGACAAACTCAAAGCAACCTTATTTGAACACTGGGCTAATAGAATGAACAAATTTACATACTAAAGGACTATGAATAGAAAAACAAACACGTAGAGAAATATCCAACCTTACTGTTGGAGACCTGCAAATTAAAATTGTATGTGTGTTTTCCTGAACAGTTAGAAAAAGTTTTGTTTGTTTATTGATAATTCAATGGTTTCCCAGTACAGTTGTTAGCACCTGGGCAGTTTCCCATCTCGCTGTGATAGGTGTTTGGAAAACACTGTCAGTCCCCAGCATGGGTCCTTTCTCATCATCCTGTACTGAGACCTGAAAGCCCCCTAGCATCCATGCACTCCCCCCAAAAGGGTTTTTTTTCTTTAGAATACTGATAAAACATGCACATTTTTGTCTTTTCAAGGATGTGGTGAAAGTTCTCTGTTCTGCTGGTGGAGACAGGCGAGGTGACTTAGCCAACAGACATTTATTTTTCAGAGTCCTGCAGACTGAAAGTCCCAGGTCAAGGTGTCAGCAGGTCTGATTTATCCCTAGGCCTCACTTTGACTTGTAGATGCCGCTCTCCCTGTGTCCTCACACGGCCTTGCTTTTCTTCACACGTGTGTGCACATGCATACACACGCACGCGCGCACACACACACAGAAAGAGCCTGGTGTCTCTCTTTTTTTTTGCCTCCAGGGTTATCATTGGTGCTTGGTGCCTGCACTACAAATCCACTGCTCCTGAGGCTATTTTTCCCCCATTTTGTTGCCCTTGTTGTTATTGTTGTTGTTGGATAGGACAGAGAGAAATGGAGAGAGGAGGGGAAGACAAAAAGGGGGAGAGAAAGATAAACACCTGCAGACCTGCTTCACCATCTGTGAAGCGACTCCCCTGCAGGTGGGGAGCCGAGGGCTCAAACCGGGATCCTTATGCCAGTCCTTGCGCTTTGCGCCATGTGCACTTAACGTGCTGAGCTACCGCCCAACGACTCCCATTCAGTAACACCTTTAAAGGCTTTGTCTCTAAAAAAAAAAAAAAAGTCACATTCAGAGGTTATCAGAGTTAAGTTTGTGTGGGAGGTGGGGGGCTGGAGATTGAATTCAGGGCCTCCTTCATGTGAAGCACGTGCGCAGCCAATGAGCTACTTAGGGATTGAGTGAGGGGGCCAGGGCTTCTGAAAAAGACCTCCAGCCATGTTTCGGGGCAGGAAGTGGGAGAGGGACAAGGCTTCTTCCGGCTCCTGAGGGTGTGGCTCTATTCCCTGATGCCTCTCCTCTCTCTCTCTCCACAGCGTGTAACTGCAACCTGCACGCCAGGCGCTGCCGCTTCAACATGGAGCTCTACAAGCTGTCGGGGCGCAAGAGTGGGGGCGTCTGTCTCAACTGCCGCCACAACACTGCAGGCCGCCACTGCCACTACTGCAAGGAGGGCTACTACCGAGACCTGGGCAAGCCCATCACCCACAGGAAGGCCTGCAAAGGTGAGAGAGGGGCCTGGGGCAACACTAGCTGCCTCTCCCCTCTCCGTCCTTCTCCTTCCTTCTCCTTTTCCACTTCTTTCGCTTTCTCTAGACCCCATACAAATTCTCTTAGACTAAGATAATCCCCCTCTCCCTGACACACACACACACACACACACACACACACACACAGCCTCCCTGGTATTTGGAGGTGGGTGTAAGCCGAAACAAAGGGGCGATGGAGAACTGGCTCCAGGGAGAAGAAAGGAGAAGGTGTGATCCCTCAGAGGGTGCAGGGCCCTGGGCCGCAGCCTCCGCCCCCTCCGGCTTCTCAGTCAGTCGGCACAGGTGTGCCGCATACCATAGGGCGGGGGCCATGTCCACCCGGTTTGCTGTTGACACAAAGGACTCTCTTTCACCCAGACCCTGCAGATGCAGTTCTGTGGATGTGTGTGACCTCCTCAATGCCCCCAGCCCCCGACATTTACACAGACATACACAGTCTCAGTCAGCGGTGGGGTTGGCAGCTTCTGGGGCCAAGGTCTCAGAGGGAACATTTAACCTGCAAATAGCTTCACTGTGAAAGAAAGAAAGAAAGAAAGAAAGAAAGAAAGAAAGAAAGAAAGAAAGAAAGAAAGAAAGAGAGAGAGAAAGAAAGAAAGAAAGAGAGAGAGAAAGAGAGAAAGAAAGGGAGAGAGAGAGAAAGAGAGAGAGAAGGAGAGAAAGAGAGAAAGAAAGAGAAAGAAAGAAAGAAAGAAAAGAAGGAAAGAAAGAAAGAAAGAAAGAAAGAAAGAGAGAGAAAGAAAGAAAGAGAGAAAGAGAGAAAGAAAGGGAGAGAGAGAGAGAGAGAAAGAGAGAGAGAGAGAAAGAGAGAGAAAGAAAGATGGAGGAAGAGAAAAAGAAAGGAAGGAAGGAAGAAGAAAGAGAGGGCTGGGTGGTGGTGCACCAGGTTACATGCACACAGTAGGAAGCTCAAGAACTGGTGTAAGGATCCCGGTTCAAGCCCCTGGCTCCCCACCTGTAGGGGGTTTGCTTCACATGCAGCGAAGCAAGTCTGCTGGTGTCTGTCTTTCTCTCTTCCTCTCTATCTTCCCCCTCTTCTCTCAATTTCTTTGTCTATCCAATAAAATGGAAAAAATAGCCACCAGAAGCAATGGATTCATAGTGCCGGCACTGAGCCCCAGAGATAACCCTGGAGACGGAAAGGAAGAAAGGAAAGGGAAAGGGGAAGGAGAAGGAGAAGGAAAGGAAAGGAGAAGGAAGGAGGGAGGGAGAGAAAGAGAGAAAGGAATTATAGGCAGAAAGGAGATTGACTATTTTTGTTCATTGAAGCAAGCACTGATGTTTTAACTTTGCTATTTGTTTTCTTCTACTAACAAAAACGAAGCAATGGTCAGATGACTCAGAGGAGCCAAGACATTGCCAGGAAATTTAGTGACAGTGCGGGGGGAGAGAAGTAGGGGGCCCCCAGCCCACATTAGCTTTGGGGAATTCCTGGAACCAGGACTCCCTGAGTCCAAAGTGTGGGACCTAGAGCCACGGATTGTTGTGAGCACTGCTACCTTAGAGAATATTTATCTCTCAAGGCTCTTGTGCCAGAGTCCAGCATGGATGGGGTCCTGGCAGCACCTGTCTAGACTTTCCATGGCAGAACCAACTCCTGGCAGACATCTGCCTGGATGATGAGCTACAGAGGAGAAAAACCCTCCTGTAGCCATGCTTAGCATTTGGTTGAAGCCCAAATATCATCTTCTGAACAGGAAATCCACCAGATGTTGGGCATTTGTGTACAAGACCGATTACATAATTTGTGGGTCCCCAAGCGACATAAAAACAGGGGGCTCCTTGTCCAGAATTTGCGAAGAATTTTCAAATGGTGGCTGCAGCAGACTGGAGTGGGCATGTGCCCTTCCGAGTGCAGGGTCCATAAAGCTGGCCCTGCTTGTGCGGGGCCGTGTTTCTCCATGAAAACAGGTTCCCCTGCGTCTCCTCTAGGGAGAAATCTCTTAGGTTCCAAATCAATGAGGATGAGTTGGGTGGCTCCCAAGGCACAAACTCTCCTTCCAGATCCCTCTCTGTGGACTTAAGACTGCCTCTGGTATTTGCCAAGAGAAATTTAAGTCTAAAGTTGTTTCCATATGAAACAACAACTCACAGTTGGTCTGGGGGACGACCCTTCAGGAGACTTAGAGCAGAGAGTGAGAAGGTAATGGACGCAAACAAACAAACCGGCAAACAAGCAACACCTTGAAAACCTCTACAAATGTCAGGAAGACATAAGCCGGGGGCATGACTAAGGAAAGAGGACTTGAGCCTGGGGGTGGCGCACCTGGTTGAAAGCACGCGTTACAATGCATAAGGACCTGGGTTTGAGCCCCCAGTTCCCAGCTGCAGGAGGAAAGCTTTTTGAGTGGTGAAGCAGGGCTGCAGGTCTATATCTATATACCTCTATCTATCTGTCTGTCTGTCTGTCTGTC
Organism: Erinaceus europaeus; assembly: GCF_950295315.1. Lineage (NCBI taxonomy): Eukaryota > Metazoa > Chordata > Mammalia > Eulipotyphla > Erinaceidae > Erinaceus > Erinaceus europaeus. The sequence continues at coordinate 87,535,108 of NC_080173.1, forward strand.
TATCTATCTTCCCCAACTCTCTCAATTTCTGGCTGCCTCTATCCAATAAATAAATAAAGATAATTTTAAAATTTTAAAAAGAAAAAAGAGGACTTGGGTTTTCAGAGAACAGAATTAAACGTCTTTCACCTGTGCCCAAGTGCTTATTGTTTCTTTCCTGCAGAAGAAATTGAAGCTGGTTGCACATCTATTTCTTGGGTGTTTGATCAAGAAATTTTAACTAGCAGGGACCACTGTGCCTTGGACATGAAGTTCTGGGCTCTATGTAGACAGGCCTCTTGTCCTTAGTGTCAGCATTCCAGCTGACAGAGTGGGAAAGCTGTGTGCTCTGGAAAGGCATGCCTGCTGTTTGACTCTCCTCCATTGTTGTGGGGAGGGAAAAGGAACATGCATGAACTCTCGCCCTTCTGAGTGAGATGTCAGGAAGCCACAGGGCCCTGGGCCACCCCCACCCCCCACCTCAGACCACCCTATGGGACTCTGCCAGTCTGCCTGAATGCCATGCAGGAGAGACCAAGCTTAATGTGTGGGTTTTTTTAAAAAATATTTTTAATAATTTATTTATTTACTTTCCCTTTTGTTGCTCTTGTTGTTTTTTATTGTTGTTGTAGTTATTATTGTTGTTGTTATTGATGTCATCATTGTTGGATAGGACAGAGAGAAATGGAGGGGGGAGAGAAAGACACCTGCAGACCTGCTTCACCACGTGTGAAGCGACTCTGCAGGGAGTCAGGCAGTAGCACAGCAGGTTTAGCACAGGTGGCGCAAAGCACAAGGACCAGCTTAAAGATACTGGTTGGAGCTCCCCACCTGAAGCATGCTTTTACCCTCCTGAAGAAATGTAGCAAGAAAGAGTTGGGTTGCTCAGTGCCCCCTGATTGGTGAGGACAGACAATGCTTTAAGGAACCTGCCACCTGAATGGTGGTGAAAAGCATTGCCTGGAGAGCCCTGCTTCGTGATTGGTGAGAAGAGACACTGCCGAAATGATCTTCTCTTTGGTTGGTGAGCAAGAAGAATGTGACAACCTGGAAGTTCGAATCTTCTCAAACTCTCTTCTTGCTGGTATCACTCACCACTCCCTACCCAAGGGAATGTGGGAAGTCTATCTATCTTCAGTTCCCCCCATGAGGACCCCCATCAAATAGAGACCCTCAAATAGAGACCCTCAGGTCTTGGCATCAGCTTTAGGAGTTCAGATTCCAGCCAAGGCTTGAATATCTTGAAGGGCCTTCCTGCACCCTTGACAGAACAGAACATGAGCATTGCTTCCTTGTATTGAGTGCACCCTCTGCTGCCTTATCTTTCCAGGGCCATCTTGGTTGAAGGACATGGTTTCTTTAGTTGAAAACATTTTGGCTCCAGCATCATGACCTTTGATGAATTGAGAAGCTTCCAAAATGCTAACAGTTTGGGGCTACCTACAGATTCTGGCCTCCTGGGGTTTCTCTCAAGGAGACCCATCCTAAGACCTCAGGCGAAGGCTGCATTTCAGATGCCCTTCAGAGGAGGAACGGCTAGCAGTGGCTTCTGAATGCCAAGTTGGAATTAGACATGACGATGCTTGGGAATGGCCACTGGGACTGTCTTTACCCCTTGACTTCCCAGGGCCTGGGAGGGGCCTGGGCTGGGGTCCTAGGCCACCCATGCACTACTGGTGATTGGTTCTTGGACCCTGTTCAAGTTAGAACACGGGGTGGGTCCAAGCAAGAGCAACTTCAAGCATGAGCATTAGATTCCAAACATTATCATGCAGCCCCCCACATTCAGCAAGTTTCATAGCAACAAATTTGTTGGGTTCTTTCTCCCCTCCCCTAGTTTAGACCCAAACCAGGGCTGGCAGGGCTGGTGCGTACAAAAGGCTGTAATAAACATGGCCAGGGAACAGGCGGCTGCACTCTCCGGCTATTCAGCGCGATTTCACAGCACTGGGAAGGCCTCATTATGGTGTGGGCTGTTGTCCTATACAAAGTCAGATGAGATGAATTTCTCCGCTTTTTCCACCGAATAGTTTGTGAAGGATACTTGTCCTGGACTCTGTCAGAAGATAGGAGGTTTTGTTTACCATTTGTCTTCTTTATGGACTTGGGGAACTCTTTCTTTTTTAAAGACAGCAAAGAAAGCATTGCCATTTTCACCATTTTGACCAGGCCTCCATTGGAACAATATTAATTTATCATCTTCCCAAACCATCTGTGAAAGGATAAAGACATTCTCCGAGTCTCCCGTGAACCGAATGGCGATGAGAATTAAGAAATTAACCACCGCACCCAGCCTGCCCACACAAAGGACTTGCGTTCTGTCTCACTAAGCAGCCTGTTTCTGTCACTTGTTACCCTGCCTCCTTCGAGGCTGCAGCCAGTGGGGGTTGAGTGAAGGCTGCAACCAAAATGCCCAAGTCCTAAGAGGATGCAGTTAACACCAGGGCTCAAACAGGAAGTGGACTTCAGTGCATACTTGCTTTTCCTCATCCATCCTGTCTGTCTGTCCTTAATTTTTTTTTTTCACCACGGAGTCAGGCAGTAGCGCAGCGGGTTAGGTGCACATGGTACAAAGCACAAGAACCAGTTTAAGGATCCCAGTTCGAGCCCCTGGCTCCCCACTTGCAGGGGAGTAGCTTCACAGGTGGTGAAGCAGGTCTGCAGGTGTCTGTCTTTCTTTCCCTCTCTCTGTCTTCCCCTCCTCTCTCCATTTCTCTCTGTCCTATCCAAAAACAATGACAGCAACAACAACAACAATAATAACTACAACAACAATAAAAAACAAGGGCAACAAAAAAATAAATAAATATTAAATTTTTTTTCATCAAAGTACGATTGCTTTATAACATTATATAGGTTTTAGGTGTATCACTTTAGAAATCAATATATGTATATTAGCTATGAATGCCACCAGAAGGCCTAGTTTCCATTCTTTACAATATGATCAGCCCAATTTACCCACCAACCTCTATTCCCTTATTCTTCAAGTAACCACTTTTTTGTTCTTTTAAAAAAAAATAGTTGGGGCCTGGGTTACAGTGCCCGAGGACCCTGGTTCGAGCCCCCGGTCCCCAACTGCAGGGGGAAAGCTTCACGAGTGGTGAAGCAGGACTGCAGGTGTCTCTCTCTCCCCTCACCATTACTGACTATCTCTATCCAATAAATAAAGATAATAAAAAAATTTTTTAAAATAGTTTTCTTTCTTTATATGGGGGTGGGGAGTTGAGAGAAGGAAAAGTTGAGAGTGAGAACTGGAACATCACCCTGGCATTGAACCTGAGAACTCACGCTTGAGGGTCCGTTGCTTAACTCACTATGCCACCTCCCTAGGCTACTCCATCACTATTTTGTCCTTTTTTTAAAAAAAATGTTTTATTTATTTTCCCTTTTGTTGCCCTTGTTTTTTTTTATTGTTGTTGTAGTTATTATTGTTGTTGTTACTGATGTCGTCATTGTTGGATAGGACAGAGAGAAATGGAGAGAGGAGCGGAAGACAGAGAGGGGGAGAGAAAGACAGACACCTGCAGACCTGCTTCACCACCTGTGAAGTGACTCCACTGCAGGTGGGGAGCCGGGGGCTCAAACCGGGATCCTTATGCTGGTCCTTGCACTTGGCACCATGTGCGCTTAACCCGCTGCGGTACCCGACTCCCCACTATATTGTTCTTATGGCCCATGCATTTGTTTTCGTTTTGTCTCCTTTGTTAATTTACTTTGTTTCCTTGCTTTCTGCATCTGAGCAAATGCAGTGGTTTGTCTTTCTCCCCTAACTTAATTCCACAGCATAATACCCTCTAGATCATTTGCATCGTGACAAATGGCACAGCTCCACATCCCCATGCAGTCGCTGAGTGGTGTCCCGTTGTGTGTGTATCACACCTTCTTTAGGCAGTTAGGTTGTTGCCAGCTCCTGACTAGAGTGGCAGGTGCTACAGTGGGTCTGGGGGTACAGCTAGTCCTCTGATTGGTGTCTTAGTATTCTTGGGGTAAATACCAAGAGTAAAATAACTGGATCATATAGAATTTCTATTTTTCTTTATTTCTTTATTTTTTGAAGACTCTGTTTTTCCCACAGGGGCTGTCCTGCTTTACTTCTTGTAGCAGTTCTGCCCAGAGCTTGCAAAAGCAAGAAACACCTCGGCTCCCCCTCCTCCCCCAGCTTCCTGACCACCGTGTGTGGCTCTGTGTGTCTTTCATCCCCTTGATTTTTCACTTCTACTTGAAATCATCTTTTTAATTCATTTTTTTTGCCACTGGGTTAGTGCTGAGGTTCGGTGCTTGCACTACAAATTCACCACTCCCACTGGCTGGCTGGTCCTCCCTTCCCCCTTCCCCCTTCCCCCTCCCCCTTCCCCCTTCCCTTCCCTTCCCTTCCCTTCCCTTCCCTTCCCTTCCCTTCCCTTCCCTTCCCTTCCCTTCCCTTCCCTTCCCTTCCCTTCCCTTCCCTCTGTCCTCTCTCCTCTTTCATCTCCTCTCTTCTCCTCTCCCCTCCCGTCCCCTCCCCCTCTCCTCCTCTCCTCTCCTTCTCTCTCCTCTCCTCTCCTCTCCTCCCCTCCCTTCCCCTCCCTTCCCCTCTCCTCTCCTCTCCTCTCCTTTCCTTTCCTTTCTTTCTGTCTTCCCTTTCTTTCTTTCTTTCTCTTTCTTTCTTTCTTTCTTTCTTTCTTTCTTTCTTTCTTTTCCTCTTCCTTCCTCCCTCCCTCCCTCCCTCCCTCGCTCCCTCCCTCCCTTCCTTCCTTCCTTCCTTCCTTTCCCTCTTTCTTTCTAAGACAGCGTATACTCAACTGGGTCCTCCACTGCCCTGCCCCCCCCCCCCAAGGCATGCCCAGTACATCATTTCTGACTTGCACAGAGGTTTCCACCCTTGGCTGCACTAGGGAACCCCACCCCACACCCTGGAAATTTAAAAGTTGAGTGGAAACCAGCTGTCTGATAGGAGCCAGGAGGTGGAGCACCTGGTTGAGTGCACATGTTATAATATGCAGGACCTGGGTTCAAGCCCCCGGTCTCCACCTGCTTTGTGAGTGGTGAAGTAGTGTTACAGGTGTCTCTCTGTCTCTTTCCCTTTCTGTCACCCCCTACCCTTTGATTTATGGCTGTCTCTATCAAATAAATAAACATAATGATTTTTTCAATTAGCTATCTGGCTCCTATTCACAGAAGTTCTGGTTGAATTAATGGAGCTTTTGAAGTAGCTCACCTAGTACAATGCTTTGACATGTGTCCAGCCCAGGTTTGAACCCTTCCCTGATTGCATTAAAGGAGGCATCAGTGCTGTCACCTGCTCTCTCTGTGTCTCTGTCCCTTTATTGAAAGAAAGAAGGGGGCTGGGGTGAGGCCTAGGCACGGAGACTCTGGATAGTTGCTGAGGTGGGTCTGATGTGTAGTCAAGTCTGAGAGCCAGAGCAATGGAGAAGGCAGATGGTGAGCTGCTGAGAAGGGAGTACTCACAGGTGGCCTTAGCCCTAGGAATTCTTCTGTTTTCACTGGTGAATTTAAACATTTTTTTTATAGCTTTCTTGATGAAAACTGAGTGGATGGGATATTTAAAATTAAAATTGTTTTGCCTCCAGGGTTATTGCTAGGACTCAGTGCCTGCACCACAAATCCACTGCTCCTGGAGGCTGTTTTTTCCCTTTTTGTTGCCCGTGGGTTTTTTTGTTTGTTTGTTTTGTTTTGTTTCTTTATCATTGTTGTTATTGCTGTCATTGTTGTTGGATAAGACAGAAATGAAGAGAGGAGGGGAAGACAGAGAGGGGGAGAGAAAGATAGAGACCTGCAGACCTGCTTCACCATTTGTGAAGCGACTTCCCCTGCAGGTGGGGAGCCAGGGGCTTGAACCGGGATCCTCATGCTTTTCCTTGCGCTTTGCGCCACATGTGCTTAACCTGCTGTGCTACCGCCTGACACCTCTAAAATTAATATTTTTGAAAAATTAACTGGGCTTGGCTGTGGGCTTAACAAGTCTGAATGTGTAGATGAAGGAGTGGGATGGTCCGCCCACCCACCTTCCTGTCTCTAGTGCAATGTCCACATGACCTCCAGAAGCCTGGAAGCCCGAGGAATACACTTTCATTTTTGGGAATTCTTTGATGTATTTCCGTTTCATCTCATCATTGAGGGGTACAGGGTCTGTCATCTTAAGCAGAAAAGTACCCTGTGACTGGGTGACCTTAGATAGCTTAGACCACAGAGACCACTGTCCAAGGAGTGGCTTCCACTAAGCTGCATAAGGCCAAAATCTACAAGGAGAGAGGAAGACAGGAAGTAGCCCCCTACCCCCCTTTCCGGGGGAGAGCTTAGCTCCCACTGTAACTTCTGTTGCTATGTCCCGTCCTTGTTGCCTGGGAAAGTGGGGGGTTACGCTGTCTGATCCCCAGATCTGGCTTCAGGTACAGAACCTGCAGAGCATCAGGCAAGTCATGTAGCCTCTCTAGGCCCCAGTCCCCTCACCTGTGAAATTGATTTCAGATTTATGGTCTCTAAGCTCCATCCCACTTTGACCCTCTGCGGTTTACATGATCTTTTAAAAATATTCACCATCTTTTAAAATATACACCATCTTGTGTCAGTGACGTGTGGGACTGGGAATTTGGATAAGCTGGCAGAGAAAGGAAACCAAGAGAGGATGACTTTATATCCAAGGTCTTTACAAATGGAGTCATGTCCCAGTTGTGTGAGTCAGTCAGGACACGGCATATCTGTGGCCCAGGCTTTCAGAGCCTTCCCCTGGGACAACCTGAGCTGTTCCGTCACCTCTGTGGCTCTTTGTCCCTTCATCTGAAGTCCTCCTCACCCAGACTCCACATGGACACTGTGAAGGACTCCCCCCCTTCCAGCTCTTGACCCTTGAACTTCAGTTAATAGAGGACATCTTACTGGGGAAATAGCTTTTGCTACCAGAAGACAAGCAAGTGGGGCCCAGCCAATAGACTTGGGATGGATAACTTCCAAGCATGGGACTTGGAGTTATCCAAACCAAGGTTCAAGATCCCTCCCTGGGGAAGGTACAGGCTCCTCACTGCTTCGGTTTTCTTTTCTGATGAATGGAGTTTGTAGTCCGCCCTTCTCTCTTGGGTCATGGCAGAGACCAGATGGAGTGATGGGTAGGGACTCCTTGGCACATAGCTAATATTCCATATTAGTTGACTGTCGTGACTTATTTGGACATGTGGAGAAACAAAGGATAACCTGTCACCGAGAGAATGCACACAGAACAGACCTGGCTCTCTGGTTTCCCTGGTTCTCTCTGGGATTCATGGGGCACAAAGAGACTAGCCCCTGAACTAGAAGGTTCAGCCCGGACATTAACTTGGAGGCTGATTCCCACAGGGTAAAGCAGAGTCCAAGGGATTGTTCCTGATGCCACTGCACACTCTACATAAAGGATTTATACACGGGGGCCAGGTGGTGATGCACCTGGTTGAGCACACACGTTATAAAATGTGCAGGGACCTGGGTTCGAGCCCTTGGTCCTCACTACTGCAGGGGGAAAGCTTTGCGAATTGTGAAGCAGTGCTGCAGGTGTCTCTCTGTCTTTCCTCCTTCTTGATCTCCCCCTACCCTCTCGATTTCTGACTGTCTCTATCCAGTAAATAAATATTAAAAAATAAATAATTTAAGAAAAAAAAGAATTTACATGCTCTAGGAGTAGAAATGACAAAAGTACTTGGCAGAACTGAGATGACTGTTTAACAGCTGCCTGTGGAGTCCCTGAGTTGGGGGGGCGGGCACTTCAGGGTGCAAGTGTGACTGGGAAAGTGCCAGAGAGAGCCAGTGGCACCTGAGGGGGTCTTGATTGGTCTGGGGCTTGGAGCCAGATTCAAGGAGTGAGCTCTTCTCCGTTTCAGGAGCCCCCAGCACTCCACTGCTGCATTGGCCAGCTCCTGTCTGCCTCCCCCAGCTTGTGTGCACACGTACACAGGCTCACACACATGCTCACATGTGCAAACAAGCACGCACGAATGCTCTGTAGGACCTGGGTTTGTGCTTCTCCCCCTCAGCTGTCACTCAGGTGCAGTTAACTACAGGTGTAGTTAACTACAGTTAACTACATGACAGAAGGTCAGTAACCTGGTTTGGGATTAGGGGGCTCCCCTCCCCTTCCACTTCCTGCTGTCTGCACCTTGATCCAAAAGTGGCAGAGGGAAAGGAGAGGTCCTGCGACTTGAAACGTTTCTCCTTTTGTGCCTCCTTAGCAACTGCTGGGAGAAGGAAAAGCAATAGCTGCTGAAGAGGTTCATAAACACAGCTGAGGTGAAGCTTGTGGATTGAGGGGCTGGGTGGTAGCACAGCGGGTTAAGCATACATGGCACAAAGCGCAAGGACTGGCTCAAGGATCCCAGTTCCAACCTCCGGCTCCCCACCTGCAGAGAGGTCGCTTCACAAGCAGTGAAGCACGTCTGCAGGTGTCAGTCTTTCTCTCCCCCTCTTTGTCTACCCTCCTCTCTCCATTTCTCTCTGTCCTATCCAACAACATCAATGGCAACAATAACAACAACAAGGGCAAAAAAATGGGAAAAATGGCCTCCAGGAGCAGTGGATTCATAGTGCAGGCACAGAGCCCCAGCAATAACCCTGGAGGCGAAAAAAAAAAAAAAAAAAAAAAAGCTTGTGGGTTGAAGTGATGCTGTTCACTGATTAGCATGGAGAATTTGCGAGCAGGGAAGGGTCGATGGATCTGGGATGTGGAAAGACTTTCCTTGCTTACCCTCCCTCCTTTCCTGCACATGCATACAGTCTTTTTCCCTCCATGGAGAAGAGGGCAGATTGGGTTCATTGACTGAGAGTTCTCATTGAGCACCATCTGCATGCAGGAACTGGGATGATGATGTTAGACATATTAGAAGTTAGACATATTAGAAGCTGGTTCCCTTGATTGATGATAAATAGGAAAAAAGAAAATCAGGGATGGGAGCCGGGCGGTAGAACAGCGGGTTAAGCGCACATGGCGCAAAGCTCAAGGACCAGCGTAAGGATCCCGGTTTGAACCCCTGGCTTCCCATCTGCGGGGGGGGGGGGGGGGTCACTTCACAGGTGGTAAAGCAGGTCTGCAGGTGTCTATCTTTCTCTCACCCTCTCTGTCTTCCCCTCCTCTCTCGATTTCTTTCTGTCCTATCCAACATCAATGATGTCAATAATAATAATAACCACAGCAATGCTAAAACAACAAGGGCAACAAATGGGTGGGGGGAAGCCTCTAGGAGCAGTGGATTCGTGGTGCAGGCACCAGGCCCCAGTAGCAGTAACCCTGGAGGCAAAACAGAAACCAGACAAAAGACTTTGGATTCGTTACCCAACACCTGAAAATAGTAAATGAAGAGTCTTTTGTAGGAATATAGGTCCTGTTCTGAGATACCAACTCAGGGTCATTCAGTATTTCTGTCAAGCTGAGCCCACCTGGAACTTGTGATGTCCTTCAGAAATGAGTTGTGTGTCCTGAGCTGTCTGTCGCTGGTACAGCCCAAAATAGGGATGATCAGGTTTATGTGAAACCTTCACACCAGGAGGCCCCCTGGCCTGCTGAGTTCACAAGAAACCAAATCCTGCCACCTTCTCAGGCCCTGGGCTTCCGGCTGTTCTCACCTCTCTCTGTGGAAAAACCCTGGGGTAGACGGTTTCCAATGACCAGGTTCCTCCTGCTTCAGGCAGAGGGCTGACCTCTGGGAAGTGGCTGCCTTCCAGGGACATGTCCATAGTCACCACACGGGCTTCCTGGGGCAGGAATCATCCCAACCTGGCCGTGTGCTCAGAATCTGGGAGCTGCTCTCTCCACCCCCTCAGCAGACCCTGCAGGAGATCAGACCTCTGTGCACCCTTCTCCTGTCCCCAGCCAGCACCACCCCTGGCTTCTCTCTCTTTGTATGAATGTACCTGTCTCTAGGAGTCTCTGTGTCTGTGTGGATGTAAGTTTTTCCAGGTGTGTGTGTATATGTGTGTGTGTATTTTTAAATCATTTATTTTCCCTTTAGTTGCCCTTGTTGTTTCATTGTTGTAGTTATTATTGTTGTTGTTATTGCTGTCATTGTTGTTGGATAGGACAGAGAGAAATGGAGAAGGGAGGGGAAGACAGGGGAAGAGAAAGATAGACACCTGCAGACCTGCTTTACCGCCTGTGAAGCAACTCCCCTGCAGGTGAGGAGCCGGAGGCTCGAACCAGGACCCTTAAGCTGGTCCTTTCACTTTGCGCCACGTGCGCTTAACCCGCTGTGCCACTGCCCAGCTCCCGTGTGTGTATTTTTAAAAAAATTATTATATTTTATTTATTCATTGGGTAGAGACAGTCAGAAATCAAGAGGGGAGGGGAGATAGAGAGGGAGAGAGGGACAGAGAGACACCTGCAGCACTGCTTCACCACTTGCAAAGCTTTCCCCCTGCAAGTGGGGACCGGGGCTCAAACCTGGGTCCTTGTGCATTGTAACGTGTCCTCATACAGGTGCACCATCACCCGTCCCCTGTCTGGGTGTCTCAAGGTTGAAGAGATACAGCTGGATCCCTTGCTATCTCTTTCTAAGAGCCAAAGCCCAGGGAGGGCCTCCTTTGTAAGCAGTGAACTCCAACCCTCTCCTGTAGCATTGCCTGTCAGATAGTAGTGAAGCAGTGTTGTGGTGTCTTTCCTGGTCTCTCCATTTCCATCTCCCTCTCTTTTTCGCATCCTTTATTGAGAGAGTGGGGAGGGTGGGAGCGGTGCAGTCATGTAGGTACAAAGTCTTTGTAGCAAGAAAGCAAAACTAAACTAAACAGGAAGTAAGAGAGTCTTCCCTCTTGGTGCCCTCAATGATCAGACCTTCCCTGCCTGCCCTTGCCTGTGGCTTTGCCCATCAGTCCACGTCTCCTCCTCTGTGTGGTCCTGCTGCGTTCCACACTCTAGTGTTCCCAGCTGTCTGGGTGCTAGTGCTGGTGCTGGAAGAATGTTCCATCTCTGATGACAGTGCCACTGCCCTGGAGAGGATGTGAGTGGCCTTCTGAGATTCCTGGTAGGGACCCCGGTGGCTTCTCTTCCCAAAGCTGTGGGAAGAGAAGCCTCTGCTACCTCTGCTAGATCAGACTAAAGGACCAGCTTGTCAGATCCTCACGGAATTGGGGGAGAAAACTTTGAACACCAAGCAGGCACACACACTCTCCTTCAATTAAGGATGGACCTTCAAGCCCACACATTAGTGACCCTGCCTCTGACTGTGGCCTTCAGCCGTACCCACCTGCTTCCAGGGTCCCAGGAGAAGACAGCTGTGCAGTCCCCCTGCTACCCCAGATCTTGCTCCAGGCCAGCTCCTGGGTAACTTGCCTCTGACCCTTCAGTAGTCCAAGGGTCCAACGTTACTTGAGCAGAGCTGTGTTCCCTCTGCTCCGTGGGGTCAGGCCTCAGCAGGCTTACAAGGTGGACCAAGGAGGTCAGCTGGCGTGAGATGGCAATTCGCGACCAGACCATCTGCTGCCTACACCTCCTTCAGGGACTGAAGACGGGGGTTCCTTCCATTCTTTCACCAGGCCGGCATAGAGATGCTGCCCAATACAGGGACAAATTTAAGAGGTAGCTGCTAGGAGAGGTCAGAGGTCATCTCCGACTGTCATTCATTCATCACCATACACATCCATAGTGTGTGCACAAGGGGTGTCTCTTCTTACTCCTGAGGAAGGAGGAAAGGAGGGAGAGGGGGAAGAAAAGAAGGAAGGAATAAAGGAAAGAGTAGAGATAGACCTGAACTGTGGGGGGAAATGAATAAAGATAAGGTCTTGAGCTAGGGAGATAGCATAATGGTTATTTGAAAGGACTTTCATGCCTGGGATGCCAAAGGTTCCTGATTCAGTCACCAGCACCCACATGGACCAGAGCTAAGCAGTTCTCTGGTCAAATAGAAATAAATCCTAAGAAGAGTTTATTTCTATCTAGAGAGAAAAGACTGTGCTCCCTACTCTCTACTAACCTATTAGGACTCCCGCTCCTGAGCTTCCAGAAACTTCCATAGGTTTGGACAGAAGTTGGACAATCCCTCATGTTCCTTTCCTTTCCCTTCCCTGCCGCCTCCTTCCTAATTCTACCCAGGAACTGCGCATCTTCTTCCTCCTTGATGCACAGTGCTTGCTGGGGGAGAGGTTCTAATTTAGATCTTTTACCATCTCTGCTCTCACTTAATTGGATATATAAATATTTCCCCCATATGAAGTAGAAACAGCAATTGAAATGGTTGCAGGACACAACTCCCACACCCGCTCCAGGCTTTCCTGGGGAAATGGAGATGGGGAGCAGAGGGGTGGAGAGCTGGAACCTTTGCCTTCCTCATCCTGGAACTTCTACTGCCCGGACTCGGGAGGGCAGGGGAGCCAGGTCCTGTGTGGACTGGGATAGGAGCTCTCGCTGGCTGTCTCGATCAGCTGGGCCTGCTGAAACATCAAAGCCCCAGAGACTGGAATGTTGAAGAAGGTTTCTGATCCCAGACTTCCTGAGAAGTTTTTATAAGAAATCCTTTGCCTCCATGCTTGCTAAATACATGTTTGCTTATTGTTTGTCTACCAGGTACATTCCTTTGACTAAAAAATACCATGAGGCCTGTTTTTCAGGCTGTGTGCCCTGTTACAAAATCCTGCTCTAGGGTGGAGTCTGGGAGATGTCAGAGATGAATTTTCTGACCTACAGGCTAGGGGTCTTGCTCACATGCAGCTACCCGTAACTCCGATGTCTGACTGCTGCCCTAAGGGACTGGAGATTGTGCACAGGATAGCTGGAAATAAACTCAGTACCTTATGGTATCAAAGGAATGTAGGTAGCTGACTTTATGACATTTGGACAATGGCGGTTTTAAGCACCCTTACCTATACTCACCTAAACATCAGTTTTCCCCCTCACAAATGTATTCTGACCTTTATCTATATGATGTGTTATTTGTGCCTTGACCTTTCACCTGATGTGTGTTTTGATTAAAAACATCTTTAATATTCCTCATTCTTTCTTTGATGTAACGCACAATTCTCCCAATAAATGCTCCTTAGAGTTTGGGATGGAGGGCATGTACTTGATACTCTCCCAGCTCAGAATGTCTTGTGTGGGTCCCATCAGACCTCTTCTGAGCAACCATATGACGACTGGCTGTAGTTATTCCCTCTCTGCCCTGAGATAAGTCTAATCTCAAAGACCTAGCAACTGGCCAAGGTTCTCTCCCTGTGAAGTCGCCGTACTGGGAGGCTCAGACAAGAGGCAGGGCTCATTCATTGCTCTAGAGGCTGAGAAGTTCCAGGTCAAGGTGCTGGCAGATTTAATAGTTGCTGAGGGTTTTCCTCCTGCCTTGTAGATGGCTATCTTCCTACCATATGTTTATACTGTCTTTTCCCTCCCCTCTGGGATCTTCTTAATTTTTAAATAATTTTTTTAATTTTTGTTATTTATTGGCTAGAGATAGCCAGAAGTCAAGAGGAAAGGGGAGACAGAGAGGGAAAGAGACAGAGAGACACCTGCAGCACTACTTCACCACTTGCAAAGCAGCTTTCCCCCTGTGGGTGGGGACCAGGGACTCAAACCCGGGTCCTTGAGCATTGTAACATATGTGCTCAACCAGGTGTGCCACCCCCTGTCCCCCCATGGGCTCTTCCTATAAGGGCACCAATCCCATGGTGAGGGTCTTTATCCCATGAAGTCCTCTGAAGTGGATTACCCTCCCAAGAGCCCACATCCAAATACCATTGCACTGCAGCCTAAAGTGATAGCTCACCTGACTGTGTATATGCCTTGCCTTGTGGGAGACCCAAGCTAGAGCCCTAGTGCCACATGGGAAGTGCCATGGTACCAGGAGGAACTCCAGTCCTGGGGTCTCTCTCCTGTCAGTTTTTCTACTTGACATGAAAAAATGACCTGGGGGGGGAAGAGGGGAGAGAGAGTGACATACAAACAGATAGACAGGCTGGGTGGTGGGTCACCTGGTTAAGTACTCACATTACAGTGTGTAAGGGCCCAAGTTCAAGCCCCTAGTCCTCACCTATGGGGGGTGGGGAGAAACTTTAAGAATGGTGGTGAAGCAGGGCTGCAGGTGTTTCTGTGTCTCTTCCCTTACCTGTATCCCCTCCCCTCTCAGTTGCTCTCCCTCCCTCCCCCCCCTCTTTCTTTTAGGACAGAGAGAAATAGAGGGAGGAGGGGAGATAGAGAGATAGAGAGGGGGAGAGAAAGATAGACATCTGCAGACCTGCTTCACCACCTGTGAAGCAACCCCCATGCAGGTGGGGAGCTGGGGGCTCGAACCAGCATCCTTAGGCCAGTCCTTGGCGCCATGTGTGCTTAACCCGCCGCGCTACTGCCTGACCCCCTCTCTTTCTCTATCCAATAATAATTAAGTAATATTAAAGAGAGAGACCATTGCACTAGGAATTAGAACTTCAACATAGGAACTGGGGCCATGGACAACACTAACGTTTAATTCGTTGCAGTAGTGAGGCCTCCGCGTGTTCTCTGACTGCTTTCTCACTAGGGTTGGACCCTTAGAACACAGGATGGCACCTTGGGGTTCAGTGTAAGAGGGCAGGCAGACAACTAGATTCTAAACACTGGGACTCAGGTGGGTGGAGAGAGAGCATCATTGCCTGCAGCAGCCCCTGGCCTGCGAGTTGGGGTCTCGCTTCACCAGCAGCAGGCTGGTGGGATTGGGGGGGGTGGTTTACTTCACCTCTGCAGCCTTTGCAGAGTCAGTCAGAGTGTGCCACAGTGTTCTGGGTTCTGCAGTTCAGAAACTGGAGCCTTGGCCCACCTGCCTGCAATTCAGGCTGTGCAAGCAGAGTCAAATTTGGGGGAGGGGGAGTGAGACCTTCTTAGTGAAACCCTCAGGAGTGGCCCCCAACCCCCTCTTCTGCCTTCCAGAGGGTCGGCAAAAAAAAAAAAAAAACCCAAAACCAGGAGCTGGCGGGTAGCCTGTGAGGCCTCCTGTCCAGGGCAGGTGCTCTTCCCTGGTTCTCCCTCCTCCACGTGGGATCAGCTTGTGGGCTCTGCATTCCTGAAGACGTATTTGAATGGAAGCTTCCTTGCAGAGCTTTGAAAGGCCCCCCTGGCTTCACTTTCCTGAACAAAACAGCCCTTTCAAGTCTGCCCATTCGGATTTTCATCCCCTACTTCCAGGTCGGCAGGTGGCCAGTTATCGGAGCTTCTGGAATGTGTGTGGGCTTGGCTGGGCCTGTCTCCCTGCCCCTGCTCTTCCCCTGGAGTGGGGTCCCTGGGGTAGGGAGGGACCCTCTGAAAGGAGCATGCAACTGGTCCTTCTCGCCCTCTGACCTCTCCCCCCACCTCCTGTTCTGTCTTCTCCACAGCCTGTGATTGCCACCCCGTGGGCGCCGCCGGCAAAACCTGCAACCAGACCACCGGCCAGTGTCCCTGCAAGGACGGCGTGACCGGCATCACCTGCAACCGCTGTGCCAAGGGCTACCAGCAGAGCCGTTCTCCCATAGCCCCTTGCATAAGTATGTAGGCCTCTCCCTCAGGGCGCCAGCTTGGGTGTGGGTGTCGGGGAGGGAAACCCATTCTGGACACCAATCGTTGACTTCAGTGGGCTTGGCTCTCGTCCACTTGGATGTCTTCATTCGGAGCCTTGCACTCACGGGGACCCCATGTGAACCCCTCGCTCACCCCCAGCCCGGAGCCTATGGGGTTCCTGTGGCAGAGCCAGCCAGCTGCTCTCTGTCCTCACAAAGGCCGAGTCTCCCCTTCTGGGCCAAGGGAAGCAAGTCCTGTCTTCAGCCCAGACTCTGCTCCTGTATTCCATGTTGATCCTGTATGTGGAGGGGTGAGGGGTGGTTGGGGGTTTGTCATTGCTGCTGCGACTGCTGCTGTAGGAATTTGAATGCCAGTCTTCTTCAACCTGCCCCTGGTAGAGGCACAGCAGAAAGACCTTTGAGAAATACTGGGCAGGGCTCCCATGCATGGCACCTTCCAGTCCCCTCACATGCCACCCCTGTCAGGGCCTGCACTGGTGGTGGTGCAGAGGTGAAAAGGGTCTGGAAGCCGTTGCGGACGAGGTCAGCTCCTCAGCCTTCTCCCCACACCTGCCTCCCCCCCCGACATCTCTGCAGGTATTGGGGGGTGGGCAGCTTGCACAGGAGAACAAGGCCGGTGCCAGCTCCCACTCTGCCTGCCCCTGGGGTCCCTCCCACCCCCACCCACCCAGAGCTAGGTAAGGGGAGAGAAGGCCCAAGGTGGCAGGGAGGAGTCTGCGCTGCGCTTTCTTTCCTGTGGTCCACGGTAACATTTTACCTCAATTTCCCTTCTTTCCATCCTGCACCTCACAAAGAGATCCCCGTGGCCCCACCAACCACCGTGGCCAGCAGCGTGGAGGAGCCAGAAGGTAAGCTTTCTCCACAGCTTATAGCCTGCTTTTGCAAAGGAGGGGGGAGGGGGTAGCGCAGGATGTGTGAAGGGACTGGCTTCTGAATCCCACTCAGGTGAGCACTAGTCTGTATAAAGTGCTCCCCTCCCCTGGGCTGCATGAGGAGGATGGAGCCACGGTGCGTTTTTCTGTGACCCTCTGAGAGTAAAGGGGTGTGGGGGGAGGGGTGGTGGCACCTGGGGCCAAGGTTTTCCTCCAACCCCTCAGAGCTGTGCTTCTCCAGCCTGTCCACCCGGGGAAGATACTGCTGCCAGGCTGGGGATGTGTGATTCCTGGGGTGATGGAGAAGGGGGAGATGAGAGATGAGGGTGTGAAAAGTGCATGGGGGGGAGTCGGGCTGTAGCACAGCGGGTTAAGCGCAGGTGGCGCAAAGCACAAGGACCGGAGTAAGGATCCCGGTTCGAACCCCGGCTCCCCACCTGCAGGGAAGTTGCTTCACAGGCGGTGAAGCAGGTCTGCAGGTGTCTACCTTTCTCTCCTCCTCTCTGTCTTCCCCTCCTCTCTCCATTTCTCTCTGTCCTATCCAACAATGACAACAACAATAATAACTACAACAATAAAACAACAAGGGACAAAAGGGAATAAATAAATAAAATAAATATTTTTTTAAAAAAAGAAAAGAAAAGTGCATGGGGTTTGCACACAGAAGTCAAGGCAGTCTGGGAACTGGGAAGGGAAGAGGATGCTATCTATCTGCCTGTCCTCGCACCTCTAACTGGTCGCGCACCACAGCGGTGTCAGCGGCAGAGACCTGACGCCAGCCGCAGGGACGGCAGGCAGTCTGCACATCTCGCTTCTGCTGAGGGCTGTTGTCATGAAGTGGGGTTCATTCTCATTGCTGCTTCAGAATGATCTAGTTGGGGGGCAGAAGAGAGAACATATAGGTTCTGAAACAAAGAATCAAACAAACCGAATGTCTGATGATCCAAATTCCCAGGTCCAATCCCCCACACCACCGTAAGTCAGACAGGACTTTGGGTTTGTTTGTTTTAAAAAGAAGGAGGAGGAGGGGGAGGGGGAGGGGGAGGGGGAGGGGAGGGGGAGGAGGAGGAGGAGGAGGAGGAGAAGAAGAAGAAAAAGAAAGGGAAGGGAAAGAAGGAGCAGAGGAGAAGGGAGAAGAAGGAAGAGAAGAGGAGAGGCGAAAAGGGACAGGCAGTGGCACACCCAGTAGGGCACACACATTAATATACACAAGGACCTTGGTTCGAACCCCCACTCCCTGCTTGCAGGGTGATGCTTCATGAGCAATGAAGTGGGTCTCCAGGTGTCTCTCTTGCTCTCTATCTTTCACTCCCTTCTCTCTTTCTCTCTGTCCTGTCAAGTAAAATAGAAAGGGGGAAAAAGAAAAGGAAAAAAAAAATGACCTCCAGGAGTGGTGGATTTGTAGTGCCAGCACTGAGCCGCTGTGTCAACCCCAGTAGCCAAGGGAGAGGAGGGGGGAATTGGAGAGAGTGAGAGGGGAAAAAAACTCAGTTAACCAGGTCTGAGGCTAGATCGGAACTTATCACCATTCAGTGGAGAAGCACATGCATGCTGAAGTTGGACCATAAATCTGGGCTTTTGAAGGTCGTCAGCTAAGTGTATTTCAATATTCATCCCTGTTATTTGTGGTCCTAAGCATTTCACTTTTGCATTTGTGAGAGAGGATCCAGAGGCTTCTCTGGTCCTGGGCACAAGGAAGGTGACACAGGACTCTCAGCCCAGCTGGATGGACACTCTGCAGAGAGCAGCTGGGGCCTGTGCCTGGCGCCCTGGTCCTGAGGTCACAGAAACTGGGGCTTTTGTGTGCTGGCTCTGGGAGTCACCGTGGGGATGGGAGGCAGATAGGGTGCCCTTGGAGCCCCACAGCGACAGCTCTGGAGGCCCTTTCTTCCTCTCCAGTAGGAACTGGGCTGAGGTGGGAGGGAGACTGTCATCTCAGGTGGCCTGCTGGCTATTTTAGCATAAAGGCTCTGGGTTTTTTTTTTTTTTTTTTTTGGAGTATTGGCAGGGCACAGGGAACTTGAGAGAAAAGAATTAGACATTGCAAACGCACCCTTGACAAACAGCCCCTCCGAAGAAAAGGGAAGGGTGGAGATGCATGTCAGGTATGCACCAGGTCACACTGGGGGAAAAGCAGATATTTGGGTCCTGAGTTGTTGGGTTGGGCATTCTGTCACCTTTGGGCTGAACTGCAGGGGACACTGCTGGAGAAAAAGAGAAAGGAGCTGAGGAGATGCAGCGGCACTGGGCAGTGCCCCACCCGATAGAACTTGGGGACAAGTGTAGTCTATAACACTCCAGCTCAAAGGCAAACATTGGATTAATGAGTCCAGGTCCAGTCAAGAGCAGCTTGAGGGCACTTGATTTGATGGAGTTTGTATTCTTGCTTCCTTTATGTGACAAGTGGTACCTGTCACATCAGCATGTGGTCACAGGACATACTTTTTTTTAAAAATTATTTTATTTATTTATTTATTTATTTATTTTCCCTTTTGTTGCCCTTGTTGTTTTTATTGTTGTTGTAGTTATTATTATCATCATTGTTATATAGGACAGAGAGAAATGGAGAGAGGAGGGGAAGACAGAGGGGGAGAGAAAGACATACTTGCTTCACTGCCTGTGAAGCAACTCCCATGCAGGTGGGGAGCTGGGGGCTCGAACCGGGATCGTTACGCTGGCCCTTGTGCTTTGCACCATGTGCGCTTAACCCACTGTGCTACCACCCAACTCCCCCGACATACTCTTATATATATATAATTTATTTATTCCCTTTTGTTGCCCTTGTTGTTTTTATTGTTGTTGTAGTTATTGATGTTGTTGTTGTTGGATAGGACAGAGAGAAATGGAGAAAGGAGGGGAAGACAGAGAGAGGGAGAGAAAGACAGACACCTGCAGACCTGCATCCCTGCATTTGAAGCAACTCCCCTGCAGGTGGGGAGCCGGGGGCTCGAACCGGGATTCTTATGCCTGCCCTTGCGCTTTGCGCCATCTGTGCTTACCCCACTGCGCTACAGCCCGACTCCCAGGACATACTCTTATCTCCGGGCTTGTGCTCACAGCTTTCCAAAGTCAAGGGAGGTGCTCGTGTCAGATCTCTCGTTTTCTTGCGAGTCCTTGAAGCTTGGCTGTAGGATTCTTGCAGCTGTTTGGGCTAGAAATAGGTAACTAGGAAACAGTAAATGGAAGGGGGACCTCAAACCATTCGTAAGGCAGCCACCAGAAGCCAGTAGCAAGTGAGCCATATTCACCTAGTCAGACAGAAGATCCCCAGGCTGCCACCTAGAAACATGGGTAGCATTCTCCTGTGGAGTCTTCCTGAGGAGTTCTTGGTGAGTTAATTAACTCGCCCAACTCCTTTTGATTTCGGTATTAGTTTATTTCTTGCCTTCCCTCTGAGCCTTTAGCAGAGTGACTGGTATAGGAACAAGAGCATTTTTAGAATGCATTTTTAGAAAGCATTTTTCTCCCATCCAGACCTATGTGTTCATAGCAGCACAATTCGTAGTAGTCCAAACCTGGAAGCAACCCAGGTGTCCAACAACAGATGAGTGGCTGAGCAAGTTGTGGTCTATATACACAATGGAATACTACTCAGCTATTAAAAATAGTGAACTCACCTTCTTCACCTCACCTTGGATGTAGTTTGAAGGAAGCATGTTATGTGCGATCAGTCAGAAACAAAAGGATGATCCCACTCATAGACAGAAGTTGAAAAATAAGAACAGAATGTGAACTGGAATTTGGTGTATTGCAGCCAAGTCAAGGACTCGGGTGGGAGGTGGAAGGAGACGTGTTCAGGTCCTGGAACATGATGGCGGAGGAGGAGGGGTGGGTGGGTGGGGGTTGGAATGTTATGTGGAAAACTGAGAAACACATGTACCAACTACTGTATTTTACTGTTGACTGTAAATCATCAGTCCCCTCAATAAAGAAAAAAGAGAGAAAGAAAGGAGAAGAAAGCATTTTCCTCGCCAAGAACAGGGAGCAGGTGTGATGCCATGGTTGTTAGACCTTTCCTAACCTTCCCTGGTGGTCAGCAGTGCCCAGGGTCTCTGAGGCTTTGTCTGGAACCCTCAGGCCGTGCCAGGTCATGAGTGCTGGACCCCAGGAACTGCAACACAAAGAGCCTGGGTTGGCCTTGTCTCAGCAGGCCTGGACAAGGTGGGCAGGCGGCCAGGAAGGCCCCCTGGGAAGTGGGGCCTGGGAGCTCCATCCTTAAAAGCCTGTCGATTCTTGCTGTGTTTGAATAGGGCAGGCTTCTCTGCCAGGCTGACTGAGAAAAGCTTATTTACTTTTGTCTGCGTAAGGGAGGAGAATTAATAAACCAAGAATTGGTCCTGAAAGCTGATGGACATAACCTTGCCCTGAACTCATCCCCTGGAAGGTCCAGCTCACTCAGGGAATGCACCCCACCTGCTCACTGAGCTGAGCAGAGGAATGCAGACTCCTGGGAGGGGAGGAGGGAGCTCAGGAGGGAAGGAGAGGAGATAGGGAACACCACCTCCAAACCCACCTAGTACCACTGCCTGGACCTCTGCCCCAGGGCTGAAAGGGGAATACCACTGGCCTTCCCTTTGCCCAGTGCTTGTTATACTGCACAAGTTTGGTTTTGTGAGGGCCTTAGTCCAGCAAGAAGAGCCTGGTTTGAAGCCAGGAGATTTGGTATTGATTCTCCATTTGTAGCCTGGCATCAGAGACAGAAAATGCCCTCTGCCTCAGAGATTGATGGGCTAGGATAGTGGTCCCTGGGACCCTCCTTATTTTGCCATTTCTGGTAGGAATGACTTTCTGCTGCTGCTAAGTTTTCTTTTCTTTTCTTTTCTTTTCTTTTTTTTTTTCTTTTCTTTTCTTTTCTTTTTTTGCCTTCAGGTTATCACTGGGACTCAGTGCCTGCACTAGGAATCCACTGGTCCTGGCGGCCGTTTTTCCATTAAAATTTCTTTTAATTATCTTTATTTATTGGATAGACACAGCAAGAAATCAAGAAGGAAGGGGGTGATAGAGAGGGAGAGAGACAGAGACACACCTGCAGCCCTGCTTCACCACTCACAAAGCTTTCCCCCTGCAAGTGGGGACCGGGGGCTCAAACCCAGGTTCTCGAGCATTGTAATACGTGCGCTCAACCAGGTGTGCCACCACCTGGCCCCCCATTTTTTCCATTTTATTGGATAGGACAGAGAGAAATTGAGAGAGGAGGGGGTGATAGAAAGGGAGAGAGACAGTGAGACACCTGCAGACCTGCTTCACCACTTGTGAAGTGTCCCCCTGCCCCCACCCACCCCCCCGCAGATGGGAGACCAGGGGCTCGAACCTCAGTCCTTATGTGGGTCCTTGCACTTGGTACTGTGTGCGCTTAACCTGGGGCACCAGTGCCTGGCCCCCGGCTGCTAAATTTTCTTCCTGTTCAGAATTGCCTAACCTCTTTGTCACCTGATGGTCAATCCCTTGTGGAGGTCCCTGTGGTCAGAGGCATCGTGAGAAATGATGAACAGCTGACTGGGGTGAGGCCACATGTCAGACTTCACTGTACAGAGGCTGGGAAGAGACATGCAAAATTGGGTCTCAGAGCCCATGCAAGTTGACTTCCCTCCACGTGGCCTGTGGGTCCCCAAGTTCCAGAGGCCCTAGATTCAAACCCCAGCTCTACCATAAGCCATCACTGAGCTTCCCCCTCCACTTCTAGGTGAAGGAGACCGTTCTCTGATGCTTGCTGGGTGCTAGGCACTCTTGTGAATTATCAGTCATTTAATCATCTCCTCCGTCCATACGGGGTGGAGAGTGCCATCCTCCCCATCTTACACAGGGAGAATCTGAGGCACAGATTGATAAGTGAACACCAAAAGCGGCATAGCTGGGATTCCTACCAAGTCTCCTGTCTTCACAGTGAATGGCATTAACCCCCATGTCACCCATGTCACCGTACCCCTTGGTGGTTATACTATATGGTGAATTTAGGGATTTTTTTAAAATTTAATTTTTTATTAAAAAGGAAACATTGACTAAACCATAGGATAAGAGGGGTATAACTTCAAACAGTTCCTACCACCAGAACTCTGCATCCCATCTCCTCCCCTGATAGCTTTCCTATTCTTTAACCCTCTGGGAGTATGGACCCAGGGTCATTGTGGGATGCAGAAGGTGGAAGGTCTGGCTTCTGTAATTGCTTCCCCACTGAACATGGACGTTGACAGGTGGATCCATACTCCCAGCCTGTCTCTCTCTTTCCCTAGTAGGGTGGGTCTCTGGGGAAGCAGAGCTCCAGGACACATAGGTGGGGTTGTCTGTCCAGGGAAGTCTGTTTGGCATCCTGCTAGTATCTGGAACCTGTTGGTTGAAAAGAGAGTTAACGTACAAAACTAAACAAATTGTTGACCAATCATGGACCTAAAGGTTGGAATAGTGCAGATGAAGAGTTGGGGGGGTCCTCCATTTTGTAGATAGCTAGTAGGCATATTTTACTTATATTCCAAAGGACCTGTGGCTAAACTAATGTTTTTTTGGTTGTTTGTTTGTTTTTTACCTGAGCCTGAAATCTGATATGCAGATCCTAATTATTGTCTGGGGAGGTGATGTCATGGCCAGCAGAAGGACCAGAAAGCTGGATCAGGGAAGAGAGTAGCTCACAAATAAGGGAAAGGGGTATAAATATTGTTGACTGTAAACCCCATCGATTTGATGTGACCTAGGCCCCATATTTAGCTTAGGAGTCTTCCAAGAGAGGAGACAAAGAAATGTGTCCATAGGGGATCTGAAACCAACATAAGGAGGAAGGGTTAGCCTTGGAAAGCCTTTGTCTTCTGCCAGTTATAGAGTGGCCCACGCCTGGGGGTGTGTGAGGTTAGTGTGTAGGGCTGGTGTCTCTGACCTGGCTGAGGCCTTAGGGATCTGGGCACTGGTTGCAGAGGTCCATGCCTTTGGTCACGAGGCAGCCTGAATGAGGGCAGGGAGGATGAGTCAGCTAATACTTCAAGTCCCCAGGGGGCGAGGACTGGACCGTGGAGACTTTCCTCACATCACAAAAGTGTGTCAGCAGAGGCTCAGCTGAACATCACTAGTACTGAGGAGGGAATTCTGCAAGAGAGCTTTGATTAACTTACCTTGCACAGAACCCGTTGGTGGTTCACCTAGTAGAATGCACACGTTATCATGCATAAGGACCTGGGTTCAATCCCTTGGTCCCCACCTGCAGGGGGGAGCTTCAAGAACAATGGAGCAGTACTATGGGTTTCTTTCCTTCTCTCTCTCTCCCTCTATAAGAAGAAAAGAAGATAGGAAGGGTGAAGGAAGGGAGAGAAAGAAAGTGGCCTCTGGGAAATGGAACCGGAGTCATGCAGGCACTGAGCCCCAGCAGTAACCCTGGTGGGAATAAATAGATTAGTTAATTAAAATACCAGGCACAGGTTAGTGAGTTTTCTTACATATCAATGATAACTAGCTACAGAATTGTGTTAGTGAGTGAGTTAAAAACATGTAATGGGGGAATTGGGCTGTAGCACAGCGGGTTAAGCACACGTGGCATGAAGTGCAAGGACCAGCTTAAGGATCCCGGTTTGAGCCCCCGGCTCTCCACCTGCAGGGGAGTCGCTTCATAGGCGGTGAAGCAGGTCTGCAGGTGTCTATCTTTCTCTCCCCCTTTCTGTCTTCTCCTCCACTCTCCATTTCTTTCTGTCCTATCCAATAACAACGACATCAATAACAACAGTAATAACTACAACAACAATAAAAAGCAAGGGCAACAATAGGGAAAATAAATAAATATAAAAATAATTGAAAAAAGCAAATTAAAAAACATAATGGATGTCTGCCGTATAGTAAATGTTACTTAAAGAAATATATATCATTTAAATATCTTACTTAGATTACAATAAAATTCTCAAATATACAGAAGTATAGCAATAAGATTACAGGCAGTTTAAAAGACAGTAAAACTAGGAGTCACCCAGTTTTTTTGTAGCGCAGCCGTTTAAGCGCACATGGTGCGAAGCACAAAGACCAGGGTAAGGATCCTGATTAGAGCCCCGGGTCCCCACCTGCAGGGGAGTCGCTTTACAGGCAATGAAGCAGGTCTGCAGGTGTCTTATCTTTCTCTCCCCCTCTCTGTCTTCCCCTCCTCTCTCATTTCTCTCTGTCCTAACAATCAATAACAACAACAATAATAACTACAACAATAAAAAACAAGGAAAACAAAAGGGAAAATAAATATAAAAAATAAATAAATAAAAGAGGGTAAAACTTTTCCTAGAGACACTAAAGAAAATAGAATCTTGCTAAGAACATGGGTATACACAAATCTTTTTGGATGGGTGTGTTGGGTTCCTTAGGTTATATCCCCAGGAGAGAAATTGCAGGGTCATAGGGTAGGTCCATTTCTTTTTTTTTTTTTTTCATTTTTTAATTTTTTTATTTAAGAAAGGATAATTAACAAAATCATAGGGTAGGAGGGGTACAACTCCACACAGTTCCCACCACCCAATCTCCATATCCCACCCCCTTCCCTGGTAGCTTTCCCATTCTCTGGATAGAGCATGGACTCAGGGTCATTGTGAGTTGTGGAAGGTAGAAGGTCTGGCTTCTGTAATTGCTTCCCCGCTGAACATGGGCGTTGACTGGTCGGTCCATACTCCTAGTCTGCCTCTCTCTTTCCCTAGTAGGGTGGGTCTCTGGGGAAGCGGAGCTCCAGGACTCATTGGTGGGGTCTTCAGTCCACGGAAGCCTGGCCGGCAGCCTGATGACATCTGGAACCTGATGATTTGGTGTAATACTCCAATTCCATTTCAGGTTCGACTTGTGTTTTCTTTTCTAATCTTGTTTTTCAACTTCGGCCTGAGAGTGAGATCATCCCATATTCATCCTTCTGTTTCTGACTTATTTCACTCAACATGATTTTTTCAAGGTCCATCCAAGATCGGCTGAAAACGGTGAAGTCACCATTTTTTTACAGCTGAGTAGTATTCCATTGTGTATATATACCACAACTTGCTCAGCCACTCATCTGTTGTTGGACACCTGGGTTGTTTCCAGGTTTTGGCTATTACAAATTGTGCTGCCAAGAACATATGTGTACACAGATCTTTTTGGATGGATGTGTTGGGTTCCTTAGGATATATCCCCAGGAGGGGAATTGCAGGGTCATAGGGTAGGTCCATTTTTAACCTTCTGAGAGTTCTCCAGACTGTTCTCCACAGAGGTTGGACCAATTGACATTCCCACCAGCAGTGCAGGAGGGTTCCTTTGACCCCACATCCTCTCCAGCATTTGCTGCTGTTACCTTTTCTGATGTGTGACATTCTCACAGGAGTGAAGTGATATCTCACTGTTGTCTTGATTTGCATTTCTCTGACAATCAGAGACTTGGAGCATTTCTTCATGTGTTTCTCGGCCTTTTGGATCTCTTCTGTGGTGAATATTCTGTCCAATTCCTCCCCCCATTTTTGGATGGGGTTATTTGTTGTCTTGTTGTTGAGTCTGGTAAGCTCTTTATATATGTTGGTTATTAAACTCTTATCTGATGTGTGGCATGTAAAGATCTTCTCCCATTCTGTGAGGGGTCTCTTGATTTGGGTAATGGTTTCTTTTGCTGTGAAGAAGCTTTTTAATTTGATGTAGTCCCATAGGTTTATACTTGCCTTAGTCTTCCTTGTAATTGGATTCGTTTCATTGAAAATGTCTTTAAAATTTATGCGGAAAAAAGTTCTGCCAATATTTTCCTCTAAGTATCTGATAGTTTCTGGTCTAACATCCAAGTCCTTGATCCACTTGGAATTTACTTTTGTATTTGGTGAAATACAGTGATTCAGCTTCATTCTTCTGCATGTTTCAACCCATTGTTTCCAACACCATTTGTTGAAGAGACTCTGCTTCCCCCATATAATAGTCTGGGCCCCTTTGTCAAAGATTAGATGTCCATAGGTGTGGGGCCTCATTTCTGGGCTCTCAATTCTATTCCACTGGTCAGTGTGTCTGTTCATGTTCCAGTACCAAGCAGTTTTGATGGCAATGGCCCTATAATATAGTTTGAGATCTGGGAGTGTGATGCCTCCGGTTCTGTTCTTTTTTCTCAAGATTGTTTTGGCAATTCTAGGTCTTTTCTGGTTCCAGATAAACATTTGTAGCATTTGTTCTATTCTCCTAAAAAATGTGCTTGGGATCTTGATGGGGATAGCATTAAATTTGTAGATGGCTCTGGGTAATATATTCATTTTGATGATGTTAATTCTTCCAACCCATGAGCATGGAATATCTTTCCACTTCTTTGTGTCTTTTTCAATTTCTTTGAGTAGTGACTCATAATTTTCAGTATACAAGTCTTTCACTTCTTTGGTTAGGTTTATTCCTAGATATTTTATTGTTTTTGTTGCTATAGAAAAAGGAACTGATTTCTGGATTTCAATTTCTTCTAACTTAGTGTTTGCATAGAGGAATGCCACTGACTTTTGAATGTTAATTTTATAGCCTGACACATTACTGTATTGCCTGATGATTTCCAAAAGCTTCTTGCTAGATTCCTTAGGTTTTTCCATGTATACTATCATGTCATCTGCAAATAACGAGAGTTTGACTTCTTCTCTTCCAATCTGTATTCCTTTAATTCCTTGCTCCTGCCTGATTGCTATGGCAAGAACTTCCAACACTATGTTGAATAGTAATGGTGATAGTGGGCAGCCCTGTCTAGTACCTGATCTGAGGGGAAATGCTTCCAGTTTTTCACCATTGAGTATGATGTTGGCTGTAGGTTTGCTATATATAGACTCCACTATCTTCAGGAATTTTCCATCTATTCCCATTTTTTCTAGTGTTTTGATCATAAAGGGATGTTGTATTTTGTCAAAGGCTTTCTCTGCATCTATTGATATGACCATGTGGTCTTTGGTCTTGCTTTTGTTGATGTGGTGGATCACATTGATTGATTTACGTATATTAAACCAACCTTGCATGCCTGGGATAAACCCCACTTGGTCATGATGAACAATTTTTTTGATATACTGCTGTATCCGGTTGGCTAGAATTTTGTTCAATATTTTCGCATCTATGTTCATCAGAGATATTGGTCTGTAGTTTTCTTTTTTGGTTGTGTCCCTGTCTGCTTTTGGTATCAGGGTGATGTTGGCTTCATAGAAGCTGGCAGGGAGTATTCCAGTGTCTTCACTCTTCTGGAAGACTTTTAAAAGTAGAGGTATTAGTTCTTCTTTGAAAGTTTTGTAGAATTCATTTGTAAAACCATCTGGTCCAGGACTTTTATTTTTGGGAAGATTTTTGATAACTGTTTTAATTTCATTAGCTGTGATGGGCCTGTTCATGTTATCCACTTCCTCTTTACTTAGTTTTGGAAGTTGGTAGGTATCTAGGAAATCATTCATTTCTTCCAGGTTCTCTAGCTTGGTAGCATATAGTTGTTCATAGAAGCCTCGCATGATATGTTGAATTTCTGCAGTGTCTGTTGTGATATCTCCTCTTTCATTTACTATCCGATTTATTTGGTTCTTCTCCCTTTTTTGTTTTGTGAGTCTGGCTAAAGGTTTGTCGATTTTGTTTACTCTTTCGAAGAACCAACATTTACTTTCATTGATCTTTTGTATGGTTTTCCTATTCTCAATGTTATTTATTTCTGCCCTAACTTTAGTAATTTCTGTCCTTCTGGTTGCTTTAGGGTTCCTTTGTTGTTCTTCTTCTAGGTCTTTAAGATGTGCAATCAGGCTGTTTATTTGTGCCTTTTCTTGTTTCCTAATGTGTGCTTGTATACCTATGAACTTCCCTCTTAGGACTGCTTTAGCTGTGTCCCAAATATTTTGATAGCTTGTCTCTTCATTTTCATTGAACTCTCGAAACATTTTGATTTCTTCCTTGATTTCCTCTTTGACCCAGAAGTTGTTAAGAAGTGTACTGTTGAGCTTCCACATTTTGGGACTGTTACTAATCTTTTGTTGATTGTTAAGTGTTAGTTTAATTCCACTGTGGTCTGAGAAGATGCTTGGGATGATTTCAGTGCTCTTGAATAGGCTGATGCTGTCTTTGTGGCCTAACATATGGTCTATCCTTGAGAGTGATCCATGTGGATTTGAGTAAAATGTGTATTCCAGTTTCTTGGGATGAATGACTCTGAAAATGTCCAATAGTTCTAGTTTATCTATCTCTTCATTTAGCTCCCTTATGTCTTTACTGATTTTCTTCCTGGATGATCTGTCAAGTTGAGAGAGTGGGGTGTTGAAGTCCCCTACTATGATTGTGTTACTGTTAATATATTGCTGTAGCTCTTTCAGTAGAAGTTTGATGTATTTAGATGGCTTCTCATTGGGTGCATAGATATTAATAATTGTTAAGTCCTCTTGATTGACTGATCCTCTGAGCATTAAGTAGTGTCCATTCCTATCTTTTTTAATCTTATCTATTTTAAAGTCTCTCATGTCAGATATGAGAATAGCTGTTCCTGCCCTTTTTTGTGGGCCATTGGCTTGAATGATAGTTTTCCATCCTTTCACTTTAAGTCTGTGTTTGTCTTGTTGCGTTAGGTGAGTTTCCTGTAGACAACATATTGTTGGGTTGTGTTTTCTGATCCATCTTCCTACTCTGTGTCTTTTAATAGGTGAATTCAGGCCATTCACATTTATTGATATCAAAGATTGAAGATATTTTAACGCCATTCTTGTAGAGTTTTAGAGTGTTTTGATACATGTTCTATTTGTGGTGGTCTGATTGTTTATAGGAAACCTTTCAGAACTTCTTTCAAGGCAGGCTTGGTGATGGTTGCTTCCTTCAACTGTTGCTTGTCTGAGAAGGTTTTGATGCTTCCATCTAGTCTGAATGACAATCTAGCAGGATATAGTATTCTTGGCTGAAAGCCTTTCTCATTGAGCACTCGATAGATATCTTGCCATTCTCTTCTGGCCTGTAGTGTTTGTATGGAGAAGTCTGCTGCTAATCTTATGGGTTTTCCTTTGTAGGTGACTCTTTGTTTTTCTCTTGCAGCCTTGAGGATCCTTTCTTTATCCTTATTCCTTTCCAATCTAAGTATGACATGTCTTGGTGTCTTTAGGTCTGGGTTAATTCTGTTTGGGACCCTCTGGGCTTCTTGAATCTTTATGTCTTTGGTGTTGTCTAGACTAGAGAAATTTTCAGCTATTATGGCCTAGAGAACGCTTTCTTCCTCCCCTTCTCTTTCTTCCTCTGGTAAGCCAATAATGCGTATATTGTTTCTTTTGAAGTCATCCCATAGGACTCTGTTGTTGTTTTCAGCATCTCTTAATCTCTTTTTGAGATCTCTTACTTCTTTTTTAGTTGTCTCTAATTCATCCTCAATCTTGCTAATTCTGTCTTCAGCCTCATTGATTCTATTCTCTCTGCCCTCTACTGCTTTCTGGAGTTCATCTATTTTGTTGCCCTGCTCTGATACTGTTTTAGCTTGTTCAGCTAGTTGCCTTCTTAGCTCAGCAATTTCAGCTTTCAGCTCTCTAATAACCATGAGATTATTAGAATTTTCTTCCATATTCTCATTTGTTGTTCCTGCAGTTCTGATTACAATTTTTTCAAATTCTTTACTCACTCCTGTTATTATTTCCTTAGCTAATGTTTGGATGTTGAACTCGTTGTTTTGTGCTTCGCCCTCTGGAGGACTTTTAGCTGGACTCTTGTCCTGGTTCGAGTCTCCATTATTTTTTCTTGTTGTTTTAACCATTTTATATAAGTTAACAGTTTTTTCAATCCCTGAGTTGGAGTTCAGTGGTGTAAAAGCTACCCCTGTAGGCTATGGTAGCCTGAGGGCTTTTAAACTATCAATAGGCTTCTTGGCTTAATCAATGACTCCTGACCAAGAGATAAAGCAGGGTGTGGCAGAGATAATCCAGTGGTTATGCAAAGAGACTTTCACAGCCCTTCAGCTATGCCACCAAGGTATAGGTCTTCTCCTGAGTTTCCCGGTTAGATCTCTGTGCCCTGGTGTCCCTCCCTGTTGCTGCTCCAGATTCTGAGGGTAGTAGCAATGGAGACTCAGAGTTGTACTTGGTGAGTCTCTGGGGAGTCCTTTCCTCCCTTCAGCTGTCCCCTTGTTGGTGGAGCAGACTGGAGGTGGTGTCTCCACTGACAAACTGTCGAACTGTTAGCAGTCACTTAATCTCTCCTTAGGCCCCTCTCTCCTCTCTGTCACCAGCCACGCGTGTTTGTACTCACGGGTGATTTAGTGGGTTTCTGTGGTCATTCTAGTCCTGTCTTGTTTCGGTCCGGGTGGTCTCCTTTGGTATTCCTAGTTGATCCGGGAGAGGAGAGGAGAGGAGAGAAAGCGATCTGCTGCTCGTAGCTCCGCCTCCGGAAGTCCGGGTAGGTCCATTTCTAACCTTCTGAGAGTTCTCCAGACTGTTCTCCACAGAGGTTGGACCAATTTACTTTCCCACCAGCAGTGCAGGAGGGTTCCTTTGACCCCACAACCTCTCCAGCATTTGTCGTTGCTACCTTTTCTGATATATGACAGCACAATTTGTAATAGCCAAAAACTGGAAGCACCCCAGGTGTCCAACAACAGATGAGTGGCTGAGTACCTTGTGGTATATATATATATATATATATATATATATATATTGAATACTACTCAGCTATTAAAAACTGTGACTTCACCATTTTCAGCCCATCTTGGATGGAGCTTGAAGAAATCATGTTAAGGGAGTCTGGCGGTAGCGCAGCGGGTTAAGCGCAAATGGCATGAAGTGCAAGGACCTGCATAAGGATCCCGGTTCGAGCCCCCGGCTCCCCACCTGCAGGGGAGTCGCTTCACAGGTGGTGAAGCAGGTCTGCAGGTGTCTATCTTTCTCTCCCCCTCTCTCTCTTCCTCTCCTCTCTCCATTTCTCTCTGTCCTATCCAACAATGACGACAACAATAATAATAACTACAACAATAAAACAACTAGGGCAACAAAAGGGAATAAATAAAAATTAAAAAAAAAAGAAATCATGTTAAGTGAAATAAGTCAGAAACAGAAGGTTAAATATGGGATGATCTCACTCTCAGGTAGAAGTTGAAAAACAAGATCAGAAGAGAAAACAAAAGTAGAACCTGAACTGGAGTTGGTGTATTGCACCAAAGTAAAAGACTCTGGGGTGGGGGTGGGGGTACAGGTCCTAAAAGGCTGACAGAGGACCTAGTGGGGGTTGTACTGTTATGTGGAAAACTGAGAAAGGTTATTCATGTACATACTATTGTCTTTACTGTCAAATGTAAACATTAATTCCTCAATAAAGAAATTTTTTAAAAAAATAGCTCTTTTTATTTATTTAGAAATGATTTACAAGATTGCAAGATAACAGGGCTCCAATTCCATACAGTTCCCACTACCGGAGTTCTGTGCCCCATCCCCTCCATTGAAGACTTCCCTTTTCTTTATCCTTCTGGGAGTGTGGACCAGAATTCTTTTTAGGGTGCAGAAGGTGGGAGTTCTGGCTTCTCTGTGGGATATGGCCGTTGGCAGGTTGATCCACACTCTCAGCCTGTTTCTGTCTTTCCCTATTGGGTCAGGGCACTGCAGAGGTGAGACTTCATATTTAGGGAGGAGAAGGCTCAATATTGTAAAATTTCTATCCCTCCCCAAATAACTTTTTTTTTTTTGTCTCCAGGGTTATTGCTGGGGCTCAGTGCCTGCACTACTAATCCACAGCTCCTGGAGGCCATTTTTTCCATTTTGTTGTCCTTGTCAGATAGGACAGTGAAAAGTTCAGAGAGGAGGGGGGAAAGAAAAAGATAGACACCTGCAGACCTGCTTCACTGCCCCCTGAAGCAACCCCCCTGGGGAGCCAGGGGCTCGAACCGGGATCCTTACACTAGTCCCTGTGCATCGCGCCATCTGCACTTAACCCGCTGCTCTACCACCCGGCCCCCTCCCAAATAATGTCTTAAGCAACGTGATTCTAGTCTAAATTCCAGTTGAGTAGTATGTAATTCTGGAGTTCATCTAGAAAAATGAGAGAGTAGGCAAGGATCATGTTTTAAATGATGAGTGGATGGCCCAACCAGATACTTGAGAATGTTGTAAACAGGGTATTTGACTTAGTGTTTTTTTCTGGCATAGGTATAGAGAAATCATGAAAGCTGAGCAGGAAACTCAGAAGTAAACCCAAATGTAAGCACATGGACTCAGTCTATGGTACATATGTGATTTTAAATCAGAGAAGTGAAACATGAAATCACTTTATAATGATCAACTGAGAGAATCGACTACAGGCGGCCAGGTGGTGGCTCACCTGGTTGAGCGCACATGCTACAGTGGCCAGGAGCCAGGCTTGAGCCCCCAGTCCCCCCACCTGCAGGGGAAAGCTTTGCAAGTAGTGAAGCAGGGCTGCAGGTGTCTCTCTGTCTCTCCCTCTCTATCACCCCCTTCCCTCTCGATGTCTGGCTGTTTCTATCCAATAAATACATAAAGATAATACCTAAATAAATAAATAAATATTTAAGAGAAAGAAAAAAAAAACTGAGTACAGGGACCAGGTAACACAGCTGTTAGAGGACACATGTTACATTTGCACAAAGACCCGAGTTCGAGCCTCTAGTTCCCATCTCTAGTGGCGGGAACTTTACTAGTGCTGAAATAGTGCTACAGGGCTCTCACTCTCTCGCTCTCTGTCTCTCTCTCTCTCTCTCTCTCGTTCTCTCTCTCTTTCTCTCTCGCTTGTACTCTCCCCCTCTTTTTTTTAAAAAAAAAAATGTATTTACTCACTTTTGTTGCCCTTGGGGTTTTTTATATTTAATCCTTTTTGTTGCCCTTGTTTTTATTGTTGTTGTAGTTATTATTGTTGATGATGTCGTTGTTGGATAGGGCAGAGAGAAATGGAGAGAGGAGGGGAAGACAGAGGGGGAGAGAAAGACAGACACCTGCAGACCTGCTTCACCACCTGTGAAGCGACTCCCTTGCAGGTGGGGAGCTGGGGCCTCGAACCGGGATCCTTATGCCTTGTGCCACATGCACTTAACCCACTGCACTACCGCCCGACTCCCTCTCCCTCTCTTTTTTTCTCACTCTGCCTCTATCTTCACCTCTTTCAAATTTTCTGTCTTTATCCAAAATGAAAATGAAAAAGCATAAATCAATTCATTAAAGACTATAATTTGACCTGAAGAAGACCTTCTAGACATAGTGTAAAGACAGAAGTTATCAAGGGAAAGATATTAAGTAGAGAAGATGGAAAACTTCCAAAGTTTGAGTACTTCCAAAGTCTATACAAGCAAAATAAAAGGCAAACAAAAACCAGAAAAAAAATATTGTAACATAAATGACCAATGATTAATATCCCCAATAAATAAAAGCCTTTACAATTCAGTAAGAGAGATATTCAGATTAAAGATGAACTAGCAATTCACAGGATTTGTATAAAAGGCAATGAAAACCTGAACTATTACACTTCCTTGTAATAAAATAGCATGAACAAGAATACCATGTTTAAATACTTATTGAATTGACACTGTTGAGAAAGGCAATAAAAGGCAATCCTAGTGTTGATGGGTCATGCACTCACCCTGGGTTTGGGCCTAGCCTCCGTTGCATTAGAGGAATGAATGAATGTTGGTGCTGTGGGGTTGCCCCATCTCTCCTCTATCCCACTGTCTATAGCTCTCTCAACAAAGTAGACACAGGGCAGTGAATTCCCAGTAATAACAACAAGAAAAGAAGAAGGAGGAAGAGAAGGAGAAGGGGAAGAAGGAGAAGGACAAGAAGGAAAAGGAGGAGGAGGCAGCAAGAAAGGGTGAAGGAAGCAGCACTCCACACTCTGGAGATGGCAGGGGGACTTGTACCAAGTGCATAAAGGGTGAATTGGCATTGTGTATCAACTGTTTCTTTCATTCCATCACTTCTAGGAATTTAGCCTAGGGAAACAGTGATGCATGCCAAGATTTAGCTACAAGAATACTTGCTGAAGCACTGTTTATAATAACCAAAAAAAAAAAAAAAAGAGCAGCAACCAAATATCTTTCAGTAGTGTTCTAGTTGCTCACATGTGGGATATCTATATAATTATATTTCAGATGCTATCTAACTATTAATTGGAAGAATGCAGCTTATTGACAAAGCAGATGATACATGGAAGGTTACATTTTTTAAATTTTTATTTGTGATTAATACGGGGTTACAAGATGGTAAGATTACAGGGTTCTGTGTCCCCAACCATGGAGGATTAGTTTTGATTGATGGGAAAAAAAAAAAAAAAAAACTAGTCTCTAGAACCTTTCAAAGGAAGTATTTCATTTGTGCATCTATCGCTGCGTTTCTCAACCAGGAGTTCTTCTTACCTTCAGGGCATAATTGGTCATATCTGGAGACAGTTTTTGATTATCCCAAATGGGGAGGAGCCACTGTATCTCATGCACAAAGCCAGGGATGCTGCATCATAGGACAGGCCAGCAGTAAAGAACTGTGTGTACCCAGGTGCTGCGAGTGCTGACACTGAGTCCCTCTGGCTTATTTGGACAGGAACAAGTCCATGAGTTCCCTTGGGGTGCTAAGGAGATGACACTGTATTCATAGAGAG
The DNA here is from genome assembly GCF_950295315.1 of Erinaceus europaeus. Lineage (NCBI taxonomy): Eukaryota > Metazoa > Chordata > Mammalia > Eulipotyphla > Erinaceidae > Erinaceus > Erinaceus europaeus. Next base: position 87,569,919 of record NC_080173.1, read on the forward strand.
ACCCGTCCTGTTTCCTAGTCACCCGTCCTGTTGAAGTGGGTGCAGCTGGGAGTTTAGAAATCGGTGTTCTCAAGTCTGTTAGCATTTCACAGATGATTGTGTTTGATGGTTCAACTGATCATTTTCCATGATGAAAGGGATCCCAACCTGAAATGAAAATCTCCCCAAATTCTGAGTTGGACTGTCAATGTTAGACTCTTGTAGTTTAATTAACTGTTATGGCTTTGCACCTTGCTAGGGCTTCACCACTTCAAGATTAACATTTTTCAGTCCTGAAATAGGAGGGGGGTCAGGAAGAGATACTGTAGCACCAACACTTTTTCCAGTGCGGTGGGGGCCAACAGCTGCCACACTTAGCACCGAGACTTAACAGTGAACATTTAAGCTCATTGATGTCAGCATTTTCTGCTGAAGTATTTGATGTTGTTTGCCACCAGGATATTCACTGGGGCTTGGTGACTGTACAATCCCACCAATCCCAATAGCCATATATCCCCCCCTTTTTAAAAGTCTTTTTTGATGGAAGTGAAAGGTAGAGAGGGAGAAGCAGGAAAGACAGACCTTTACAGTACCACTCCACCACTCCTGAAGCTCTCCTCCCACCCCACCCCTGCAGATGTGGATTAGGGGCTTGAACCTGGGTCCTGGGTGTATGGTAGTAAGTGTGCTGTGTCTAGTGAGCCATCACTGGGCCCCACTAAGATAGTTTAAAAAGAAAAGCTGGGAATCGGGTGGTGGCGCAGCGGGTTAAGTGCATGTGGCACAATGGGCAAGGACCAGCTTAAGGATCCCGGTTTGAGCCCCCAGCTCCCCACCTTCAGGGGGGTCGCTTCCCAGGCGGTGAAGCAGGTCTACAGGTGTCTGTCTTTCTCTCCCCCCTCTCTGTCTTCCCCTCCTCTCTCCATTTCTCTCTGACCTATCAAACAACAACAACATCAATAACCACAACAATGTTAAACAACAAGGGCAACAAAAGGGAAAATAAATGAATATTAAAAAAAAAAAAGAAAAGCTTATGACATGTCATCCCTAAATCACTGAGACTGTCATCTCTGGGGAAAAGCAAAAACGAAAGCCTTCCTCTCTAGTCAACTTCTCAAGAGCATTATTAACACCCAACACAATAAACACAATACCTAGTCCAGCTTCACAGTTTCTTGGCTGTCCCCAGATGTCTGTTACAGATGGTTTGCTCAGTGGTTTCGTCATTCAGACCTGTAATAATGTGCTTTGTGTGCAAAGCATTCAATTTATAGGTGCCTCTAGATGCCTTGGGCTTGGGCTGCTGCTGAGTTGACATACGTATGTACCTACGTACGTGTACGTGAACGTGGCGCGTCCAAATGAGAAGCGCTACCCACACGGTCCTTACAGTTCATCATTATTGGTTGAAAGAAGCTTCCTCTGGAGAGAATCCTTGCGGAAGGGGAGCCTCCACAGCATAGAGGACCGCCGTACAAATCCTTGTGTAACTCCCAGTGGTGGGATCAGAGGCTGCGGAGGCTAAGAAACATGCAGCAATTAGTGATTTGGGGTGAGGGGAGGGGCTTAGTTCTAGGGGCTGTGCTGTATATTCGGAGGTTTTGAACCAGGGCAGTAAGTCCTGGTTTCACCCCAATCAGTGCCAGTCAGTACCTGCACTCCAGCCCCAGATTGAAAATCAGATCTCCCCCAGGATGGGGGCGGGGCAAAGCAGTGCCCTGTTCATAAGCATCTGCTGGCATCAGCCACCCATTCCCCCCTCACTCCAGCTGCCCTGTCCTCCAGAGCTCTGTAGGACCTTGAATAGGGTCTGCTCAACCTAAAGTAAAATGCAGTGGAATTGCTGTCTTAGGTGACCTTTATGATCCAGGAAATAAAAAAGTTCATTTTAGGCATCCAACTGACTGCTTCCCTTAACCCTGTCAGGGCAGCCTGCCTGCACCAGCCATTCCCTGTGTCTCCTTTCTTGTTCTTGGTGTGCCTTTCTCAATTTCTCTCTGTCTCTCTCTCTCTCTCTCTCTCTCTCTCTCTCTGCTTTTATGCCTTTCTCTCCCTCCTCTGCCTATCTCCACCCCCCTTCTCCATTCCCCTTCCACTCTCCCCTTTTGGGGGCCTGCACAAAGGGTCAGGGCAGAGGTCAAGCCAGGGATGAGCAGGGCCCCCCACTGCCTGGGGCCTTGCCCCACCCCAGGGAGCACAAAGGAAGTCATTTGCATTATGGGTTTCAGCACCCCTATTGTTCTCAGGGTTGGGCCTTTGCAGGTGGAGCTGTCACCAGCCCAGAGGGGATAAAGGGATGAGCTGGGAGACCACAGGATCAAGTGGGGGTGGAATATTTATCCCTACTTGGGAGTTCTTCCTACTAGGGACTCAAGGGGGGAGGTGACGATGGGAATGGGACAAGTGACAAGTGTCAGTGCAAGAGAGGATTGGAATCTGTAGGACCCCACCCCTATGTCACACAGATGTCACAGCCAAAGGGGGTTGCAGAGGGGGTGTAAGCTGCAGAGCTAGTGGATACTAGCCTCCCCACCCACCCTCCCCTCAAGGGTGGCCCCTGCTCAGATTGTGTCTGAAACCCCTTTGAGATTTTTGTCAAGATCCTGGGTTGGGTGCTGGTGGGAGGACAGAGTGACATACAGTTACTGTTCCCATGGCAACAGCTGTCAGGACTTCAGCAACAACTGAACTGAGGTAAGTGCTAAAGCCCCTCCAAACACAGTGGTGAGTGTCCTGCAGCACATAAAGCGCCCTTTGATAACTTAAATGTCCTGCCAGTTTTAAAATCACTCCAGATCTAAAGGAAGAAGAGCGTTGGCATCAGGTGGTGACGCACCTGGCTAAGTGCACACATTACAGAGTACAAGGACCCGCGTTTAAGCCCCTGGTCCCCACCTGCAGGGAAAAAGCTTCACAAGTGGTGAGCACCTGCAGGGAGAAAGCTTCACAAGTGGTGAAGCAGGGCTGCAGGTGTCTCTCTGTCTCTCTCCTTCTCTGTCTCCTACTCCCCCTGTCATATCCTCTTTGTCTCTATCCAATAATAAACAAACAAATAAATAAATAAAATTTAATACAAGAACATTAACCATTTTTTCCTGGCTGCCATAACCAATTCTGGTAAACTGGGACACGTTCACAACAACAGTAACTAATAAAAATAATAATAATAATTTCTTACAATTCTGGAAGTTGGGAGGTCAAGATCAGAGATCCTTTTCCTGGCTTGCACAACTGCCTTCCCCTTTGTCCTCTCATGTCAGGGAAAGAACTCTTTGATAACCCTCCATAGAAGGGAACAGATCCCATCCCCACGTCCCCATCCTCATGACCTCATCTAAGCCAGCTACTTTTCTGAAGATCTCATCTCCAAAGCTACTGTGGCTACAACCTCTGGATAGGAATTCGAGGAGACACAGTCCCCAGCAGGTGATCATAGCATAAGCCTTAAGAGCAGGCATCCTCCTTGCTGTGGGCACAGACCTTTTTCTTCAAAGATTAGAAATGAAATGGGAGTGTCAAGTACATTTCCTTTATAGCTAGAAGCATCTGGAAGTCAGTAGGTAGGCTGGAGATGGCAGGCACCTCCCCACGTTGGCTCACTAGTGCTGCTACCTGGATATCTCTTCCTGACTCTGCATTCAGAGCACCTGGCTGTCGGTTTGCCATGGACCATAGTGGGAATCTTTACACCTTGGAAATTGGCATATGCTATACATCAAGACTTTCTTCCTAGGGCGTCCGTTGTTAAACATTTCTCAGCATTTCTCCCAGAGAAGCCTGCACGTGGAATTTTGAGTCTTATTTACCAGAAAGGACCTGGAGGCAAACCATCCCATCTGGCCTCCACATTTAGCAAATTGGAAGACTGAGGTCAAGAGGAGACAGTGACTTACCCTAGGTTACACAGTGGGTTGATGGGAAAACTGGGCTGGGAACCCCAGGTTTCCCACCTTTGTTTGTATTTATCAATGTGCCTTAAACCATCACCTTTTCTTCATCCTTTCCAGGAATCTCCAAAGAAATCAGATATGGGGGTTTGGGGAAAAAATTTCTCTTCCAAAGAGAGGTTAGAAATTGATAATTAAGAGGCCAGGGAATGGTGTGCCCAGTGAGTACACATTATGATGTATAAGGACCCTGGTCCAAGCCCTCGGTCCCACCTGCGGGCGGGGGTGGGGAGAGTGGCAGGTTTAGTGAAAAGTGCTTCCTGGTTTTCTTCAAAGTAAGATGGGCTAGTTTTCCACCCTTCACCATCCTTGATTCCCCTCCCCACACTCACCCCCAAGAGTGACTGTGTCTCTAGTCTCCTGGCCTAGGGTTCCTTCTGTCCTGTAGGGTCACTTCCTTCAGTCCAGAGATAGAAAGTTCAATTCAGCCTCTGAAAGCTCTCTAGAGGCTCTCTAGAGGCTGTGCCATGGCATCTTCACAGGGCTTCCGTCCGAACTGACGGAGAAACCTTTCAAGTCCTGATAACCAGATTGTGCTGGTTCTGATCTTTCTTCTTCCTTTGTGACACCTGTTATGTTTAGGATAAGATCCTATGCCTAGGAAGATCCCGAGCTCACTTCTTTCCATGGACACCCCAATTTTGCACCTCCATAGGAACAATTCCCTCAGCAAAAAAGCTTGTGTATTGGTTTCCATAGACTGTATCAATATGCATTCCTACTACCAGTTCACATGGGTTCCCTTTTCTCCTCCCAACTTTTTAACACTTGTTTTTGTTTTTTTTTAAGATTTTATTTATTTATGAGAAAGATAGGAAAAGAGTGAAAGAACCAGACATCACTCTGGCACCTGTGCTGCTGGGGATCAAACTCCAGACCTCATGCTTGAGAGTCCAAAGCTTTACCATTGCGCCACCTCCCAGACCACTCTTTGTTTTGTTTTGTTTTTGTAAATGGTAACAGTTCTGACACATGTGGGTGGAATATCTAATTGTTCTGATTTACATCTCCCCATTTATGGCCTGTATGTCTTCCTTGGGAAAAAAAAATGTGTTTGCATGTTCTTTGTATTGTAAAAATCAAGTTGTTTGTATTTTTGCTATTGAGTTGTATGAATTATTTGCATATCTTGGGCACTAATCCCTTGTCAGTCTATGTTATTTGAAAATATCTTCCTTTTTTTTTTTCTTTTGAAAATATCTTCTTTCATTCAGTAAGATTACCTTTTCGTCTTGTTGATAGTTTCTCTTGGTGTGCAGAAGCTTTTGAATTGATATAGTCCCATTTGTTTTTATTTTTGTTTCCCTACCTTTTGGAATCAGATTAAGAAAAAAACCCACTAAGATCAGTGTCAAGGAGCTTACCACCTGTGCTTTCTTTTGGAGTTTCATGGTTTACGGTTTTAATTCAAGTCTTTAATCCATTTGTGAGTTATTTCTGTGTAGCATAAGATGTGGCTCAATGATACTCTTTTGCATGGGTTTCTCTTTTCAAAAGAACCAATGCTTAGTCTTGTGAATCTTTTCTTTTAATCTTCCCTTTCCTTTTCATCTAATCGATTTCATTTCTTATTCTAATTATTTACTATTTCCCTATTTCTTGCAGTCTTAGGCTTCATCCACTCTACTTACAGTCACATTAAAGTGTAAAGTTAGATTGATGTTTTCTTGTTTCATGAGGTGTGCCTGAATTACTGTGAATTTTCCTCTTAGAACTGTTCTTGCTGCATTCCAGACATTTGGGCATGTTGAGTTTCTATTTTCCTTTTCTCCAGGTGATTTTTATTTATTATTATTTCTTTGTTGACCTAGCAGTTGTTTGTGTGCATGCTCTTTGACCCCCACATCTCTGTAATTTTTCAAGTTTGGTAAGTGATTCCTACTTCCATACCATTGTAAAAATGAAGAGATGGTTGGTATGGTTTCATTCTTATTGATTCATTTAGGCTTATTTTATGGCCTAGCATGATTCATCCTGAAGAATGTCCCTTGTACACTTGAGAAGAATGTCTGTTTTGCTGCTTTAGGATGGAATGTTCTGTATGTATCTGTTAAATCCATCTGTTTTAATATCTCACTTCAGGCTGTTGTTTTCTTGTTGGTTTTCTGTTTGGATGGCATGACCATTGATGTAAGAATGACAGGGTTTCTTGTGCAGATATTTTATTGAGGGGGTGTCCTTTTGAGTCAAGTAGGATGTGGGCAGGAGAAAAGTTAGGAAACTCTGGACTCTGGAGAAGTTTAACCTCATCCAGATCCTTTGGGAATTTCCTATAGTATAAATCATGCCAAAGAAATCCCACTTACAGGCAAGAGAGCAGGAGCTTGCCCACTACTCTTTGGAGAGGGTTATGTGTAACCCTACCCTTCAAATTTTTCCAAGCAGAGCAATATCCTGTCAGCCAATGGCTAGCCTTAAGAGAAGGGTCCAAGTGTGATTAGTTAACCACCAGTACCTGCAACAGCTGGAGCAGGTCCACTGGCCCAGAAAAGGTCTATAACCAGACACCAACCATATTCATTGTGATGTTGTAAACAGCTCAATGTGAAGGCCAGTCTTGTTGGAATTTGGGAGACCACTTATGGATTTATATTCTATTTGTTTTCCATCAGACCTACACCATAAAAAGGCTCAGTGGGGGTACTGTGTGGTTAAACACACGTAGCACAAAGCACAAGGACTGGCATAAGGATCCAGGTTCGAGCCCCCAGCTCCCCACCTGCGGGGGGGGTCGTTTTACGGGCAGTGAAGCAGGTCTGCAGGTGTCTCTCTTTCTCTCCCCCTCTCTCTTTCCTATCCAACAACAATAATAACTACTACAACAGTAAAAAAAAAACAACAAAGGCAACCAAAAGGAAAATAAATGTTTAAAAAATTATATTAAAAAAAAGACTCAGTAGTTTCTCTCTGTGACCCAGTGTCCTCCCTCCATATAGAACCAGTAACTTAGTAGAGACTATCTTTCTCCCTCTCTCTTTCCTTTCTCTTTTTTTTTATTATTTATTTTTCCCTTTTGTTGCCCCTGTTGTCTTATTGTTGTTGCAGTTATTATTGTTGTTGTTATTGATTGTTGGATAGGACAGAGAGAAATGGAGAGAGGAGGGGAAAACAGAGAGGGGCAGAGAAAGACAGACACTTGCAGACCTGCTTCACTACCTGTGACGCGACTCTCCTGCAGGTGGGGAGCCGGGGGCTCCAACCGGGATCTTTTCACCGGTCCTTGCGCTTTGCGCCATGTGGGCTTAACTGACTGTGCTACCTCCCAACTCCCCTCTTTCTTTCTTTTTAATTGCTTCCAGAGTTATCACTGGGGCTTGGTGCTGGAACTACAGATCTACTGCTCCCCCAGGCCAATTTTCCTTTTTTTTTTTTAATAGGACAGATATAAAATAAAGGGGAGAGGGAAATAGAATAGAGAGGGAGAGGCAGAGAGATATTTGCAAACCTGCTTCATGGTTCATGAAGCTTCTCACCCCTCCTGCAGGTGGAGAGCTGGGGGGGAGAGTGCACAAACCCACATCCTTGTGCGTGGTGACGTGTGCTCCCAACCAGCTGCCAGCGCCAGGCCCTGAGCCGGCGTGGCTTCTTATTTCTCTTCTCTCCCATGCCCGCTACTGCTTGCTGCTGTTTTATCAAGATCTTCACATCTCACCAGTCCTGTATTTGTCAGGGGTGGCTTTGTGCTTTAACAAGCAGGACTGTCAGTTCATTGCAGGTGTTCCTGGCTGAGTACTTCCTTTCCAGACAACGAGACTTTTCTGAAAGTGCTGTGTAGCATTTATTTCCAGGCTCCTTTTGGCCAGAACTCAGTCCCTTGACCACACCTCCTCTCCAGGGGTGCTTGGTAGAGTAGTCTGTGAGCCTGGGAGGAAGATGCAGTGGTATTTGGTAACCACAGAGTTTTCTGTTCACTCTGCTGACTTTGGGACCCCTCTCCCCATGGCATTGCGGTTCACTGGCATCAGAAAGTGCCAGTGAGCTTTGAGGGTCTTTTCTCTGTTTGGGAAGCAACTTAACCTATCCTTTGATCAAGGGGTGTGCATCCTGCCTGATAGCTGCCTAAGGTTGGGGAGGGGTATGCCCACCTTGGGAATCAAGTAAAGACGATAGTGGACTTCGGCCATGACCTCATTGGCACTGGCTTCACCAGCTGGGCTAGCCAGATAACTAGCCGGGTGGGTGCTCAAGATTACAAGCCTCTCTCTCTCTCTCTCTCTTTCTCTCTCGTGCCCTTTCCGGGTGGGTGCTCAAGATTACAATCATCTTCTCTCTCTCTCGTGCCCTTTCCAGGGAGTACCAGCTTAGCCTCCCCCGCCCCTGCTCAGCTAAATCACCCTTCAGTGTCAACAGAAACTCCAGCCTGTGTCCACCATTGGCACTGGCTGGAGAAGCGTATCAAGAGCCAACTGGATCCCCATTGGGACAGCTTTGTTTTCCCTGCTGAACACAAAATCCCCTGTTCACTGGGAGAGCTGACAAGGAGACCCCGTGGGGTTGGCCTTGTGGGAGCAGATACCCGTGAATACAGCGCCCGAATGGCTCGAGCTTATTAAAGGCGAATACACAGGATAACTCTGCCCTCCGAGTGCGGGACAGAATGGAGGGCACAGAGCTGTTACAGGGGATTAGCAGCTGCAGACTGACGGAGGCAGGTGCAGCCTTTTCTGTAATTTGAAGGGTTTATGAAATACTGATCCTCTGCTCTATGAAGCCTTCCCTTGGCCTCCTCTGGGCTACAGGCTGCAAATGGGGATTTCTTGTTCAGTCAGACTTGGGAGTGGTTTTGAGTGCCTTCCCCAATCCTTCCCTAGCCCTTAATGTCCCTTGGGAATGCTGATCACGGTGTTTATACACTTGTCTGCTTATTCATGTTCTATTCATCCACTCATTCATTCATTCATTCACTTATTGATTCACCAGTCACACATTAACACTTACTGAAGGCTTCTGCTAGGTTTGGGGGCTACAGAGATGATAGGATGTGGAGCCCTGCCTTCAAGGAACTCATGACTCAGGCCATTCTAGGTGATTCTAGTTCAAACTGAGCAGCTAGAGTTGAATCAAGTTCATGTGTGTTCAGCAGATATATCTGCAAGGCCCTTTAGGTGGTTCTGTCCCCTTGAAAGACTTTGCTAAGAGCCTGGAAGCTCTGTTTCATTCAACTAGATAAAGCCTCAAGGTCAAGGTGGCTCACTGGCCCATGAGTGGCCTCCCATTTCCTAATGATACAGATGGCAGATGGGAAGCAATGACAGGACAGAGCTAAAAATTGAGGATACTCAAGCAAGTTCATTTGGTGTATCAGAATGTATATCATGATAAAAACTCAAAGCGCTTTACTTCTCCAATTCAGGCACCTTATTGGGTCTCCATGTCTTTCCCTCATGGAGATATGGGCGCCCCGCCCCCACCCATTTGCTTGCTCCACTCAGATACTCTTCATCTAGTTACCACACAGCTTCAAAAAAACAGGTCACTGTCTGCACTTCCCTCCAGAGTTTGTTTTTTTTTTTAATTTCTTTATTGGGGAATTAATATTTTACATTCAACAGTAAATAGAATAGTTTGTACATGCATAACACTTTACAGTTTTCCATCCCTCCAGAGTTTACTTGGCCAAGAGGACTTAGCTTTGGTGTAGGAGTTTGGACCTTTGACTCTGACAGAAGATGTCTGTGGCTAGAGAATTTGATGCTCATGTGAGAATGAGGTGGAGGTTAGAAGAGGTGTCTGGACCTCAATGCTGTCACTCTTCTTTTATATATATATATATATTTTATATTTTATTTATTTATTCCCTTTTGTTGCCCTTGTTTTGTTGTTGTTGTTATTGATGTCATCATTGTTAGATAGGACAGAGAGAAACGGAGAGAGGAGGGGAAGACAGAGGGGGAGAGAAAGACAGACACCTGCAGACCTGCTTCACTGCCTGTGAAGCGACTCCCCTGCAGGTGGGGAGCTAGGGTACCGAACCAGGATCCCTACGCTTGTCCTTGTGCTTTGCGCCACTTGCGCTTAACCCACTGCGCTACCGCTCGACTCCCTCTGTCACTCTTCTAAGAGAGGAAGAGACACATGATGTCAAAGACTCTGTGTGAACATATTTGGGGCCCAGGTAGCTAGCTGTTCCTCAGTGGCTAACAGGAGCTGGTTCTTATGGATGGGGATCCCTGTGGGGCTAGATGGTGTCTCCCACTCGCATGACCTCCTCTTTATGTGGAGGCTGTTTACCAGGAGTGGTTCTGGAAGACCCTTTAGGAGGTCTGTGCATAAACTTGCCAGCCATCCACAAACTCTTGGGAAGCCAGTCTCTCATGCCAGTCCCCCTTGGTCGGTGGATGGTACTCAGAAGGCAAGAAAACATGGTTTCTGGGGGCCGGACAGTAGTGCAATGAGTTAAGCACACATGATGTAAAGCGTAAGGACTGGTGTAAAAATATTGGTTTGAGCCCCTGGCTCCCCACCTGCGGGGGGTGGTGGTGTTACTTCACAAGCAGTGGAGCAGGTCTGCAGGTGTCTATCTTTCTCTCCCCCTCTCTGTCTTCTCCTCCTCTCTATATTTCTCTCTGTTCTATCCAAGAACAATAGTAATAACAATAATAACAACATGGGCAACAAAAAAGGGGCAAAATGGCCTCCAGGAGCAGTGGATTCGTAGTGCAGGCACCAAGCCCCAGTGATAATCCTGGAGGTGAAGGAAAGAAAGAAAGAAAGAAAGGAGGAAAGAAAGAGGAAGAAAGAAAAAAAATGAAAGAAAACATGGTCTGTGGATGCCCCTAAAACTCAAGAACAATGTAAACAGCAGTTGGAAATCCTGTGTCTGGGAGTTTCTGGGACCAGAGGACACAGCTAGGAATTCTAGTATAAAAGGTGAGTGTGGCTACCTTTCAATGCTTGGGATGTATGTATACTGGGAGGGCAGGAGTGAAACCCAGAGTATCTTTTGGCTTCTTGGTGACTCTCAGCCTCTCAAACTACACTTTTGAGGAGACAGCCCAGCAGTGCTTCTGCCTGGAGTGTGAAGGGTGTTAGCACTTGTGGAGGGGGAGTATTTGGGTGTATACCTACCTGGAGTATATTCAGACTTCTTGACTTCCCCAAAGAAGATATCATACCTTCCTTCTCCACATAAGAAACTAGTAGAGTTTGGTCTTAACAGGGTATTTTAGTACTCATCATGTATGTCTGTTATGGGGTGAGTAGCTTCCTTTAAATAAGATTTTCACAACAACAATAATGACTACAACAATAAAACAACAAGGGCAAAAACAAAAGGGAAAATTAATTAATTAATTAATTAAAATTTTTTTTCAATACATGAAGTATAAATCACTGATATGCCATGTGATAATTTTTATTTTTCAAAGTTTTATTTTGGGGTGGGGGAGATAGCATAAAGAGATTCTCATGCCTGATGCTTCGAGTTCCCAGCTTCACTACCATAAGCCAGAGCTGAGCAATGCTTTGGTTAATATATATATGATCTTTTATGAGAGAGAGAGAGGAGAAGAAGAGAGACCTGAGCAGGGCTCAGGTATGCCTTATGGCGTTGCCCAGGGATTGCACCTAGCACCTCTGAGGTCCCAGGCATGTAAGTTCTGTGCTCTAACAAGTGATCAGTCTTCATATCTCGCCTTACAACTTTTTGAGGGGAAAGAAAAAGGAACTGTCAAATAAATCCCCAACTTTCCTGCCTTGTTAAGTAATGAATGCTGAAGATAATTTCACCTTTTTCAGGGCGGTGCAGCCATTGCAGAAAGGGATTGTGCTATGGGACAGTCATATGTTCAAGTATTTTTAGCTCACTCAGGACCATTGGTCTGTATTGCCTTCACCTTTGAGTGTTTTGCATCTGGTTTGCACAGTTTCACTGCTTTCTCCCTCAATTTTGCTCTCTGCCAGCTGTTCTTACCTCATTGGGTTTTTCTCTAAAAGGTTCCCCCCTCACCCTTTAAATTAGAAATCCTAGTTACTGTGTTACTAGGTTACCATGATAATGGCTTTCGTTATCAAAGCTCATAAACACAGGATAATAAGCTATGCATAAAAACCTGAAAGGGGGGTGCGAGCAGTGGCATAAGTGGTAAGGGTACAAGTTACTTTGTGCAAAGACATGGATTTGAGCCCCCCAGTCCCCACCTGTAAGGGGGAAGCTTCATGAGCAGTGGAGCTGACCGCAGGTGTCTCTTTTTCCTTCTCTCTCACTCTCTTTCTCTGTCTCCATCATAATTTAAAGTAAAGAAGGGGTAATGACTGTAAGAAGCAGCAAATTCATTGTTCAGGCACCAAGCCCCAGCCATAACTCTGGTTGAGGGGGAAAAAAGAAAGAAAGAAAGAAGGGAGGGAGGAAAGAAAAGAACAAACAGGGCTGGGTGATAGCGCAGCGGGTTAAGCACACATGGTATGAAGCGCAAGGACCGGTGTAAGGATCCCGGTTCGAGCCCCCCAGGCCCCCCACCTGCAGGGGCGTCACTTCACAAGCGGTGAATCAGGTCTATAGATGTCTATCTTTCTCTCCCCTTCTCTGTCTTCCCCTCCTCTCTCCATTTCTCTCTGTCCTATCCAGCAACAATAATAACAGGACAACAATAAAACAAGGGCAACAAAAGGGGGAAAAATAGCCTCCATGAGCAGTGGATTTGTGGTGTAGGCACTGAGCCCCAGCTATAACCCTGGAGGCAAAAAAAGAAAGCAAGAAAGGAAGGAAGGAAGGACAGAAGGAAGGAAGGAAAGAAAGAAGGAAGGAAGGAAGGAAGGAAGGAAGGAAGGAAGGAAGGAAGAAAGAAAAGAGCAAACACCTGAAGGGATTTCCTTGTGAGAGCTATTTGACAGCGCCACCTCTTTTTTTTTTTTTTTACTGGATTCACCTATATCCTTTGGGAAGGCTGAATGGAAAAACAGGCTGTTGACACATTATGTTCAGTATGGGGCCTTGAGAAGTGACAGCCCCTGCCTCAGGGTCATCGTTCCGTGGTCATCAGCCAGCCCAGGGGTTTGGTATCTAAGACCGCTGGGGGGTGATCTACTCTGGAGTGAAGGACAGCTGATGCCAGTCAAAGTGCCCCCCAGGGGTCACTGACCTGGACACCAAACTGTTCTCCTGTGTGTAATAGAAATGGCGGCCTTGAGCAGAAGAGATGGCTCGCTGGGTAGGGAACATGCCCTACCGTGTACAGTGTCCCAAGTTCAAGCCCTAGAAGCTCATCTCAGCGCCATGGCGCTGGTGGAAGGTCTAGTGCTGTGGTGGCTCTCTATCTGAATGACAAAAGTTGGTACAGGGCAGGTGACATTTTGCATGTATGAGGGAGGCTCAGGCTCTGGAAGAGAGGAAAGGTCCTAAGACTACCTCCCTGGCTTCTGTTGAGAGGAAAAGAGGCTGAAGAGGCTGTCCCCATGGTTTTTAGTTCACCATACTTAAACTTGACAAAGAATTGGGAAGAAAGGCATTGTTTTTAGGAATTTTTAAGCTTTTATTCAGGAAAAACGGACACTCCGGTACAGAGAAATGCATGCGAAATGGCAGAAAGAAGCCGAAATGGCAGTGAAGTAGTGAAGCTGATCTTTTATGCACTTCTAGGGACCTGCCATCCCTTCCTTCCTTCCTTCCTTCCTTCCTTCCTTCCTTCCTTCCTTCCTTCCTTCCTTCCTTCCTTTCTCTCTCTTTCTCTCTCTTTCTTCCTTTCTTTCTTTTCTTTATTGGGAGATAGTTGGTCCAAGAGTTGTGGTTTATTGTTAAGATGTTTAACATTGTCTTTCTTTCTTTCTTTCTTTCTTTCTTTCTTTCTTTCTTTCTTTCTTTCTCTCTTTCTCTCTTTCTTCCTTTCTTTCTTTTCTTTATTGGGAGATAGTTGGTCCGAGAGTTGTGGTTTATTGTTAAGATGTTTAACATTGTCTCTTTATTGGGAGATTAATGTTTTACAGTAGACAGTAAATACAATAGTTTGTACATGCATAACATTTCTCAGCTTTTCACATAACACTTCCTTTCTAGGCCACGCCTATACCTATTACAACTTCCAGGTGTCCTTTCTTCCCTTTCCCTCTCAGGTAATGTAAAACAAGGCTTGGCTTCCTCAGGTGTTCCTGAATTCTCTTCCCTGTCAGTGAGGGGGCAAAACAAAGGTTCCTGGTCACAAAAGTTCTGGGTCCAGAGGAACTGGAGTTCAGGGCCTTCTCTGGTCCTTCCCTTCCTTTAACACTTCCTTATAGGTGGTTACACAACTCTAGCACTTTGGTGAGGCTGTTCTGGTGTAGACTTACTATCACCTCAGATGTTCGTGGTAGAGCTCCAGTTGGGGTACACGAGTTGGTCACAGCAATCTCTGAGGCTAAAACAGGATCTGCAGGGATGAAACACAGGCACCCTAAGGCCTGAGGGGTTAGTGACAGAAGTAGAGCCAGAGCCATCTTTGGGGTGGATTAAATCCCATAGTGGTTGGAGAGGATGAGGGGCAGCAGCCTACAAGTCAAGGAAAAGTTCTAGATGTCCAGGAACTGGTTGAGCCTGCCGAGGTCTCCTACTTCCAGTAAGGAGGGTGTTTTGCAGTCCCAGAGGCTGTGGGCAAGAGGCTCTAATCTAATTACATGCTTTATTTGAGCCAATTTGCTTTCCAATCCATCTTGTTCAGCTAGAAGAAAGAGCATGCTGGGGACTCCCGACACCCTCTTGTTCCAAGTGGAGAAGAGGGACTGCTCATCCCCTCATGTGGCCAGTGCTGCCCTGACCTCTCCCAGCCGGGCCACTCCACCCTCCACCAGGCTACAGGCTCCCCACAGGGGAGGGGTTGGTGCCCATCAGTGGTCTTCATCAGCTACGGAGGACCAGCTTCTTGGCCCTTTAATGTGCCCTCCCCCCCCATACACACACACCTCCAAAACCCAGCCTTGCCCAGCAGGCCTGTTTCTTTGCTTTCAAGAGTTCCTCTCAACTAGGCTTGAGTGAAACAAGGCAGACTTCCAAGGCAGGCAACCTGGGGGGGGAGGGGGGGGCTGCTGGTTCCCGCAGGTCAGCCCAGCCCAGCCCAGAGCCTTCCAGGCTCCTCCTAACAAGCTGCCCTCAGATCCCCAGGCCCAGTGTTTTAAATCTGCAAATATATTTTCATAATAAGGCAGCGGATTTAGAATCTGTGTTATTAAAGTCCAAACAAAACACCAAAGCCCTTCGAGCCTCCCTGGAGAGGGAAGATTTATCGGCTCTGTAGTGCTCCCCAGGCCAGGAGCCACATTCGCCAAGCTTCAGCTTTTTGTGTGTTTCACAGCATTTTCCAAAATTGTCTTTTTCCGCCCATTGGAATCCTGCTCAGGGGGCCTTTGCTTCCCTGCTGTTTACACAGACTCCCCTCCCTGGGGCAGATTCCTTTGCTGAGCCTGGTATCTCCCTTCCTCCCTCCCTTCCTCAGACAAGGGGGGGGGGTGCAGGCCTGGTGGGGGGGCCACATGGTGGTGGCAGCTGAGCCCCTTTTATTCAGTTCATTCAGCAAATATTTATGGAGGTCTTGGATGTGTCTGAGCTCTGGGGAGAGAGCAGGGAAGGCCGGGAAGCATCCTCAGGGAGGAAGGCTGACAATAAACGAAGCCAATGAAGAAATGTCTACTGCACCATGTGACAAGTGCTGGGAGCAGCCAGAGCCCCCCAGAGATGCTTTTCACAACAGCCAAAGGCCAATCAATACAGACTTGAATGATACATTAAACAAACAAACAAACAAACAAACAAAACACTTTTTTTTTTAATTGGTTGGGTCAGGAATACAATATTTGTTTTCTTGTCATACTCCCCAAATTATCATAAAACAAGTGACTGGCAACATTTGTAATGCTTCTCTTTGTCATCTCACTAGAACTTCTAAAAAGTATGATTTATTTATTTATTATTGGATAGAGACAGAGAGAAATTGAGAGGGGGGAGATAGAGAGTGAAAGAGACAGAGAGACACCTGCAGCTGAAGCTTTCACTGCTCCTTGAAGCTTTCCTCTTGCAGGTGGAGACTAGGGGCTTGAACCTGGATCCTCGTGCACTGTAATGTGTGTGCTTAACCAGATGCACTCCCACCTGGCCCTCATCACACTAGCACTTCATGGAGCACACACTTTGTCCCCAGGAGTGTACGATTCAGAGACATGTCATCACCTGCCTTGGGCCACACAGTCTGCACATTGGGAGCCAGCATTTTGAGTCCCTCAACAGCCTACCTGCTGGGTAGTTCTGAAGTTCACTGACTTTGGAGCTCTATCATTGCTTTCCATGGGTAGCCCCAGAATCCATGCAAGGGGAATTGTCTGTGTTCTGTGCTTGGGGAGTCTGTATTTGTGGATAGGTTTGTCCTGCAGCTTATCTAATTTAATTTAATTTATTGCCTCCAGGGTTATTGCTGGGCCCCAGTGCCGGCACTAAGAATCCACTGCTCTCGGCAGCCATATTGCCCCTTTTATTAGACAGGGCAGAGAGAAGTTAAGAGGGGAGAGGAGGTAGAGAGGAAGGGGGAAAGATAGACACCTGCAGACCTTCTTCACCACTTGTGAAGCATCCCTCCTGCAGGTGGGGAGCTGGGGCTTCAACTCAGATCCTTGTATGAGTCCTTGTGTAATATGCTTAACCGGGTGCACCCCCACCTGGCCTCCATGCAGCTTATGTTACACTGCTCCGTTCACTCTCACAATGGGAGACCCAGATTTGTGTCTCAGGAGGCGTGTGATTATTTGGTGCCAACAGGCGCCAGGCCTGGAGCAGGGACCGAGATCTGATACACTGTGAGAATAGGAGGCTGATAGACATTTCTGGGCTGTGAGATGGACACTAGGAACTTATATGTGGCGAGGAGGCGGGGGTGATAAAGGGCTCACTTAGTGCGATGCTTTGCCATGTGCATGACTCAGGTTTGAGCCCAGCCCCCCCCCCCCCCAAGGGATTTTCGGTGCTGTGGACTCTCATTCTTGCTCTTTTCTGCTTGGTGTTTGTCTTTGTCTCTCTGTAAAAGTTATCCTGGAGCAGTGAAGCCCCACCAGTGACCAAAGTAATAGTAATAAATAACAAATAAATATTTAAAAAATAGTAGGGAGTCAGGCAGTAGCGCAGTGGGTTAAGCACAAGTAGTGCGCAGTGCAAAGATGGGTGTAAGGATCCTGGTTTGAGCCCCCGGCTCCCCACCTGCAGGGGAGTTGCTTCACAGGCAGTGAAGCAGGTCTGCAGGTATCTGTCTTTCTCTCCCCCTCTCTCTGTCTTCCCCTCCCCTCTCATTTCTCGGTCCTACCCTACAATGATGACATCAATAATAACTACAACAATAAAACAACAAAGGCAGCAAAAGGGAATGAACAAATATTTAATAATAATAACAACAACCAGGGACCGGGCGGTGGTGCACCAGGTTAAGCACACATAACACAAAGTGCAAGGACCCGCTTAAGGCTCTCAGTTTGAGCCCCTGGCTCCCCACCTGCAGGGACGTCGCTTCACAAGCAGTGAAGCAGGTCTGCAGGTGTCTCTCTTTCTCTCTCTTTCTGTCTTCCCCTCCTCTCAATTTCTCTCTATCCTATCTAATGAAATGGGGGAAATGGCTGCCAGGAGCAGTGGATTCCTAGTGTAGGCACAGCAACAACGCTGGAGGCAATAATTTTTAAAAAGTAAATAAATAAATATAAATTAAAAAAAAAAAACTGAGGGATCGGGTGGTAGCACAGCGGGTTAAGTGCACATGGTGCAAAGCACAAGGACCCGCTTAAGGATCCCAGTTTCAAGGCCTCGGCTCCCCACTGCAGGGGAGCCGCTTCACAGGTGGTGAAGCAGGTCTGCAGGTGTCTGTCTTTCTCTCCCCCTCTCTGTCTTCCCCTCCTTTCTCCATTTCTCTCTGTCCTATCCAACAACGACGACATCAATAACAACAATAATAATAACCACAAGAAGTTGAGATGTCCAGAGAGCACAGGCTTACACAAAGCCGGGTCCCAGGCTGTGGACTCCTGTGCCCTCCAGCCAGTCACTTTCTCTCACACCCAGCTGGCCTGGTCTGGTTCACAGTGCAGCTCAAAAAGGATCTTGGAGGCACATGTGCTGCAGTTGGGTGGGGGCTTTGCTGCCAAAGCCTCACCACTCCAACTGCAACTGGCTTCTTGCTTTGGGGGGCTGGGGTATGGATTTAAATCTTCTGCTGAGGACCAGGGCAGCTCCTGGTACTCCTTCCTGAGTACTCCTCTTCGCTGTCTGAGCTGTGCCTGCCCTCCTGCTCCACTCTCAGGCCCCCTCCACTCACCATCATTCCACTGGGCTGTTCTTGGGTGGCTAGAAGCCCTTCTCTGTCCACCTCCATTTCCACCCTCCGAGCCAGAAGTGGACTCCTGGTCATCTCGAGCTGCAAGGGAGTCTGGGAGGAAAAGTCTTTGAGACATTGGACTTCCTATCTGGGGAAAAAGGAAGGGGTCGGGCAGTGGCACACCCAGTTAAGCACACAGAAGTACTAAGCACAAGGACCTGTGCAAGGATCTGGGTTCAAACCCCCGGCTCCCCACCTGCCGGGGTGATGCTTCACAGCGGGAAAGCAGGTCTGCAGGTATCTTTCTCTCCCCCTCTCTGTCTTGTCCTCCTCTCTGTTTCTCTCTATCATATCCAATAAATGGAAGCCAGGAGCAGTAGATTTGTAGTGCCAGCACTAAGCCCTAGTGATAACCCTGGAGGAAAGAAAAGAAAAAGGAGCTTGGATGTTGGGGAGAGCACAGCACATCTGCAGACCCAGGTCAAAACGTGGTTCTTGCGACTGGGGGAGTTGGGGGGGATGACAGAGAAGGAGGACCCTGATGTGTTGCCACTGATGCAGGGGGCCGATGCATTGAGAGGGTATAGCCACACCTGTGTGTCCCATTACCACCTCCTAGAAGGGTGTAGCTCTGCTCAGCAGCAGGAGTCCCATGGGTTAGCGACAGAAGCGTCACCACATTGAATACAGATCCCATCTCATATAGGGGTCCTTCTGCCCTGCCCATAAAGAGCGTCCCCAGCCTCAGTGCAGGAAAGGCTCGCCTTGGAATGTGTACACAAGCACTGCATTCTTGTTCCCAGAATAGCACATACAAGCACATAAAATCCATGCGTAGTCCTGCCACCCAGGTTCAGTGTGCAATATGTTCTTTATCTTTTTTAAAAAATATTTATTTATTCATTCTCCCTTTTTGTTGCCCTTGTTGTTTTGTTGTTGTAGTTATTGTTGTTGTTATTTGATGTCGTCGTTGTTGGATAGGACAGAGAGAAATGGAGAGAGGAGGGGGAGGCAGAGGGGGAGAAAAAAAAAGACACCTGCAGACCTGCTTCACCGCCTGTGAAGCGACTCCCCTGCAGGTGGGGAGCTGGGGGCTCGAACTGGGATCCTTACACCGGTCCTTGTGCTTTGTGCCACCTGTGCTTAACCCGCTGCACTACAGCCCGACTCCCTATCTTTATCTTTTTAAAAGTTTTTATTTTATTTACTTTTCTAATTTTTTTATTATCTTTGTTGGGTAGAGACAGCCAGGAGCCAGGAAGGTAGGGGGAGATATAGAGGGAGAGAGAAAGAGACAGACACATGCAGCACTGCTTCACCACTCGCAGAGCTTTCCCCCTTCTTGTGGGGACTGGAGGCTCGAACCTGGGTCCTTGCGCATTGTAACATGTGGGTTCAACCAAACTCACTACCTACCACCTGGCCTCCAGTATATTCTTTAGAATGTCATTCACGGGAGTCGGGCGGTAGTGCAGCAGGTTAAGCACAGGTGGCGCAAAACACGTTGACCGGCGCCCAGTTCAAGTATCCCAGTTCAAGCCCCCAGCTCCCCACCTGCAGGGGAGTCACTTCACAGGCAGTGAAGCAGGTCTGCAGGTGTCTGTCTTTCCCCCTCTGTCTTCCCCTCCTCTCTCCATTTCTCTGTCCTATGCAACGATGATGACATCAATAACAACAACAATAATAACTACAACAATAAAACAAGGGCAACAAAAGGGAATAAATAAGTAAATAAATGTTTTTTAAAATTAAAAAAAAAGAATGTCATTCACTCCCCTACCACAGTTGTCAGGCTCCTGAAACCCCCTACATACACACACACACACACACACACACACACGCATGCCAGCTCTGGGATCCCTTCCTTTTGGTTCCTCACGCTGGCTGGGCCCTTTTCTGCCCTGGGTATGTCACAGAGCAGACATGTCCTCAGCCTAGGGGATTCCCATATGCCCCTCCTCCTTTCTCTGCCAGTCACCTGTCCTCAGGCTGTAAGTGTCTCTCTTTTATGAGGTGGGTACAGTGACCCAGCCAAAATGAGTAGACTCATTTGAGTGCCACTCCCTGGCCCCAATTCCTTAAACTCTTTCATTCTGGACCAGGAGCCTCTTGCCTGGGCCTATTCAGAGTCTGAAGCTCACCCAGCCCGCAGGTCCCTGTTCTAAGATAGGCCTTCATAACTGGTGTCCCTAGCTTATAACCCCCACTTCTCCATCTTCCCAAGTCTGACAGCCCAAAAACAGAGAGGTAGGGGTGCTACAGAGATGAGACCCTTGCCAGCTCCCCGCCCTGCTCCAAGGGAGGTGCCAGATGCAGTGCCCCTGGCTCCAACCCTGGGACTCGAGGCTGCGCCTACCATATGCTCGGAGATGAGCTTCGATGAGCTTCGATCAGGCGAGCTGGCCTGCCCAGCAGGGTTTTTGGCACCTGGGGCACAGGAGGCAGACTGGAGGGGTGAGCTAACCAAGGTAGAGGCAGTGGAAGGAGGGCCTTGGCCACTGGGATGGAGCCTGTAAGGCCCCCTCGGTCTCTTGGCTGTAGGTTGGCCAGGGGAGCAGGTGGGGGGAATGAAAAGGAAGGTTGGCTGCTCCCAGGAGGAGCCAGGATGCCAGCAAGCCAGGATGGGCCTGCTGTGAGCCGCAGATGGTGGCCTCCGGGTCTTAGTGGGCCTCCCCGGGACAGAGTGTGTCTGAGTGTCCGGGGTCCAGCGGTGCCTGTTCAGTCGTGGTGGCTCCCGTCTCAGTGGAAAGAGGGAAGGAGTAGGGGCCATCCTGCTGCAGGGAACCCTGCAGGTCTGTCTGCACCCTCAACTCAGGGCTCAGAGGGTCCCCCCGAGAGAGGGCACAGTGGAGCCTCCTGCTTGCCCTTTATTTCTTACTCCTGAGCACGGCAGGCTGACTCAGTCAGGGCCTCTGACTCTCAGCCGCTAGATGGAGTGAGATGGGATCCTACGGGCCAGAAAATACAGGGGCTCTTTGCTTAATTTGTCAGGTGGTCGCAGAGTCTATGTATACGTTTATGCTAGTTTTAAATATTAGGGTTGGATGAGATGAAAAAATATATAATATATGTGCAGTGGATTCTCAGCACTTTAATGTGGTTCAGCCTTCTAGTTCTCTTTCAGACCAGATTAAAGTACATGTGCATCGTGTGGTCTCCCCCAAATAAATAAGTGTTCATAGAACCAGTCTCTGAAACTGTCTGGATTCAGAGATTTATTCATTTTTTTAAAAAAATATATATATTATTTATTTATTATTGGATAGAGACCATTTGAGAGAGGGAAAGAGACAGACACCTGCAGTCCTGCTTCACCACTTATGAAGCTTTCCCCCTGCAAGCTTGAACCAGGGTCCTTGCACACTGTAATGTATATGCTTAACCAGGTGTGCCACCACCTGGCTCACAGAGATTTCTTAAGATTGCTTATGTGTTCAGACTTGAAATCTCTTCTTCATTTCAACTTGGTTTGTATATTTAAAAAAAAAAGTTGTTTTTTTTTTATTGGAAGGGTGTATGTAGATAGCATAGTGATTATGCAAAGAGACTCTCATGCCTGAGGCTCTGAAGACCTAGGTTCAATCCCCTGCACCACCATAAGCCACAGCAGAGCAATGCTCTGATTTAAAAAAAAAAAATGGTTGAGTAAATTGTGGTCTATACACAATGGAATACTACTCAGCTGTTAAAAATGGTGAATTCACCTTTTTCACCCCATCTTGGATGGAGCTTGAAGGAATCATGTTAAGTGAGGTAAGTCAGAAACAAAAGGCTGACTGTGGGATGATCTCACTCATAGGCAGAAGTTGAAAAGCAAGATCAGATGGGAAAACACTAAGCAGAAGTTGGACTGGAGTTGGTGTATTGCACCAAAGTAAAAGACTCTGGGGTGTGTGAGGGGAGGGTTCAGGTCCTGGGACATGATGGCAGAGGAGGACCTAGAGGGGGTTGAATTGTTATGTGGAAAACTGAGAAGTGTTACACATGTACAAACTATTATATTTTACTGTTGACTGTAAACCATTAATCCCCCAATAAAGAAATAAAAAAAAATAAAATGTTTTTATTTAGATGCCCAGGATTTTAGATTCAAGCCTAAACACAATTATAGGATATCTTTTAGTCCTCTGCTCCTTTTCTCTTTATTCCCAGTGTGTCTGCTTCCTCTCTTGTACTTGTAATTAGACATAGCTGTGTTTTGTCTGTTTCCTTTTTGTCTGTAAGTTTGTTCTTTGGACTTTATTCAGAGTCTTCAGGTGAATTTGTTTTTTCCATTCTCCAGTGTCCTATTTTTATTAATATTTTACATCTGATATTCTTTCTTCCTGCCTCCATTGGGTTTTATTTTGCTTTGTTTCTGTTTTCTAGAATTGAGTATGTTTTGTTTTCTTTCTTTTTTTAAAAAAAATGTATTGATAGATTTATTCCCTTTTGTTGCCCTTGTTTTATTGTTGTAGTTATTATTGTTGTTGTTGTTATTGATGTCATCATTGTTGGATAGGACAGAGAAAACTGGAGAGAGGAGGGGAAGACAGAGAGGGAGAGAGGGGGAGAGACAGACAGACACCTGCAGACCTGCTTCACCGCCTGTGAAGCGACTCCCCTGCAGGTGGGGAGCCAGGGGCTTGAACCAGGGGCTGGAACAAGGATCCTTATGCAGGTCCTTGTGCTTCTTTTTTTTATTATTTAATAATAAGTGACCTTTATCATTACACTGTGGTTAGGAAAGGTGACCTATAGGATCTCAGCTTCACAGAATTAGCATAGCATTCTTGCACTTTTATGTGTTTGTTACTTTTTATATTTTAAACGAATACTTTTGGCATAATATGATTCAATAAGATATTATTCTACACAAGATACTTTTAGAAAATTTCTAGGAAAACTTTTTCTTATCACTTATTGACTAACTTACAGCTTTTTTATACATAAAATTTTATCAGTGATTTAATATTGATTTACAAGATTGTAGGATAATAGGAGTATAATTCCATACAGTTCCCAACACCAGAGTTCTGTGTCCCATCCCCTCCACATACTCTACTCTGGAAGTATGGACCAAAATTCTTTATGGGATGTAGAAGGTGGAAGGCTTCTATAATTGGTTCTCCACTGGACATGGGCATTGGCAAGTTGATCCATACCCCCAGCCTGTTTCTGTCTTTCCCTGGTGGAGTAGGGCTCTGGGGAGGTGAGGTTCCAGGACACATTGGTGAGGTCATTTGCCCAGGGAAGTCAGGATGGAATCATAGCAGCATCTGCAGCTTGATGACTGGAAGGCTGTAAGATATAAAGCAGGACAGATTGTTTAATAAACGGGAACCAAAAGATAGGAATAGAGCAGATGAAATGAGGAAGCTAGGAAGTCTATTTTAGGAATGTTCCATAGAGCCCATGACTTTACTGATTTTTGCCTGAGCTTGATAGCTAATGTGTAAGTGAACTAAAAATATTGTTGCCAGGGGATGGTGTCCCAGTTGAGAATAGAGCTAGAAAGCTGAATTAGGGCAGAGAGTAGCTCCCAAATTTGAAGAAAGTATATAAATACAATTAACTGTTTACCCCATCAATCGGAACCACGGCCCATGTTAGTTCATATTTAACACAGGAGTCTGGGTAACTAACCTTTGAGTTCCTGTCAGTCTGATCTCACAGTCCATGGTCACCGCTGGGAACATTCTAGGTTGTACTACCCAGTCTCCCTTTGAGAGTGGGGCAGTCCCTACCATTGCTACTTTCTAGTGAGGGAAAGGTCCTGGAGAGGCCCACGAGAGGGCTTATGATAACATTCCTGATGGAAATGACCAGTGATGGTGGAGTGAGGGATCTATTAGAGGTCTAGGCCCATATTATCTCTGTGGGAATCCAAGGATTCCCTGACTAGGGCCCCAGGTGATGGGAAGGGCTCATATTGACCCAAAAGGCCATCACTAAGTGAGCCAGTCTCTTGCCCTCATCCAGCTTTTTTAGTCCCTTCTTTATGTGATGAGGTTAGACTTTCTCCCAGTTGTTAAGCCACTGAGTGCCATTGTTCTATCCAAACTGGTATTAGATTTATGGGCTGTGGCCTCAAGTTAGGGAGGAATTACAGCTAAGACTTTAGTGGGATCTGAGTTAACCTTAAGTTTCACTGCATTTTACTTGTTTGATGATGCTAATAAAAGGTGTCATGGGGACAATGATTGTCCTTTGGTTAATGTATATATACCCTCCCAGGGCTATTGCTGGGCTCGGTGCCTGCACTATGAATCCACTGCTCTTGGAGGCCAATTTTTCTCTTTTGTTGCCCTTGTTGTTTATCGTTTTTGTTATTGTTATTATTATTATCTCTGTCATTGTTGTTGGATAGGACAGAGAGAAATAGAGAGAAGAGGAGAAGACAGAGAGGGGGAGAGAAAGGTAGACACCTGCAGACCTGCTTCTCCGCTTGTGAAGCGGCCCCCCCTGCAGGTGGGGAGCCGAGGCCTCAACTGGGATCCTTACACCAGTCCTTGTGCTTCATGCCATGTGTGCTTACCTGCTGTGCTACCGCCGGGCCCCCATATAATTTTTTTTTTGCCAGTATATCACTTGGCCAATTGTATACAGTGTTTCTTACTTACTTTCTTTTGTGTCCTTAGTTAAGTAGATAGAGTGACTGAGGGAAGTAAAGTAGGGGGTAGGAGAAGAGGGTATATAGGCCTAAGCAGTAAATACTTGATTAAATACTTGTGGCGCCTTCTTTAGTTCCTTCCACTTGCATGCTGAGCTTATTAGGCCTGAGTCTAACCACACTGGACTATTTTTAAAAATTTTTGTATTCCCTTTTGTTGCCCTTGTTTCTTATTGTTGTAGTTATTGTTGTTATTGATGTCGTCATTGTTGGGTAGGGCAGAGAGAAATGGAGAGAGGAGCGGAAGACAGAGAGGGGGAGAGAAAGACAGACACCTGCAGACCTGCTTCATCGCCTGTGAAGCGACTCCCCTGCAGGTGGGGAGCCGGGGGCTCAAACCAGGATCCTTATGCGGGTCCTTGTGCTTTGCGCCACGTGCACTTAACCCGCTGCGCTGCCGCCCGACTCCCCACACTGGACTATTAAGCACTTTTACTTTGAGGTACATAGTTGCCTCTAACTTGTGGATACAAGTACACATGTACCTTGTCCCCTAGGCCCTGGCCTATATCTAGAGTCTGTAACTTCTACAACTTCTCTTTAAGTAGCTGTATATATTATAGTATTCCCTTTTGAGGAGTTAGTTATTTGATTTTTTTTCTTATTCTTAATAGGCACTGAAGAATGAACCAAGAGCCTTGACAGTATTAAGCAATACTGCTGAAGAATCTACCTGCCTCATTAAAAAAAAAAATGCTGTATTTGTAGGGAGAGAAAGGGAGGGAAAAGGAAACACACAGATAACAAAGAGAGGTAAGACAGAGAGAGAGGGGGGGGGGAGGACAGAATGAGGGAGAGTGAGAGACAGGAAGAGAGAAGAGGGAATGCTGCCTCTGGTTCTTCCATTTGGTTCTGGAAATTGAGTCCAGGGACACATACAGTCCAGTGCTCTACAAGTTGAACTGTCTTCCAGATCAGTCATTTAATATTTCTAAGCAGCTTTTTGATAGAAGACTTAATAATCTGTAGTCACCTTTTGTATTTACAGTTGCTCTGCTGCATGCTCTTTATTTCTCAGACAATAGCTCTTCTGTTTCCACTTTTCTGGTTTTTGGCATATTTATTCCCTGCCTTCTCTGGTGTTTTGTGGTAATTTGGAGTTTTTCAAAAGAACTTTTTGGTCTAAATGCTCTCATTTGTTAGAGTCAGGCAAGAAATAGCATCTTTTGCTTTCTGTCTACTTCACTTTTACTCTACTTCTTAGCTTTTCTTAAAGTGTTCTAAAGTTTCAAACTAAATGTGATAATTATATATACATCTGTATGTATATATAATTATGTATTATATATGCATGAATATAATAATTATGCTCCTTTGAGTATTTAAAATTATTTGATATTTGATATTTGCCTTTATGAAATCTCTCTGTTCACTGGTTTCAGTGCTTATTACTATCCTTGCCTTTCACAGTTCTTATTTCTGAATTATTTTATAGTTGGTTAGAAAATGTTTTCAGATGTTCCTCTCAGGAAGGACCCATGATTGGCATGTTTTCTGAGTCCTTGCATACTTGAGAATGTCTTTTGCTTACAGTGACCTGCCTGCATGTAAGACAGTCTAGCTAGCTATGAAATTCTTAGATCACAAGTTTTTCATTTTCCACCAGGGTAATTACTGGGACTCAGTGTCAACACTACAAACTCACCACTCCTGGCAGCCATTTCCTCCCCGCTCCTTTATTTTGATAGGACAGAGAGGAATTGAGAGGGGAGGGAGAGATAAAGAAGGAGAGAGCAATATACACCTATAGATCTTCTTCACTGCTCCTGAAAAATCCCTCCTTGCAGGTGGGGAGTGGAGGCTTGAACCAGGTCCTTGTGCATGATAATGTGTGCGCTCAGCTGAGTGTGCCACTGCCCAGCCCCCCACCCCAGCCTTTTCATTCATTTTTTTTTTTTAATCTTTATTTGCTGGAGACAATCAGAAATTGAGAGGGAAGGGGATGATAGAGAGGGAGAGAGACAGAGAAACACCTGCAGTCCTGCTTCACCACTTGTGAAGCTTTCCCCTTGCAGGTGGGGGCCGGGGGCTCGAACCTGGGTCCTTGCGCACTGGAACATATGCGCTCAACCAGGTGCGCCATCACCTGGCCCTGGCTTTTCATTCTTTAAGCCTCTAGATGCTGCCCCGGGGTTAACAAGTCACTTTCTTACCACTGCTGATTTTTGAGCTGCACATGTTTGTCCTACATCCTGGCATTTCACACATATTTTGTGAAGGTTATGCACAGTGTTGCTGGATTCTCCTTGATTTTTCTAAAAATTCAATGAGCTCTTTGCTTGTGTATATGTAGGTCTATCTTTAACGCAAGAGTCCTATCTTTTATTCCTGTTTCTACTCTTTTTTAAAAAATATTTTTTAAAAGATTGCTTTCTTTACTAATGAGAATACCAAAGAGGATACTCTTTCCAGCAAATGCTGGAGGTCAAACATAGGACCCTCTTCTGGAAAATCTGATGCTGTATCCATTGCACCACTTCTCTGGCCACTATATTCCTCTTTGTCTGCATTATTTCTCTCTCAAACACACATCACTTTTCTGCTTTCCTCTATTTTTATCTTCTCTTTCATAGTGTACATGTCTTTGTCCTTTCCCTCTAATACTTGTTGAGTTTCTTCAGTTTCTTCATGTTTCCTAATCAGTTTTTTACTGTATCATTTCTTTCGAGTGCTTCCAACATAGAATTCTAAAGACAGGAGTCAGCTGGATTCCTCTCCATCCTCCAAGCTGGGCAGTGTGTGCCACTCCATCTCTGGTTCAGAGGCTCTACCAGCCTGTCCTTCTGGTTTGCTTCTCCTCCATGCAAACACTATCTTTCTACCTCCACTGCCTGAGGGTGGTTCTTCTCTGCAGTGATTCCAACTCAGATTAAAAGCGCGCGCGCACACACACACACACACACACACACACACACACACACACACACACACGTTCAAGTAGCCACTGCAAACAGTACTGTGTAAGTCCCTACCTTTCCCTGAGCTCTACTCCCTGGAGGAGGAAGCAACATCTGTGTCCCACCCTTTTCCTGCCCATTTGTTTTCTGATTGTTGTCTGTCATCTTCTCCCGCTTTCCAGGATCTTTCTGTTAATCAGACAAAAGAGCTGTGTCCCGAGGTAAAACCTAGGCAGGTTTTACTTGTTCCACCACCATCTGCCTTTAATTAATAGCAACTGCTTTCAGATTCCAGCATTGGGCCATCTATCAGTTTGGTTTTTGGCATTAGTGTGAGCTTTTGGGTTTTTTTTTCTTTTTCTTTCTTTTTTTTTTTCTCTTTCCCTCATTGTCTTTATAACTCTTGGGGAACAAAACAAGGAGAGCTCACATGGGTGGCTGCCAGATAGGTGCCTTTTTTTCTTATTTATTTATTCACTTTTGTTGCTCTTGTTTTATTGTTGTAGTTATTATTGTTATTGATGTCATCGTTGTTGGGTAGGACAGAGAGAAATGGAGAGAGGAGAGGAAGACAAAGGGGGAGAGAAAGACAGACACCTGCAGACCTGTTTCACCTCCTGTGAAGCGACTCCCCTGTAGGTGGGGAGCTGGGGGCTCAAACCGGGATCCTTATGCCAGTCCTTGCACTTGGTGCCATGTGCGCTTAGGCAGCTGCACTACCCAATAGATGCCATTTTGAAGGAGTCATAGCTGCGTGCTAATGCTGTGGTCTGTCCGTCCAATTTGAAGTCTCCTCCATCGTTGTGTGTATACTTGATAAAGGGAAAACACACAGGAACATTTCCCTTATTCAGGGCCCATTTGTCCAGTGACCTCAGTTCCCTGGACTACAACCAAAATAGAGTCCACAAACAGCCAGCCAGAGGGGCCGCAGCATCCGTGTTCTGAAGGTTATTCACTATACCCTTAGGAATGCATTTCGAGCTCTCTTCTCAAGCCTTTTTTTTTTTTTTTTGTCTTCTCACATGCAATTCTCTCTGCTTCTTCTCCCCTTCCCTCCCCTCCTCTCTCTCCCTTTGTGCCACCAGAGTTATTGCTGGGGATTGGTACCTGTGGGACAAATCCACTGCTCCTGGTGTGTTTTTTTTTTTTTGCTTGTCCCTTCCTTCCTTCCTTCCTTCCTTCCTTCCTTCCTTCCTTCCCATCTCTTTCTCTCCCCCCCCCCTTTCTTTCTTGATAGGGCAGAGGGAAATGGAGGGGAAGAGGAGAGAGAGAGAGAGAGAGAGAGAGACCTGCGGCTTGTTCTACCCCTGCAGGTGGGGATCAGGAGCTCGAATTCGGGTCTTTGTACATGGCAAGGTGTGCACTTTACCAGTTGCACCACCACCCAGCCCCTTTGCAGGCAATTCTAACAAGCTCTATCTCTATTCTATCTCCTCTTTCCTAGCTTGCAGGTAAGTCAAGTGGAATTAGCAAACCTGAAGTACGGAAACATTTGACAAAAGCAAACTGACCTGGCAAAGATTTCTGGCTGGCAGAAAAGAAAGATGTAGGGCGTGCATGCACGCACGCACGCACGCACGCACGCACGCAGGCACAACTACTAGTGCTGAGAGAGTATTTGCTCTAAGGGCAGTCCACTCGAACGTGGTGATGTGAATGCTCGCTTCCTTGTGCCAGTAGCTACTTTTCTAGGCCTTTCTGCCGCCATGTTGGGCGTTCTGTGTAAATCCTCGCTGTAGAGAGACCCGCCCTCGCCCATGTCGACCAAGGTTGATGCACCAAGGCAGTGGAGCTAACCCAGGGTGTATGCTCAGATCCCTTGGGCTGATTAAAAATGTGGATGTGCCCTAAAGCAATGAAACCAGAACCTCTTGGTGGTACATGGGATTCAGGCATGAGATGAGCTTGCTAGCTAGCTTGCTTTCTCTCTTCCTTTCTTTTTTTTTAAACTTTTTAAATTATAATTTATTTATTTATTCATGAGAAAAGATAGGAAGAGAGAAAGAACGAGGCATCACTCTGGTACATGTGCTGCCAGGGATCGAACTCAGGACCTCGTGGTTTGAGAATCCAATGCTTTATCCACTGCACTACCTCCCAGACCACTATTTATTTTATTTTTTTTCCCTTTTGTTGCCCTTGTTGTTTATTGTTGTTATTGCTGTCGTTGTTCTTGGATAAGACAGAGAGAAATCAAGAGAGGAGGGGAAGACAGAAAGGGGAGAGAAAGACAGACACCAGTGAAGGGATCCCCCTGCAGGTGGGGAGCCAGGAGCTCGAGCCGGAATCCTTGGGCTGGTCCTTGTGCTTTGCACCATGATTTGCACTTAATCCTCTGCGCTATCGCCTGGCTCCCTCCTTCTTTCTTTCTTTCTTTCTTTCTTTCTCTCTCTCTCTCTCTCTCTCTCTCTCTCTCTCTCTCTCTCTTTTCCTTCCTTTCTTTCTCCCTTTCTCTATTCCTTCCTTCCTTTCTCTTTCTTCCTTTCTTTCTCTCTCTGTTTCTCTGTTTCTTCCTTTCTTCCTCTCTCCCTTCCTCCCTTTCTTTCTTCCTTTTTTTTTTGTTTTTGTAAAGCTTCTAAGTGGCTCTCCTCTCTCTCTTAGGGTACAGGCTAGACTGCCTCATGTATGAAGTGGAGCTGACAGGCAGGGCGGCAGAGCAGTGGGCACCTCCTGAGCGCCCTGTGAGTGGCCACGGTGGCTGAGGTGCAGACTCTCGTGCACGGGGACCACTGTGGTTTGTCAAGCAGCATCTGGCCCTGTCTAATTAGGCGGTGATGGATGCTGCACTTTGTACGATACGTTCTGCCCCAGGTGGAGACTTGGCTCTGAAGCTGCCGTTAGGAGGGCGAGTGACGGAGCAGGAAGGGAGGACGTGCAGGCTGAGGGGCAGGGGGAGGCTGCCTTGTCTTCTGAGGTGAGTGGCGTGCCTGGAGCAGGTGTTCTGGAATCTTCATGAGCTCTAGTTTCCTGGTCTGTAAGACTGTGGTCCCTTTCTCATGGAAGTGGTTGGGGAAAAGTTCAGATACAGGCTCTATCTGTCTATCTCTGTCTCTATCTCTCCCTGCCCTCCTCCTCCTCTTCTAGCGTTTGCCCTTCTGTAGCCAGTCAACAGCGTCAGATTGAGCCTGATGTAAAGTTTCGAGACCTCCTTTGAATCTGGGGAGGTGGCAGTCGTTGACTATGTGGGTCATAGTCTGTCTGGAGCCGCAGGGGCAGTTCGGGTCGTCTCTGGCTCCCCAGCGATGGAACATAGCCGCGCACCGGCCATGGCCTGTTCCATAGCGATTGAGGAGGGCCCAGTCATAACGTGCTAGGTCAAAACCGGGTTGACGCTTGCAGGGGTCTGTGATGGGGTGTTTGTTCTTTACCTCAGCTGACTGCCAACTCTGCTTCCAAGAGTCTGGAACAGAGAAGTTCAGTGTAGGCGTAGGGGACCAGATTGGGTGACGAGACGTCAAGCATTGGACAGGGTGGGCGAAGATATCCGCGTATATTGGCAGGTCCGGTCGAGCGTAGACGTGGGAAATGAACTTAGATGATGCCACATCCCGACGAATATCTGGCGGGGCGATGTTGCTAAGAACTGGCCACCATGGAACTGGGGTGGAACGGATGGTTCCAGAAATTATCCTCATGGAGGAATATAATTTGGAATTGACCAAGTGGACATGGGGGCTATGGAACCATACTGGGGCACAGTATTCTGCAGTGGAATAGCATAATGCCAGAGATGATGATCGTAGTGTGGAAACGCTCGCGCTCCATGAGGAGCTGGCCAGTCTTGCAATGATGTTATTCCTCGCGACGTTTGGCAAAGGACAGCCCCTCAACATTAAGTTGGAGGACTCGAAGAGCAGGACCAACAGCTTGAAAGCTGTCAGGAGCTGCTTGTTGCTGGCTTTGAAAGTGACTGGGATCCATGTAGATTCAGTCGGCTAGGAAGGATCATCAGTTTCCCCAATGAATGGGTACTCACGAGATGCACCACGGGAAGGTCGATCCAATGCATCCCATCCCTCCTCATCTCATGGGGCTGAAATAGGGCCTGCCATGACCCTTGCAGTAGAGGTAGGGTATAGGTCATCTCCTGCTGACTGGAATGTAAGTAGTGATATGGGGTAGTGACAGTCATTCAAAAAATAATAATAATAATAACGATAAATAAATAAGTAACAGAATGAGAAGAGTGGATTCAAGGCTGTGGCTAAGAAGATACTACCCCACTTACATTCCAGTTCACTTCCCTACATGGAGCGAGCGGGAGGGGATTCCAGCCAGCCCCACTGGGGACCAAGGGGGCGTATGCACAACCTGGACTCAGTCACAGCAGTGACTTTGCTGTGAGCATCATCTGTCCCTGAGCTGGCAAAGACAAGGCTTAGAGCATCTGTTCTGGGGCGGGGGTGGGGGGGTGGGGACGTTGTGGCGTCCCCATGGGGGTGCCATTGCCATTGTTCTGTGGGCTGCCCCCACCTCTTTGCTATCTTGAACTTGACCAAGGTAGAATGAAGGCCTATCTCCCCCCCCCCCCTTTCAGTGGCCCAGCCTCTGCATCGTGAGAGCTCTGAGTCATTCAACTGGCGGGGGATGGGGGGTGGATAGTGGAAGATGAGAGGCAGAATAACTAGTACAGTGGCCTCTGGTGACCCTGGGCGAGAGGGTTCAAGAGCTGGGACCACAAGGAGGCAGGACGAGGGAGCTGACTACCTGGGCTCCCCAGCAGCTGGCTCTGGAGAGGGAACTGTGAGGCAGTGAGGCGGAGCTGTCTCAGCTGAGGCTCCAGTCAGCAAATCCTGAGACCTCAGCAGAGGCAGCTCACTCTTTCATGGGGTCAGAAGCTGGCTAAGCTGTGAGATGGCACTGGGGAGGGAGGCTCTGACTTCCCTCCTTGGTTTGGACTTACACCCTCAGCCCACAGTCCACCTTGAGATTGGCTTTCCATGCTCCCGAATGAGCAGCTGACTCTGTGTGTGTGTGTGTGTGTGTGTGTGTGTGTGTGTGTGTGTGTGTGTTTTCATGCCTCCTTCCCCCTGATCTTTCTGCCCCCTTCACCCTAACCCTCACCTGCACAGGTGCACAGCCCCCTCTTACCAGTCCATGCTGACACTTCTCATAGAACAGCCTGGGCAATACTGGCACCCAGGGTACTCTGAGTACCCAGCTCAGAGATTAACACCCTGCTCACACTGATGGGAACGTCATAGGTGTTTGCTGAGAATGAGGTGTGTTATGACCCTAAGTGCAGTAATCTGGCCCAAATCCAGCACTCAGCCTGGCCACTAGCATCTGGGATGCATGGAGCAGGACACTTACTCTCTGTGGGCCTTAGTCTTCTCCTCTGTAGAATGGGAGTAATTCCTACCTGTCAAAATTGGCTCTGAGGGTTAAAGGAGGAAAGTGTGTTGTCTGGTGGGATGCAGTAATTTCTTGGGCTTCTGCTGTGGTAGTCAATGCTGAGTGTCCCACACAGACCAAGTGACGGCCTCTTTGGATCTCCTTGTCTTGTCTGAGGAGCAGGAGAGAGCATGGTGGTTGGGCTGGGTGGGAGGTTTGTATTTGGTAGGTAGACACAGGCCGCCCCTAAGTAAATCAGCCACGATTGTCATTAGGGCCTCAGAGCCTTGCTGTCCCACCCAGTTTCATGTACAGTCTCTGGGAAGGCCCCCAAAGGGCCGGCCAGCCAGCACAGGCCCCGTGTCCCTGCCTCTCAGCAGTAGGGCCCATTAGAACTGAACTCTTCTCCGTGGGGCATTTTATTTGCACACTCCAGTACAGTGGACACCAAAGGGGTTTTCTAATGCTTCACGGGCTGCTAATTTCCTCCGTGACCTCTTTTGTTGGGGCCTGACCTCAGCTAGAGGCTCCACACCATGAAAGCCGGCGCCTGACACAGACCCTGGGCAAGGGGTGACAATGAGGCCTCTATCAGCTTTAATCAGGCTCCAGTTGCTTCTTAAGAGCAGGGGGGTTCGTGTGGTGCTCGGAAGCCCTGGGTGGCACAATACAGGAGCCCCCAGAGTCCCTCACAGAGGCCAAAGGACTCAACAGGCCAGAGGGGGTGGGTAGGTGGGAGGGGGCTTTGTCCCAGGCGCCTCTTTAGAAGGCTGGGCCTGGCCTGAATGGCCGCCTGGCCTAGCCCAGGGGTATCATGGGCCTCTGGGTATTAAGGAGCTGCCCCCTCCCCACCCTGCTCAGCCTGCCAACCTATTCATCGCCAGCCTAATTAGGTTTTGTCTGTGCTCTCCCCCCTCACAGACTGTGATTCCTACTGCAAGGCCTCCAAAGGGAAGCTGAAGATCAACATGAAAAAGTACTGCAAGAAGGACTATGGTGAGTGTGCTGCTGCTGGGTCTCTTGGGGGAGGCCAGGGCTCTTGTGACCAGCGAGGAGCTGGGGTTGAGGTGCAGGTGCCTCGGTGGGTGTTGGCCGGAGTCCCAGTGACTGGGCAAAGGCTGGGTGCACTAAACACCCAAGAAATTCTGGTCTTGGGGGCCAGGCAGTAGCATAGCAGGTTAAGCGCACGTGGCATGAAGCGCAAGGACCAGCATAAGGATCCCAGGTTCAATCCCCCGGCTCCCCACCTGCAGGGGAGTTGCTTCACAAGTGGTGAAGCAGGTCTGCAGGTGTCTGTCTTTCTTCTCCTCTCTCCATTTCTCTCTGTCCTATCCCACAACAATGACATCAGTAACAATAATAAGAATAATAACCACAACAATGATTTAAAAAAAAAAAAAAGGACAGCCAAAAAAGGAAAAAAAAGGTCTCCAGGAGCAGTGGATTCGTGGTGCAGGCATCAAGCCCCAACAATAACCCTGGAGGGGAAAAAATAATAATAATTTCTGGTCTTTTCTCCCATGACGTTTGGAGGTGGGTTCTCCCAGTCACCTTGTAGGGAGGCACCCAGACTCTTAAGAACTTGCCTGAGGCTGGGATCCACAGACGACCCGCCTTCAAGGGGCTGTGTGGCCCCGGACCAGTCACTTGACTTCTCTGGTCCTCCTTGCCCTCATCCACCCCATGGCATTTAATCTGAGCTTCTGTTACTCAAAGTGCAGCCCTCTGGGTTCCAGCGAAGGGGATGGGAGCTGCACTGTGTGCTGAAGATGCAGATTCCTGGTGCTGCCTTCTCCTTCTCAGCGTTGACTCCACACGGCTGAGGTGGGGCTGGCTTTGTAAACAGATCACAAACAGTCTCGTGAACCCTGGAGTTGAGAGCCACTGCAGAGATCCTGTCACCTGTGCCCTCAGGCTCCCTCCACTGAGAAGGGAGTCCCCAGCACTGGGGACAGCGGCCCCTGCACCCTCCCCCCACAACAGGCTCCTCATTTCCTGCCTTCTGTAAACACTTAACTGAGGATCTCCTTGCACTGGCCCTGCCCTGGGGAGGTGAGGAGATATCTTTGTGCTGTCTGGTCCCTGAGTGCCTCCAGGCTGGCAGGAGGTCTGGGCTGGCCAAACACCACATGATACTGGGTCAGGGCCTGACTGTGGTCATGGGGGCTGGGAAGTGGTGGGAGCTGAGAGGGGGGTACTGCAGAGCAGGAGAGTAAGCAGGAATCCCTCAACAGTGGTCCAGCTGTCTGCTGGCAGAGGTGGTGAGGGTTGGGACATAAAACCCAGGACTCTAGGGGGCAGCCAGAGACCCTGTCACTCATCCAGGAAGTGGCCACAGCCTTGGATACAGGCCCAGGATCCCAGAATCTGGGCCTGACATTTTTCATTGTGGAGGGTAATACCCCTGGCCTCTGTGGGCGTGACTAATCTGAACTGGCACTGGGATGCCTTTCTCTTTGACACCCCCACCCCACCAACACCATCCAGCCTACTCACCTCCCTTTACCTGACTCCCCCACTCCAGCTGGGTATTGCTGGATCTCACTTGTCCCTCTCCAGCTGCCCCCCCCCAATACACACACACACACACACACACACACAAACACACACACACACCAATGAAACAAGCCCCCATCCAAGGCCTTGGTAATCCTGCCAATTCCAATGCTATTCCAGTCTCCTTTGGGAGACCATTTTCTGAAGTCTGCCAAGATTATGGGGTGAGTCCAGCCTCAGTTTCCTTGTCTGTGCCGTGGACGTAGTGCACCTGCCAGGCCTGTCTGGAAGCCTCCAGAATAGGAGCAGGAGCTCAGGGTCTGGGGAAAAGTGATGGCATGAGTGTGAAGCCAGCTAGGTGGGAGGAGAGGATGGGAGAGATGGAGGTGGAAAAGCAGGGTGAGAAGGGAGGGGTCCTCTAAGCAGGAGGCCTCATGGTCTGGAGCCTGCAATCCACTTCTCCCCAGCCCAAGAGGGCCTGGCTGCCCATCCGGGAGACCAGGTCTTATGAGGGTCGTAACTGTGTGAGCCCAATGTGAGGGTTTTTCTCTAATAAGATGGTTGGAGGTAGGGGGGCAGGACAATTAGCATAATAGGATAGTGGGGCCTGCAGTAACCCAAAGGAGTTGGGAGGAGTTCTAAGACTCATTTTATTGTGTTCATGCAGCCACACATGTACACACACACACACACACACACACACACACACACACACACACACACCTCTACCTGCTAGAGCCCAGCACACAAGCCAGGTGACCCTGCTGCCTCCCCTAGTTTGAAGCAAAGCTGCTGGCAAGTTCTGTGAGTCCACTGAGACACCGCCAAGCTGTGGGCTACCTGCTCCTGACCCTGCTTTCTCTCCCTCCTTCCTTCCTTCCTTCCTTCCTTCTTTCCTTCCTTCCTTCCCTCCCTCCCTCCCTCCCTCCCTCCCTCCCTCCCTCCCTCCCTCCTTCCTTCCTTCCTTCCTTCCTTCCTTTCTTCCTTTCTTCCTTTCTTTTTGCCTCCAGAGTTATCTCTGGGGCTCAGTGCCAGCACTACAAATCCACTGCTCCTGGTGGCCATCTTTTCCATTTTATTGAATAGGACAGAGAGAAATTGAGAGGGGAAGGGGAAGTAGAGAGGGAGAGAGAAAGACAGACACCTGCAGACAAGCTTTGCTGCTTGTGAAGCATCCCTTCTGCAGGTGGGGAGCCGGGGCTCGAACCTGAATCCTTGAATGGGTCCTTGCACTTAGTACTATGTGCACTGAACTGGTTGCACCACCGCCCGGCCTCCACCCCACAGATAGTGTTCCTGAAAGCTTTTTCTGCTTGTTTGTTTGTGGGAGAGAGAGACCACGACCATCACTCTGACACATGTGATACCAGGAATTGAACTCGGGGCCTTGTGCCTGACAGTTAAGTGCTTCATGCGCGATGCCAACTCCCGGGCAGCCCTAAAAATCCCTTTAAAGTGCTCACACTCCAAGGCAACTTTCAGCTCCCACAGGGAAGCAAATCCCAGCTTGTCAGATGCTTTATAGAGGAGGGGTTCTTGTCTCTAAGCTAGAGGAGGCCCGGGTTGTTGTGGGTGAAATTCCTATGGCCTCAGCTGCTGGCTATGAGGCTGTCCCCCGGCCTCTGTGGGGTCAGGACTCAGGTAGTGTTCCCAAGAACAGACCCCCAAGAACCCAGGGTCACAGAGAACAACCCTGGCCCCCTCCTCCCAAGGAAGGAGAAAAGAGTAGGGGGCTGAGTGGGGAAGAATGGTTTTGACTTTCATCTTGAAGCAGGCTTTAAGTGAACTAGAAGAGGCCAGGGAAAGGGAATCACTGAGAGAGAGAGAGAACTGAATTCTGTAAAAGTTACCACTGTGGGCCCTGTTTTGTCTGGGCTTCTGTTTGACCCTGACCCCCACTTCTTTCCAGCTACAGAAGTCTGCCTTCTCTTCACCAACAAGCAGGCCCTTGCCTTTCTCTGGTGAAGTGGGCCTGGCACCCTGATTTTATAGACTCGGGGGCACCCCACCCCAGAGGACCTCCATGGAACCCTGGCCCTAGTGTGATCCTGTTGGGCAGTGGGAGGCATCTCTTCCTGGGGGAAAGAGGGATGGACAAGCTTCTACTTCCTTGCCACTCTTTCTCCCGACTTGGCCCGACTGTACCCCCACTCTTGACTCCCTTGTGGATGACCCAAGTGAATCCAGTCCCCTCCCTTGGTGTCACAGAGGGCACCTGGTCCTGCTGGGTGAGGTAGCCTGGCCCTACAGATGTCCTGCTCCTTCAGGGGTGGCTGCCCTGGGCTTTTCCGCTCACTTCACAGTTCTCCCCAGGGCCCTGGTGTCCACTCAGGGGTGAGGAACAGCTGCTTACCAGCCTCTCTAGACGTCACCTCCACCCTCAGCCTGTCTTGTCCACATGTTTGCTGCCAGTGAGTCCTGCAGGGCAGCCAGTGAGGGAGAAAGTGCTGTAAGGCCTCCTGACTCTGCTCCCCCAGCCTGCTACTGGGACTGTCACTGTCCCCACCTTTCCCCTCCTTGCAAAGACCCATGGGGGGGTGTGTGTTATTCCCCAGGATCGCCCTGGATACACTTGGAATCACCTAAAAGTAGAGATACACCCCCCTCTTAGCTCAGTGTCTAGGTGGAATAAAGAAGTATCAGAAGTGGAGGGGGCAGGTAGTGGCACGCCTGGTTAAGCGCTCACATTACAGTGCACAAGGACCCAGGTTCAAGTCCCTGGTCCCTAGCTGCAGGGGGGAAGCTTCATCAGTAGTGGAACAGGGCTGCAGGTGTCTTTCTGTTTTTTTTCCCTCTTTATTTTTCATCGCTGTCAATTTCTCTGTCTCTATCCAATAATAAATAAAATTAAAAAAAAAACATATATATGAAGGGAATTGCAGGGGCTTGAGGGAAGAAGGGGCATCTAAAAAATACATATTTCTTATTTCTTGATTAATAAGAGAGAAGGAATGCCAGGTTAAACTCAAGACCTCACACACGAGCGCCCAGCGCTTTATGCACTGCACCACCTCCCAGGCCACAGGGGAGGCTTGCTAGGGCGCCTAAGTGACACCCATGGGGACTAAGCAAGGGACACAGTCAGTCACCAGGCACAGCTGTGGAGTTACTCCAAAGCTGCCAGATCTTTGCACAGCTGGGGCCCTGGACCCCTGGATGCAGTAGGATGGGGAGGTATCCCTCCTACCCGAGGGGCAGATACTTGGGCCAGGGGAGAGAAGGACGACCGGGAAGGGATGGAGGAGGGCACTGACTGGCTTTGGCCAGCGGGTAGCTGAGGCCACCAGAACAACCCAGGCCAAGGATGGTGGGGCAGTGGGGAAGGGGGAAGAGGGAGGCTGAAAAAGTGTGTGTTCCTTGCTTCTGGCTAGCGGCCTGGCAGGGAGCTGATTAAGAAGCAGACCCCCTCCTCTGAGAGCCAGGGCACTTGCAGGCTCCAGAGGTACTACTGAGAACCTTGGGCTTGCTGGTGAAGAGCAGGTTTCAGACCCACTTCCTGCCCCAAGGCTCTTGAACACAAATTTGGGTCTCCACTGAGCTGAGTGGTGGTCAGCTGATAGAAGGTGAGGGGAAGAGGGAGACAGTGGTTAATTAAGGGTCTGGGCCCCCTAGGGTGTGCTGGGGCTGGCCTGTGATGGGCATCAGAAAGATAAGCAGAAGGCGTTATGTAGGGGACTCTGCCCTGCTCAGCTCATTGAGAGAGACTATCCCATAATAGGCGACGGTTGACTGCTCCATTCCCATCTGTATGGCAAGGGACACAGGCTCCAGAATCTGGAATGCAGGTTCTTTTTTTTTTTTTTTTTAATTTTTATTTATAAAAAGGAAACACTGACAAAAACCATAGGAAAGAGGGGTACAACTCCACACAGTTCCCACCACCAGAACACTGTATCTCATCCCCTCCCCTGATAGCTTTCCTATTATTTATCCCTCTGAGAGTATGGACCCAGGGTCATTGTGGGGTGCAGAAGGTGGAAGGTCTGGCTTCTGTCATTGCTTCCCCACTGAACATGGGCATTGGCAGGTCAATCCATACTCCCAGCCTGTCTTTTTCTTTCCCTAGTGGGCCAGGGCACTGGGGAATCAGGGCTCCAGGACATATTGGTGGGGCCATCTGCCCAGGGCAGGCTAGTTGGCATCATGGTAGCATCTGGAACCTGGTGGCTGAAAGAAGAGTTAACATAGAAAGCCAAACAAATTGTTGACTAATCATGAACCTAAAGGCTGGAATAGTGCAGATGAAGATTTGGGGGTCTCTGTTTTATAGCTAGTTAGTAGGCCTATTTTAGTTAGATTCCAAAGGGCCCATGCAGATTTCTATTTGCTGTGTGACCTTGGACAAAGAGTCTCACCAGCCTGTGCCTTGGTGTCCCTGTCACATGGAGGTGTCACCAAAGGGAGTTGGCATCTGTTGAATCTGATGAAGCATGGTTTGCGGGCCCCACCATGCCAGGCACCATCTTGAAGGGGCAGGGCCCCGGGACACAGTCGTTGGCAACTGTCCTCTCCTGGGGCCACTTAGTCCCCTGTTGCCCTCTTGGGGAATCCAGCTCACCTTGCAAACGCTTGAGACAGCCCCAGTGAGAAGGCTAAGGGGGATGAGGCCGTTACAGGAGGGAGTTTTCCTGATTTTCAGTGTGTCAGCGATTCCTGTCAGCCGCTCCGGCAAATCTGGCCTCCGAGGGGCCCTTTGTTTGTGTCACGGCTGGGCATGAGTGTGCAAATGTGAGTGCATACGTGGCAGAGTGTGTGCAGGCGTGAGAACGCACATTCAGCCACAAGGTCTGGTTGGCTGGGCTGCTCTGGTGCGGGCCGTGCTCTGCCCAGACACCCAGCTCCAGAACCCATTAACAGAGGCAAGCGTGGCATCGTAGCACCATCCCCAGGACAGATGTTATAAACAGTGTTGGGCCTGGCCAGGGGCGGGATCCCCTGCATGGTGGTCTGGTGAGAATTTCAGGACAGATACCTCTGGGCTGGCGTGGGGGACATGGCACTCACAGTCTCCCCCAACCTGCACCAGAGAGGGGCTCAAGAGAAAAGCCTGACTTTCCTGCAAGCTGACCTCCTGCAGGAATGCCCCAGCCAAACCCCCCACCCTTCGGAGTCTCTCAGCTCCCTCTCTGGTCCTCTAACTACCCTGGGCACCTTGGGTGGTTCCTCTGTGCTCTGGTTCTCACTTAGCTTCTCATATTTAACAACTTTCCTCATCTGAAACAGGCACACACACCATGCACACAGCACACCATATGCTTTCAAAAGTGTACTACACACACACACACACACACACACACACACACACTATGTGTTATACACCTACCTGAACAGACATGCACACACATACTATATATGCATGCCATACACAGCTGTCACATGTATGCACACCATACAAACATGCACCCACAAGCACGCGTGACAGCAGTGCACACCCCAAGAAGTCTTATTCTCTCTAATCTCCAGCCCCAGCCATGCTGCCCCTCCTCTAGCCACTGGGCATCTGCAGTGTGTCCTGTCCTGGGCAGGTGCATGTGTGGACAGGGTCCACCCTGAAATGGGATAATCTAGGCTGCACGTACGGCCTATAATCTGTAGGGGGTGTGAAGGGAAGGCCAGCTTTCTGGAGAAGGCAGCCCAAGCAGCCAGTCCTCACTCAGCAAAGCAGGACTCTTGGGCAGAGCAAGGAAGCCCTCTGAGCACAGAAGTAGAATCATGCTGGGGAGATGGAAGAAGGGACATGGGTTCTGAGTCTGGGGGTGAATGGCACTCGGGGAGGTTGGGCGGATACTCACTGGATCTCGACAGCCCTGACCCTGTGCAGAGGTCACTGTGTCCCTACAAAGCCTGTCAGCATGCTGCCACCAGCCACCTCTTTCAGTCAGTCCATGAGCGAGGACTCACCTCCTCATGAGGAGGACTCAGCCAAGGCCTCCTCCTCCTCCCCTAGACTCAGGAAGGGGAATAGGGGTGGGTGGGGGGACAGATAGCTCCCATTCTGAAAGGTGAGATCATTTCACTTTTGCCAGTTCTTGGAAAAATTATTCATTCCCAGAACTGTTTATTAGTCACCCCTTTTGTTGAAAGACATCTTGGCACCACCAGATGGAAAAATCAAAAATGCTTTTCACAAGATGATTTGTCTCGAATATTCCTCCTGAGAATCCACAAGGATTATTTCGAAGGATACAGACCCAAAGGGGAAGTTCTGTTGGCCTCCGTGGGGAGGGACTGGATTAGGCTGTGTGTGTGTGTGGGGGGGTGCTGCCTCAGGGGCCTCAGGGCAGAGGTAAGCATAGTGACCTGGGTGGAATTCTGATTTGCACCAAGTACTCCTTTTTGTCCAGGTGCCTCAGAGGCAGTGTGAGGGAAGGATTTATTTTTTGGTGGAACAGTTGGGGCCTCATGCATGTGTGATTTCACTGCTCCAGGCCATGTTTTTCATTTAGAGAAATCAGAGTGGGATGGGATGGGATGGGATGGGATGGGATGGGATGGGATGGGATGGGATGGGATGGGATGGGGCAGCCGCCAGGGGCCAGAAGGCAGTGGAGAGGGGAATAATGAGGACTGAGCTGAGTATAATTGGGAAGTGGTACAGTGGCTGGAGTCCTCAGTTTATAAGCAAGAGGTCCCTAGTTCAATCCCCGGCACATCATGCATGCCAGAGCAATGTTCTTCTCCTCCCTCTCTCTCTCTCTCTCTGTCTCTCTCTCTCTCTCTTCCTCCCTCCCTCCCTCTCTCTGTCTCATCTCTTTTTCTGCTTCTATCTACCTGTCATCAATAAGTAAGCGGATCCTTAGAAATAAAGAAAGGTGGGAGTCGGCGGTAGTACAGTGGGTTAAGCGCAGGTGGCATAAAGCGAAAGGATCCCAGTTCAAGCCCCCAGCTCCCCACTTGCAGGGGAGTCGCTTCACAGGCAGTGAAGCAGGTCTGCAGGTGTCTCTCTTTCTCTCCTCTCTGTCTTCCCCTCCTCTCTCCATTTCTCTCTGTCTTACTGACATTAATAACAATAACAACAATAAACACAACAATGCTAAAACAACAAGGTCAACAAAAGGGAATAGATAAATATTAAAAAAGAAAGAAAGAAATTTTAAAAAAAAAAAGAAAGAAAGAAAAGTTGACGCCTGGCGGTGGCGCACCTGTTAAGCGCACAGAGTACTATGTTCAAGGGTCTGGGTTTGAGCCCCACTCTCCATCTGCAGGAGGGACACTTCAAGAGTGGTGAAGAAGGTCTGCAGGTGTCTCTCTTTCTCCCTCCTCTCTCAATTTCTCTCTGTCCTATTGAATAAAATTTTTTTTAAAAAGGAAAAAATAGCCACCAGGAGAGGTGGATTCATAGCACCAAGCACTGAACACCAGAAATAACCCTGGAGGTGAAAGGAAGGAAGGAAGGAAGGAAGGAAGGAAGGAAGGAAGGAAGGAAGGAAGGAAGGAAGGAAGGAAGGAAGAAAGGAAGAAAGGGGTCGGGCAGTAGCGCAGCAGGTTAAGTGCAGGTGGTGCGAAGCACAAGGACCCCGGTTCGAGCCCCCGGCTCCCCACCTGCAGGGGAGTCGCTTCACAGGCAGTGAAGCAGGTCTGCAGGTGTCTATCTTTCTCTCCCCCCTCTGTCTTCCCCTCCTCTTGCCATTTCTCTCTGTCCTGTCCAACAACGATGACATCAATAACAACAACAATAATAACTACAGCAACAGTGAAAAGCAACAAGGGCAACAAAAGGGAAAATAAATAAATAAATATAAAAAAATTTTTTAAAAGAAAGAGGGAAGAAGGGAGGGAAGGAAAGGAAGAGGGGAGGAGAGGAGAGGGAAGGACAGCACAGGAGAGGGAGAAATGACTTGGATTCTGAGAGACACCATCACACCACAGCTATTGCTGTTGCAATAGCAACTCCCCAGTGGCGCTGAAACTCAGAGAACACAGCAATGCAGGCACCCTACCTGGTGATCTGGCGAGGGGGCCCGAGGGGGGTGGGGTTTATTCCTGCTGATGGGCTACCATCATCCAACAGGATGGAAAAACAGGCCTGAGATTCTTCTCTTTTCCCAGGCCTGGGCCCTTAGTCCTTGGAAGCACAGAGTAGGCATAGAAAGCCCTTGGAAGGTACCAGCAGCCAAGCCCCGACATGGCCCTGAACTCTCGGCTGCTGAATAGCCTCAGAGGAAAGGCCACGGTGACGGCTTTGTGGGAAAAGGAGCAGGAATGGCTGCCTTGGTCTTGGGAGCTGGTGGAACCCAGACAGGGGTGGAGGAGGGGCACTGGCATGGCTATTCCGGTCGTGGCCCAGTGGGGGGAAGATGGTCATGGTCCGTCCACAATGGAGAGTGGGGAAAACGGTGGCCTAAGAGCAGGGAGACAGCGCGGGCAGCTGGCCTCCAGCCTGGCTTGCCTTAGAGAGGCTGACTTGCAGGAGGCAGGGGGGATGGTGCTCAGAGCCCAGCTCTCCTCACCCAGCTGTTGTCTGGTTGACCAGGCCGGGAATCAGGTGAGCAGGGGTGATGGGGAGTTTTGAAGCTTCTCTTTCTCTGGCTAGCCCCAGGGACATGGGGGCCTCTGGGTAAATGATTGCCTCCCCGCTCCTCCTGCCCCCTTGACACCCTTCCCTTCCTTTTCTTGACCTCGAGGTCAACAGCTTTTCCTGATCAGGATCAAATCCTTCAAGTGTGAAGCGCTGGACAGATTCTCAGTCCCGGCCTAGGGCCGGAGTTGCCTCTGCAGTGTGCTCTGATTCCAGCTTTGAGTATGGGTTCAGATGCAAGAGGAAAGGCTCCACCTCGGGGAGGGGGCTGTTCCCCAGACAGGCCAGCAGGACCCACCCCCTGAGCACTCTCCCTACCCCAGGAACAGGCCCTGGACTAGCAAGCAGCACGTGGTGTTTCAGAGACTTGCTGACCCTTCCCTGGGGTGGGGGGCAGGGGGGTCACTGACCCCCCTGGGGAGCCTCTGATTTCCCCAGCCAGATGTGACCTCCCTCCTTTTCCCCACCCCAAGTGCCAGCCCCATCTGGAAGCCAGATGTGGAGCTGGATCCAAGTGAGTCAGCCTGAGGTCTCAGAATGAGGTTGACCATCAGGTTGGGCAGGGGAGGTG
Source organism: Erinaceus europaeus (assembly GCF_950295315.1). Lineage (NCBI taxonomy): Eukaryota > Metazoa > Chordata > Mammalia > Eulipotyphla > Erinaceidae > Erinaceus > Erinaceus europaeus. Next base: position 87,614,568 of record NC_080173.1, read on the forward strand.
TGGGCCCCAGTGGCAGTGCCGCAGTTGAGCCTCTGAGTCCATGGGCACTCAGTCACTCCCCATCCCCGAAGGCAGGGAAGGAGGGCCCAGAGCCTGGCCTCCCACCACTGCCTCTACCAGCATGGGCTCCAGAGGGTCCCGCCCAGGGGTCTGGGCACCTCCTGAGTATCCTCAGTCCCTCCTCCCTGGGTCATCCTCTCCTCTCACTCTTTTCTCTCCCCTGACTGAACATCATTTTGTAGAGGAAGGACGGGGAGGCTCCGACAGGCTTGTGCTACATAGTACTAAGCACAAGGATCCAAGTTCGAGCCCCCAGGGTCCCTATCTGCATGGGGGACGCTTCCCAAGCGGTGAAGTAGATCTTCAGGTGTCTCTCTGTCTCTGTCTCTACCTCCTCCCCCTCCTCTCTCCATTTCTTTCTGTCCTATCCAATAAGATGGGGAAAAAAATGGCCAACAGGAGCAGTGGATTTATAGTGCCAGCACTGAGTCCCAGCAATAACCCTGGAGGCAAAGAGACAGAGAGAGAGAGAGAGAGAATTGATTGTGCCTTCCCCTCCACTGCTGGGGACCTGGGGTTCAACGTGGGAGTGGGGGAGTCAAAGCCCTGTCTTTCGGCAGTGTCGCTGTAAGCTGGAGTAGAGTCTGCAGGCTGGAGTAGAGTCTGCAGGCTGGAGTAGAGTCTGCAGGCTGGAGTAGAGTCTGCAGGCTGGAGTAGAGTCTGCAGGCTGGAGTAGAGTCTGCAGGCTGGAGTAGAGTCTGCAGGCTTCCCCACCTGTCTTCTCCCCCTCACTCGGAACCTCTTTTGGGACCCAGAAGAGCTTCTCCCACCGACATGGGGCTCAGATACGCATCTCCCCAATGCGGTGGATTCTCACACCACCCTCTCTCTTCCTTAGTGTCTCCAGCACCCATTTTCTGGAACTCCCTCCCTTAGACCAGCCTCTGGTCTTTATACCTGTGCCAGCTCCATCAGCCTGGAGTGAGTGTGTGTGGGGGGGGTGGGCTCAGGACTAGAAGGAATATGAAGGGGGCAGCACACCCTCCCCAGACATAGTACATGTCCTTTTCAGGTGACCCCAGAATTACTTCCTGTAGGTGAATGTGCTGGCTGTGGTCCCCCCGGGGGTTGGGGTTATCTAGGACTCTGGGCTGTTTGCTGTGGTTCCTATCTCAGGGCCCAGGGGCCTTGTTTGTGTGTCCTTGAGGAAGAGGAAGAGGAAGATTGCATCCTTTGAGGGGGACTCGACTTTGAGGAGAGTGCTGAGTATTTCAGTGTTCAGAGGGTGCAGTAAGTAGCTTCAGGCACCTCCACCCCCTCACCTCACACTCCCCCCCCCCAGCAGGGACCCACACAATGGACTCTGCTTGTAAAGGGTGGGACAAGGGTTCTCTGCCAAAGTGGAGCTTTGGGAGTGGGAAGATGGCTTGTGGGCAGGACTGGGTTTTTGTTTGTTTGTTTTGGGGCGAGGGTCTCTGCTCAAGCTTTCCTGTGAACCCCAGGAGTTCTGGGGCCCAGAGAGACCTGGGGGTGATGAGATGCAGGGAAGGAGCCTGACCTTCTGCACTCCATTCCTCCACAGCTGGGACCCCACAGGTGCTGAGAGCACCCGGCAGGTAAGGGGGGCGCTCATTACTCAGCCTCCTGATTACTCAGCCTCCTGGCTGGGTGGTTCTTTGCTGCCCCGCCTGCAAGCCCCACCCTCGATGTCTCCCTTTGTGTCTGGGGGCTGGGAGGCAGGTGTGGGTCCTTCAGGGATTGGAGCCTTGACCATCCTTGAAAGTGAGCCTCTGGGGGCCAGGTGGCAGCGCAGCAGGTTAAGCACACATGGCACGAAGTACAGGGACCAGTGAGGATCCTGGTTCGAGCCTCCGGCTCCCCACCTGCAGGGGGGTTGCTTCACAAGTAGGTGTGTCTCTCTTTCCCTCTCCCTCTCTATCTTCCCCTCCTCTCTCAATTTCTCTCTGTCATATCCAATAACAACAGCAATAACAACAACAGTGACAGTGACAACAAAATGGAAAAAATGGCCTCCGGGGCCAGTGAATTCTTGGTGCTGGCACCTGGTCCCAGCGATAACCCTGGATGCAAAAGAAAATAAAAAGAAAATGAGCCTCTGCTAGCTCTACCCCTGCCAGGCAGTGGGGTGGAGTGAGGGTGGTGTATATGGGTGGGGTACACAGTGAGTTGGGATGTTTCTGGCTCATTCTGGCTGGAAGAGGGGGAAGCAAGAGGCAGCATTTTCCTCTCCTTTGAGCTGCTTTTTGGATAGTCTCATTTACTCTCTTACTGCCTGAGCCCTTCGCAAAATGGGATGACCCTGATCTCTTCTTGTTTTTGAGTTGGGGTTCAGGTGGGTTACGCCAGTCCAGTCTCCAGGATTGGCACTAATGACTTTTTCTAGAGTTCGCTCTCTGGGTGAGACCCCATAAAATCTCTTCCCTCTCCCCAAAGCAGAGTGTGCTGGAACTGGGACCTGGCAGGGGAGACTGAGGTGGGTACCGCCTTGCGATTGGTCATGAGACAGGAAGCCCTGCAGTACTTCCTTCGCGGAAATGGGAAACTTTTAGTCAGGCCTAAGTTGAGTATCCCACCTTCTACATGATCTGAGGGGCCCTCGGGGTGGCAGCCTCAGGATCCCTAAGGATGACTCGGGGCAGCTGGAGAGTGGCAGGGTTTGGCCAGAGTGAGCCTTCCCCACATGTAATGAAAACTGGGCCCATCTCGTGTGCCCTGCACCCCTCACTCAGCACTGAACACCTTCTGCCTGCTCACTTGTTCGCGCTGGTAGATTAACATCCCCAAGAACAAGGCTCGGCCCCATTCAGTGCTTTCTTACCTCCACAGGACTCTAGGAAACATGTGGTCCGAGCTGTGTTTTATGAAAGCAGCTGCAACCCATGACACGCTTTCCGTACAAGGCGATTTATGAGTCTGCACAGTTGTAATGGTTTGGGGGTGTGTGGTGGTGGTGTTCATATGCTCCCCCCTGCCCTGTCTCAAAGGCAGAAGGGTGATGAGACTTCTCTAGCTGCAGCGGCCAACAGGAAGGTGCAGCTGGGCCGGGGGAGGCAGGCACTGACCACCCAAGCCTCCTTGGGAGGACTTGCTGCTGTGAAGCCCCCACACCTGCCCTGCGCAGCCCATAAATCCTGGGGGCCTCAAGGAGGCCGGAACAAGCCTCCCAGCCGAGGCATCACAGGGCTTAGACTTGTGGGGAGAGAACAGCTCGCAGGCTGTCTCCCCCGCCACACCCCGACCTATTCCACAGCCAGTTCTGCCGACTCCAGGAGTGAGCTGCAGCTGCATGAAGCTCCTCTGCTGACCAAAAAGCTTTCCTAGAACTTGACCCCCACCCAGAACCTGCCCCCCTAGAACCTGGCCCTGGACAGAAAGCTTTCCTCCCGCCTGAGGGCCGCACACCTGCAAGCCGGGCATCAGCTAGGATTCACCTTCTGCCACTGACCTAGCAGAGCAGTGACAGTGCTGGGTGGTATAGGGTCCCTGACTGGAGCTGAAGAGGCAGGCGGATGGGCTGTGGATCAACTGGGGCTCTGGACACAGGACAGGGCTGCCTCAGGGGCAGTCAGCCCTGCTTTGGAGAAATCCAAGTACAGGCTTTGTAACTTGGAGCTCCCAGTTGCTTCTGATCATTTCCCAGAGTTGGCACCTTAGGAAGGATGGCCAGTTGTCTGCTCCTAAGAAGGGGCCCTCTGACCACAGCCTGGGGTGTAGTAGTCACCTAGAGGACCCCCTCCCCCAGGACTAGTCCAGGCATCCTGCCTTTCTCGCCTCCTGCCTCCCAGCCCGCTGCCCTCAGCCTAGAAGAGCAGGCACTGACCCTTGGTCCCTTTCTCACTTCTCTGGATCACAGTCAGCCTTCCAGGGCTGGCGCTAGGCCTCTGCTGAGAGATGGTCAGGACCATTAGCCAGAGCTGTAGACAGGAGTTAGCACAGGGGGGTCAGTCTACAGAGCCCTGACCTGCTGGCTCACGAGGGCTCATTGCCTGAAAGTCCTTCCTGTGAACCCAGACTGCTTGGGTGGGGGGTGGGGGGGGGGTGCTGCTGCCGGAGAGACCCTGCCTACAGTCTGGCTGGCAGAAAGGTGGGCTTTCTGCACAGAAGGGGGCCAACAAAGTGCAGCCTGGCCCTCGGACCTGGGCAGCAGAGTCCCTCCTTGTTGCGATTAAAGTGCAGCCTGGCCCTCGGACTTGGGCAGCAGAGTCCCTCCTTGTTGCGATTTCCTCGTCAGCCTCACCTCTCCAGCTGTGTGTCCTGTGGGCGAGGTCTAGCAGCTGTCCAGCCTGAACCCTTTTTTTTTTTAATTGAACAAAGGTTCAGGAAGGGAGAGAATTCACAGTTGGACCCTCAAAGTGGGGCCCCTTGTCATGTAGAGTAGGGTGGAAAGTACCAGTCGGCCTGGGGAGGGGGGGGGACAGGGTGCACCCCTCCTCTGTCTGCCCCAGCAGCTCCCACATCTGTTCAGGCATTGGCCCCTCTGCCTTCATACTGGAATCTTCTTCCTGGTGACCAGTCTCCAATTTAAAAGGTGTCAGTGCTGAGTCTCCCCACTTGGTTTACTTCATGGTCTTTCTTCCTGAGAGCCAGCTCCCTCATTTCTGAATATGGGATGGGGGTTCCTCACCAGCACCCCACGATCCAGTCTCATTGAGGTCAGTTTAGGACACCAGAGGCTGATTGTTGCTGGTGTGGGGGGGGGCGGGGTTTGGGAGGATGTGAGTGTCAGGCGCCCACCCCTGGGGGACTGTGACCCTCAGGTGGGCAGTTGCACCCGTGACATAGGGCCTAGCCCCCAGTTGGGTGATACTGTGAGCCCCCAGGAGACCCCAGCCATGCCTGGCTGTCAGCCAGTAGAGCTGTCCAGGGGCAGAAGCACCCCCCCCCCCCGTGGTGTACCATACAAGCGTGCTCCCGGCATGCACAGCGGGTCCACCTGAGGTCACCATCTCAGTGAGTATTTTGAATATTTTCAGGAGTGTGTGCACTGCGGGGACTTGGCCCTCGCACTGCATGTGCAGCTCATACTTGGTGGGCTGTGTAATGTGCCGAGGCACTGCCAAGGGCAGCGGAAATATGGTTTTTTTCCAGCATAATCACATGCAGTCTACCACCACCCTCCCTGCCTCTGTCCCCACCCGGAACCTGGTGCTGGCCCACCTGGCCATTGGGGAGCTGTGGGGATGGAAAGAGGACGAGGCCGGGTCCAGCTGTGTCTGGGGAAGTGGGAGTGGGGGCTGCTCTGGACCACCCTGCCTGGTGGTCCAGAACATTCCTTGATGAGAGCCCTTGACTTTAGAGCAGGGACCGTGTGGCAGCAGCTGCCAATCTTCCCGCAGTGTTCTGGCAGGTCCCGGATGTGGAAAGGGCCCCAGCAGCCTACAGCATAAGTTCAATGCCTGGCTTTGTCTAGCCTGTCTCTCCAGCCCCATCTCAGCACAGTTGGGATGTCATGACCCTCATCTGCTCTGCAGCCACCTGACCCCCAGCCCCCAATTTCAGTTGTGCGATTTTGCCAGGACAGCCAGAATCCAGCACTATGACCTGGGGAACGTCAAGAACAGGAATTTCTCTCTTTGCCATCCTGGAGGTTGGAAGTCTAAGTTCAGAGTCTCAGCAGAGCTGCTTTCCACTGAGACTTTTTGCCCCCTAGCTCAGGACATCTTTCCCCTGTGTGGTTGGTCACATGACTCTGGCCTTGAGTGTGTCTATGCCCCAATCTCCTCGTCTTACGAAATACAAGCCACTAGAATTAGGGCTCACCCTGGCCAACTCTTCTTAGTTGCTCTGGAAAGGCCCTATCTCTACAGTGCCACATTCTGAGGTTCTGGGGATTAGGAGTTGAATGCATCGACTTTGGGAGAGACATAGCTCAGTCCGTAACATGAATAGATGCTTAGTGCCTGGGACACACACACACACACACACACACACACACACACACACACACACACACACAGGAGCTTCCAGGGGCCCCAGCCAGAAGTACTTTCTGCAGTATCCCTCAGCCCCTCCAGCTGGGGTTGGGGGATCCTGGCTGCCCCAGGGGACCAAGGTCCCCTTCTGGGAAATAGTGAATCCTGAAGGAGGTTCATTCTGTATTCAGCTTAATCTGAGGAAATGGGCTCTCAGGGATTGGGGGGGGGGCTCCCTTGTGGCTTAGCTCAGGGGCTCTCAGTTGCCATGGTGACCTCTGTCTGCACAGTCAAACACACTTCTCTGGACCAGAGGACTCCCCCACCCCCCCCCCCAAGAGTTCACACTGAGTGTTGAGTCCCTTGGTGACAAAAAAACATGGAAACGGTTGCCATGGCAACCATTCTTTGGAGCCCTCTGCCAGGAGTGCAAAGTTCAGGATGCCCAGCCAGAGCTGAAATGAAAATATGGGAAAAGTGGCCACTTTTCCCCACCCCAGAAAAATGAGTGGGAGGGTGTTTGATGCTCCCCTGGGCAAAGCCATCCCTCCTTTTCCCCATCACTCCAAGCTGAGCTTGGGCACTGGAGGGTAGCAGAGCAAGCAGGCAAGGGGACAGCAACGTGTGTCTTCCACAGAGACCTTGAGAGAAGGCACCAGGTGTGGGAGGTCAGGGCCAGGTGTGGGTGGGAGGTGAGGACTAGCCCTGTGGGTGCTGGGGCCCTGGCCTGCCTGTGTCTGTCTGTTCATCTGGAATCCGGGCAGACAGGCCTCTCTCTCTCTCACTGCTCCTTTCCCAGGATGGGCTTTCTTTAGTCTGGTCCAGGGTAAAGGGGCCAGGCATGGGCTCATCAAGGGGAAGGCACCCCACACTGTTTACGAACACCAGTGCAGCAGCCGTGACTGCTGTGTGTACCTCAGCAGATCTTTGGTCAGCCCCTGGCTTGCTGACAGCCTAAGAGGCATCAAGCAAAAGGGTTCTGCAGAAAGGAAACATGACCTTGTCGAACCTGATAAGTCACAGACATATTTGTACAAGATCTCCCCCCCCCCCACCTTATTTTACAAAGGCACTTTCTTGTGTTTCCAAAACACTTTGTAATATCCTGCAGAAGTCACACTGGGTGACACTCTCCAGAGCAGTCACCAGGGAATTTTCAGGAAATGCATATTCTAGGTCCCACCCAAGTCAATTGAATCAGAAACCACTGTGGATGGGGTGGTAAGGATGTGAGTGTGAATGGGTCTTCCCGGGGATTCTGAGGCCTGCTGTGGTTTGGGGAGATATTTTTGGAGAGTTGGGGTTGGGGGGGAGCCCAAGGGTGCCAGAAGGGACCTGGCTGGGCCAAGAGGTGGGCATTCTAATAGGTGTGGGAGGTGGGTAGCACAAGGACTCTGTATCTGGAAGGGGCACTGTGACCACCCTGAAGGGCTCTACACCGTGGACACTGAAGGGCCATTATCAGAGACCGAGTCAAGGGCAAGGCTGTGTGTCTGAAGGTGTCATGAGACTTGGTGTTCACTGACTGAAACCTTTGAAAGCGTGCAAGGGTAACACGTGATCTAGGACACACGGACGGGGACACACACACACACACACACACAGCTGCTGGGGTACTGGGGTGGGGAGTATCATTCTTGGGTTTCCTCTGGTCTTTCTGAACCCAAAGAGGGCTGGTGCCCAAAGGTGGAACCATCAAAATAGTTGTTAAGGCTTTGGAGCTGTGGCCCTGACACGTGGGGTTTCAAGTCACCACCCGTCACTACAGCCCCTGGGTGGGGGGGTGGGGCGTGGCAGGCTCCCTGTTCATTAACTTCCTGACACAGGGCTTCCTTTCCTCCTTTGTAAAACACCTGTTTCTCCGTCCAGCACCCCCGGTCCTTGGAGGTGGGGATAAGGAGGTAGGTCCCCCTGGCCACTGGACCTGGGGGCGCGGACCCACCCCCCGCCTGTGCTTTCTTGCAGCCGTGCAGATTCACATCCTGAAAGCCGACAAGGCGGGAGACTGGTGGAGGTTCACGGTCAACATCATTTCCGTGTACAAGCAGGGCGCCAGCCGCATCCGTCGCGGTGACCAGAGCCTGTGGATCCGCTCGCGGGACATCGCCTGCAAGTGCCCCAAAATCAAGCCCCTCAAGAAGTACCTGCTGCTGGGCAACGCGGAGGACTCGCCCGACCAGAGCGGCATCGTGGCTGACAAGAGCAGCCTGGTCATCCAGTGGCGGGACACGTGGGCGCGGCGGCTGCGCAAGTTCCAGCAGCGGGAGAAGAAGGGCAAGTGCAAAAAGGCCTAGAGCCGAAGCAGCGGCGCCCAGGCCGGCGGAGGCGGCCGGCTGGCCGGACTGGGCCTGCGAGGGCTTCCCCGGAGGGCCAAGGGGGTGGGGCCGCAGCCAGCGCGGGGGCGGGGCCCTCGGAAGCCCCGCCCCCGCCGCCCCTCTCTCGCCCACCCCCCCACCCCACCCCCCAGCGCGCCCCTGGAGGGCGGGAGATGCGCTCGTCGCCGGGTGTGCGCGGCGGGCCAGGCCCTGGAGAAATGAGGACGAGACTTAGCTACCTCACGGGCTCCTTCAGAGCAGACACAACTCCCTAGGGCTAGGTGGGGTGGCCCGTGGAAATGGGGCAGCCCCGAGCTGGGGCTGGTGATGGCTTTGGCAACGACGTGAGGAGAACTGTGAATGGGGAGGGGGGAGCTGAAGGAGCCTGGCCAAACCACCACCCCAAACACAAAAGACCGCATATCCCCTTCTAAACCCCTGCTCCTTCTTTGTCTAGGAAGTCCCACAGGCCCCCTGGCTGTGAGGACTTGGATTCCTTTAGAAGGGACCCTGAAGCTTTGGGAGGGAATGGGGAGCCTTTCGTCTCCACTGCCACCTGCTGGGTTGGTTCTCTGGGGTCTTGGGTGGGGCTGGGGAGGGGGTAGAGGAAGCCCCTGCCTTGGCTGCCCCTCTGTGCAGCTTGGGAGCGGGTGCTGACCCTGCACTCTGGCCTGTGTTCAGGGCAGTGGATCCAAGGACACCCTTGAGAAGCCCACGCCCGGGTGGTCACTGCCTCATGCTGGAGCTGCCAGTTGGAGGAGGCATTCTGAAGGCAAAACCTCCCAGAGAGTTTCCTTTCTGGAAACTTGGAACCAGCCCCTTTTATGACATTTTCCAGGGGAGGGGTAAGGGGCACTGGCTGGGTTTGCAGCAGTGACACTATTTGTGTAATGACATCAGCTCCCACAAGGCCCCTCAGTAGTGTCAGCAGCTGGGAAGGGCCCAGCTAAGCATGGAATGCAGGCTGAAGAGGCAGCTGGGCTGCACTGGGGGAAGGGGCTTGCTGGAGCCAGGGCAGGGTTTGCCAGTTCAGCCAGGTGCCAAAAATGCACCAGCCATGGCAGGCCCAGCAGCAATGGCCAGGTTTCTGGGGGAGTTGAGGACACCTTGACCACTTTCGGTTGCTTTTCTCACTCCTGAGTCCCCAGAGTAGGGGGGTGGAGGCTCCTGGGCCAAGATCCTACAGTAGGCCTCCTACCCCGAGTCCCTCCCGGGTTAGCCTGGGCAGCACCCGCCCCTTTCCTGCTGCCCCCTGCCCTTCGTGAAAGTGCCCCATGTGTTTGTCCCCTCTGCCTTCTCACGGCCAGGCCCCCTTTCTAAAGCCAGAGATGCATTCCCCAGGCAGGAAGCCCAGGCCCTTCTGGTCTGATTGCCTCACATTCTTGTGGCCTGGGGCTTTCTGCCTCCTGAGCTTTCTGCCCTGCCCCAAGCCATCACACCTGGCACACTGAATTAGAGGCCTGGCTCCCTGCTCCATCAGGAAATTGGTTTCATTTTCCCTGCCAGAGTTTGGCTACTTGGAAGGGTCACATCGAGTATGAAGCTTAGCCCATGCTGGCTTCCCTCCCGCCTCCCAGCGCCCATCCCCTACACCACCACCTAACCCTCACCACCACCGTTGTGGCTGCCACTGACTGAGCACCTGCTCCGTTCCAGACTCTACCCACATGATCTCACCCTATCCTTCTGACAACCTCGTGGTGCAGGGATCCTGATCCCTTTCCCACATGTGCCCCAAGTCCCTGATTTCAACTTGAACCTGCCTTTAGACCCTGGGCCCAAACGCCTCTTGCCACAGAAGGTTTTGCAACCCACCCACCTGCTTGGTCCTCGCAGCAGGTTGCTGTGAGTGCCTCTGGGGGAACCCCCATGGGGATTCTGGCCTTGATCGCTGCAGGTAGTCTGGAGAACAATTGGGGACGGTGGTGAAGGGGACATCTTCAGAGGTGCCAGGAACAGGGTGATGCCGGAAGTCCCAAATTCAAGGTGGGGATGGGGTTGGGCAAGTCTTGGCTGATCTTAAAGAGTAGTGACTGAAGGGGACTTGAGCCTGCCTAAGGGAGCTGGGAGGGGTTCCAGGAGAGGCCGGCAGAGATGCCCTCAGGGCAGGGAGAAGACAGAAGTGCCCTGGGAACACAGGCACCTCGCCAGGCAGTCAGCCCTCCTCTGATGCCCAGCATGGCTTACCAGCACCATCAGCATCTGGAAGGTCGGGGCATTTTACCTGCTCAGTCTTTGAAAGATGGTTGGTCCCATCACCTCTGTTTATAGTGCTCTGGTTTCCCAGTGGGAGCCCCAAGAACTTCCCAGAGGAATCTGTCTCACCCCATGTCCAATGAAAGGGCTTGTACTATTGGGGTCCCCTCTCCCACCAACCCCCAGTTCTGCAGCCAGTGGTCTATCAAGCACAGGCTTTAAATTCAGCCAGAGTCCAGCCCTGCCCTCCTGCTCAGCACCCCCCAGGGCACAGGCCAGCCCCTGGAGAATATGTCACACCAGCCAGGTTGGGATGAGGACACTGGTGGCACCTTGGGCATCACAGGCTGCCGTCTCCAACTCAAGGTCCCATCCAGGACCTGATTCCAGCCAGCACCTTCCACAGTGAGGACCCAGCTTCCACTGTCACCCGGCTCCCTGGGAGGAGATGGAAGGAACTGAGGAACTGAGGTGTTCTGGTTTGTCCAGTTAGGAAGGGATGTAAAATGGAACTAGATTTTGATTCTGAAGAGTGTTATTAACCAGAATTGTGCTATGTAGGTATTTAAAGAAAAACATACCAGATTAGTTTCATTCATTCATTCATTCTTTCTTTCTTTCTTTCAAGATACCCCAATTGTTCTTTTTTTCTTACCTGCTGGGTGGTCTGGTGCCCCTGCTTTACTGACACGCCGTGAAGCTATAAAGACTGGGGGGGGGGGGGGGCGCATGGCTGCCACCTAGACTTGCCTGCAAGGCGGAAGGCATTGTTGTCCAGTTCCCACAGATGGGTAAGAGGGACCCTTGACGTCTGCCATTCAGGTCAGGGGGTGCGGGAAGCTACCCCAAGTCCCTTCCGCAAATGATCTCCTGAAACTAGCTCCATAAACAGCACGCAGGAAAAAGGTGAAGATTTCTTGGGTTTGCCCCCAGGCTGGAGTAAGGCTGAAATCAAGGAGATTCTAAGGCACTGGGAAATGCCCCCCCCCCCACCTTGGAAAACTGAAGCTTATGGGGGTCCCAGTCCTCCAGGGAGGCACCCCTCCTCCCAACAGAGGCTGGAGATTAGAGGAACTCGACTCATCTGTGGGGGTCAGTGGACCCTGCATCATGGCCACAGCCATGCCATACCCTAGGGGGGATCACTTGTGAGGTCTCGCCCCCTGCCCGAGCCAACAATCCCACTCGTGTGTGCTCAGACATCTTTTCTGGTCCCCTGCTTCCATACGCACTTCCCCACCCCTCCCTCCTCCCTCGGCCCCCTCCTGTGTTTCGGAGTTCTATTCATTCAGAATTGTAGATGTTTAGTTGTGACCATGACATATTGTTTGGGTCAGTGTTCCTTTCCAATGCATACTAATATATTACGGTTATTATATATGAATATATTTAATGACGTGGAAAAAAGTTGTGGATTTTTTTTAAAGTTTTTTTTTTTTTTTTTTTGGTTAGAGTTTGTAATGGACCCAGATGGAATTTGTAACGTGGGTGCCACATGATAGAACTAAATTCAGATATCAATTAAATAAACTCTTGGACACTGTCTTGTCTCCCAGTCTTGATTGGTGGCCTGTGCTGCAAGGAGGGAAGTATGGCAGGACTCAGGTGGCCACAGACGGAATATGGGTTCTGGCCTATTTCTTCCTTGCTTATTTGTTTTTGCCACCACCTGGGCTTAACCACCCTGAGACGACTTGTTTTCAGATACAAACAGAGAGCAGGGAGACAGTCAGTCAAAGCTGCCACCAATTCAGTGTGCGTGTGTGCCCGTGTGTGCATGCGTGTGCGTGGGGGGTTCTAGGCTTGAGCCTGGGTTACATGCATGACAAAACAGGGACACTATCCAAGTCAGCTATCTTGCCAACCCTGCACGTTTGTTTTCTTTTGCTTCCCCTCATGAAGTCTGAGACAGCACCAACTGCTTAGAAAAGAAAGAGAAAGGGCAGCTTTTTTGTTGTTAGATAGGACAGAGAAATGGAGAGAGGAGGGGAAGACAGAGGGGGAGAATAAAAGAGACAGACACCTACAGACCTGCTTCACTACCTGTGCAGCGACTCCCCTGCAAGTGGGGAGCCGGGGGCTCGAACCGATATCCTTACGCAGGCCCTTGTGCTTTACGCCACGTGGGCTTAACCCACTGCGCTACAGCCCAACTCCCGTGGAGACATATCTTATATATTTTTGATACTGGGACATAGAGAAGCCTCATAAAGGATCTTGGACCCTTTGTGCTTAAAGCAAGAGACTGACTACTGTGCCGATATCCTTACCGAGCCCCAGGGATAACCTTGGAGGCAACAAATAAATAAATAAAAATAAATAAGTAAATAATAGCCAGAACCAGTAAACCAAAAAGAGATCCTGCCATAGTGGGAGCCAGTCTGGAGGTATGTCAAGTCTGTTAGCTATCCAAGTTCAAAGCAATCAGTGAAGAACTGGGGTGAATCTGGCTTTCGGTGTGTGGAGCTGCAGGATCTACACCAAGATGGCAGCCAAGTCCTACAGACTAAGGAGGAATGAGCAGAGAAAGGATGAAGAGTTGAACTTTAAGATGAACTCCCATCTACATGAAAGGAGAATACACCCTCACCGGATACCCATCTTCAGGCCCAATCCTGACCTTTCCTCCACCTTCCACTACCACCTGTGGTGCCAGCTATTTATCTTATCCCTCTATCCCAGCCCAGTACTTCATCAGGCCTTCATGATCAGGAATGAATGAATGAATGAATGAATGAACAAGAGTTCTGAGATGCAGAGTCACTGAAAGCTAACAAGAAGGGAAATCACAAGAAGGCTACTGCCTCTCCTATTATTTTACTAGATAGAACAGAAAGAAATTGGCAGACCTGCTTCATCCCTCATTAAATAGGCCCCCTGCAGGTGGGAAGTGGGGGCTATGAACCCAGGTCCTTGCGTTTGATAATAGTTTGATAATATGTGCACTTAACTGGGTGCATCCACTGTCCTCTCTCCCTGAAACTTTCTTCAATGCAGTGGGTGCTGGGCTTGAATCTTAGTTGTATACATGACAAAGCACTAGGTGCACTAAGTGAGCTATTCTGCTGGCCATACAAATGTTTTAAGCTAAAAGGTTCATTAATCTGCTTTTTCAAGCCATCACTCCAGGCTTCGTATAGTGCAGGGACCCGGCGGTTGCCAACCTGTGCAAGCCACCAGGAATTGAGCTCACTGGCTTTTGTAGAGGCTATATGTAAACCTCGAAATGGTTGTGATTTCTCTATTAAGTAAACAGTTCAGACATTAGGAACATGTTGTGTTGCCATGCAAAGGGGAGCCGATGGTTACCGGGCAGCTATCATCTCTGCGCCAAGCTGTTTGGAAGACAAGTCCCAGTGGATAGGCCTGGTCTGGCCCCTACCAGGCAGACTCAGCCAAGCCCGGAAGGCATGGGCCGGCCATTCCCTGCTGTCTGGAGAGCGGCCTGAAATGGCCTGAGCCTCTCTTTAGGAGAAACGGGCCTGCCCTGGGGCCTGAGGAATGGGGCCTGGGGTCTTAGAATGGGGCCTGCAAGGTTGGGTGGGGGCCGGGCGGTAGCACAGTGGGTTAAGCACATGGCGCGAAGAGCGAGGACCTCTTTAAGGGTCCTGGTTCGAGCCCCTGGCTCCTCAATTGTAGGGGGGTCGCCTCACAAGCAGTGAAGCAGGTCTGCAGGTGTCTATATCTTTCTCTCCCTCTCTCTGTCTTCCCCCTCCTCTCTCAATTTCTCTCTGTCCTATCCAACAACAATGACATCAATAACACCAATAATAACAACAACGATAACAAGGGCAACAAAAGGGAAAAAATAGCCTCCAGGAGCAGTGGATTCGTAGTAAAGGCACCAAGCTCCAGCGATAACCATGGAGGCAAAAAAAAAAAAAAAAAGAAGAAGGTGCAAGGTCTTGTTGGAATGGCAGCGCCAGACATGACTGGCAGAAACAGGATGCAGGTGTCAGTGAGTCAGGCAGGCTGAGGGGAAAGCGAGCCTCTTCTGCAGCCTTGAGCTCTCCTCAGCGCCAGTCATGACGCACATGGCCATCTATAGACTTGAAGATTCCTGAGAGTGCTGCTCAGAGGCAATGCTGTCCTGGCAGTGTGAGTCTCACCTCTGGCCAGCCTACCTCAAGGGGCCTGTCTTCTCAAGACTTTTTCATGATGGGGAGTTGGGCGGTAGCGCAGCAGGACCAGCGTAAGGATCCCGGTTCGAGCCCCTGGCTCCCCACCTGCAGGGGAGTCGCTTCACAGGCGGTGAAGCAGGTCTGCAGGTGTCTATCTCTCTCTCCCCCTCTCTGTCTTCCCCTCCTCTCTCCATTTCTCTTTGTCTCTATCCAATACAAAATGGGGAAAATGGCTGCCAGGAGCAGTGGATTTGTAGTGGCGGCACCTAGCTGCAGCGATAACCCTGGAGGCAAAAAAGGGGGGGGAGGAAGAGGGGGAGAAGGAGAGGGAGAAAGAGAAGAAGGAAGAAAATGTGGATAGTGCATGGTCCTGTGCCTTCCAGAGCCTGACATGCTAAGTGGAAAAAAAAAAAAAGACATGGTCACCTGGCAGACTCAGTGCAGGAATTAAGCTGGGTCCTTGCTAAGTACTGGCCCAAGGTGGTTGGAAAAGCCCATTTTAGAGATGAGAATGCAAAGCACAGGAAGGCTGAGTGGTCCTCATAGAGGACTCAGGGTCCAGTGAAATTCCAGTTCTGCCATCAATCACACCCTTGCTGGGTGAGGGGCTTCCCAGGGCCAGGAAGCTGTGCCCCCAGAAATAGTGCCCCGGGCTGGGACGTCCCACGTAAGGCAGAGCCCCTCTAAAGTGTCAGATTTTGTTGAACAGACATCTCTTTCCATGCTCCTTTGAGACTAAAGGCAGGAGTCCGGCGGTAGCGCAGTGGGTTGAGCGCACGTGGCGCAAAGCACAAGGACTGGCGTAAGGATCCCGGTTCAAGCCCCCGGCTCCCCACCTGTAGGGGAGTCACTTCACAAGTGGTGAAGCAGGTCTGCAGGTGTCTATCTTTCTCTTCCCCTCCTCTCTCCATTTCTCTCTGTCCTATCCAACAACAACATAAATAATAATTACTAAAACAATAAAACAACAAGGGCAATAAAAGGGAATAAACAAATATAAAAAAATTAAAAAAAAAGACTAAAGACATATAAGAAATGTATCAGAGGGTGGTCTGGGCGGTAGCGCAGTAGATAAAGCATTGTACTCTCAAGCATGAGGTCCTGAATTCAATCTCCAGCAGCACATATACCAGAGTGATGTCTGGTTCTCTCCTCCAATCTTTCTCATGAATAAATAAATAAAACCTAAAAAAAAAAAAAAAAGAAATGTATCAGAGGGAAAAAAAATAATAATTAGACCAGAGTGAAAGATGAGCAGAGCTATGAGAAATACAGTTTATGGCAGAGGCACTCACAGCTCCACTAACTGGAGGCTCAGCAGGACAGCAAGGCATTTCTGGAAAGAGGGAAATGCTTTGTTACCTGCATGGCATTGGGAGGAAGGCTAAGAGCATATGAAGCAATTAGCGGAAAGACAAGTCTTGGCCCGCTGTGCTTCTGCAAGCCTAGGGTTGAAAACTCAGCTAGAAGGAAAAATGACCTTTCAACTAGTCTCGGCAAAGGCCCCTCCATGTGCCCCTGCCCCCCACACCCCCTACCCCAGCTGAAACCCATAAGCCTTCCAGCTGCTCTCAGAGTCAGGAGAGAATCTAAGAGTTCAGTAGCTGAGGGGCAGAGAGGAATCCCACAGTGGTCTCAGCCCCGTGCAAGGAGCCGCTGCCCAGGGATCTGCATAGGCCTGGGGCGGACAAGCGGGGGCCTGGGTGGGGGCAGGGGGATCTCGAAAGGAGCAGATTGTCCCGGGGCTAATAAAAACAAAGCTTTCGTTACAGTTATTAATGATGAAGTTTCCATGGAACACAAGGACCAGTTGTAGGCAGGTGTCTGGATTTCTTTATATGGTATGCAGACTTAAAATGCTTATAATTAATAACCAGGTTAGTTAAACAGTACTTATACTGTTATTTTTAATGAAGTTTATCTTCATTGGAAAAGCATCCAAGGTGCCAGAGGCCACAGGCTCCATCCTGCCTCTCCTAGAGATTAGAGGAAGGTGTCGCTGCTCATGGGCCACGTGAAGAGCACTGGGCCTTGAGGGCTTGCTGTCCCAACAGTTACTTTTTCTTTTCTTTTTAATATTATTCTATCGGAACACTGCTCAGCACTAGCTGATGGTGGTGCTGCTGGGGATTGAACCTGGGACCTCGGAGTCTCAGCCATGGAAGCCTTTTGCATAATCACTGTGCTATCGCCCCAGCCCCAAACCCCCAACAGATTTAAGAGGAAAATCAGGGGAGTCTGGCAGTAGCGCAGCCGGTTAAGCGCACGTGACGCAAAGCGCAAGGATCAGCATAAGGATCCCGGTTGAAGTCCCTGGCTCCCCACCTTCAGAGGAGTGAGTCGCTTCACAAGCAGTGAAGCAGGTCTGCAGGTGTCTGTCTTTCTCTCCCCCCTCTGTCTTCCCCTCCTCTCTCCATTTCTCTCTGTCCTATCCAACAATGATGACATCAATAACTACAACAATGAAACAAGGGCAACAAAAGGGAATAAATAAATAAATATTTAAAAATATATATTTATGGGAGTTGGGCGGTAGCGCAGGTGGCACAAAGCACAAGGACTGGCTTAAGGATCCCGGTTCGAGCCCCCGGCTTCCCATCTGCAGAGGATCGCTTCACAAGCGGTGAAGCAGGTTTGCAGGTGTCTGTCTTTTTCTCCCCCTCTCTGTCTCCCCCTCCTCTCTCCATTTCTCTCTGTCCTATCCAACAACGAAGACATCAATAACAACAATAATAACTACAACAATAAAACAACAAGGGCAAAAACAAAGGGAAAATGAATAAATAAATATTAAAAATTTTTTAAATATATATATTTATTAAAAAGTTCTCTATTTATTTACTGGATAGAGACAGTCATAAATCGAGTGGGGAGGGAGAGAGGGAGAGACAGAGACACTTGCAGCACTGCTTCACCATTCATGAAGCTTTTCCCCTGCAGGTGGGGACTGGGGTCTCAAACCTGGGTCCTTGCGCATTGTAACATGGGCATTCAGCCAGGTGCGCCACCACCCGGCCTGAAAAAGCCACTTTAAAAAAAAATTTTTTAAATATTTATTTTATTTATTCCCTTTTGTTGCCCTTGTTTTATTGTTGTAGTTATTATTGTTGTTGTCGTTGTTGGATAGGACAGAGAGAAATGGAGAGAGGAGGGGAAGACAGAGAGGAGGAGAGAAAGATAGACACCTGCAGACCTGCTTCACCGCCTGTGAAGCGACTCCCCTGCAGGTGGGGAGCCGGGGTTCGAACCGGGATCCTTATGCCGGTCCTTGTGCTTTGCGCCACCTGTGCTTAACCCGCTGCGCTACAGCCCGACTCCCGAAAAAGCCACTTTTATGTTAGCTGAGTTAATTGTAGTGGGTTTCAGTGTAACAGAACACACACACACACACACCCCCACACACACACACACACACACCAAATGGTTCATCCCAACCATCAGGCTTTGCCACCTTCATCTGCCCTTAGGGGTCCAGAGTGCATAATCGTCTCACATGAAAAGTCTTCTTTTGAGGAAACTTGGGAAAACGGGGAACCTTCCAGCCTTGCATCACCCCGCCCTCCAGGGCCCAGTGCTGCCCAAGGCTTGGAGACTGGGTCCTTGTAGTCTGGCCGGCCCAAATTTTTCACTTCCTCTCTTGCTCCTTGGGTACAGAGAAGTGAAGTCACTTGTCCAGGGTCACCCTGTTAGCAGAGCTGGGGCTGGGCCTGAGCCCACTCAGCCAAAAGAACAGAAGCTGCTATGTGCAGACATGAGCTCAGTGTTTGCCTTGCAAAGGTCTCTCTTACCATGAGGCTGAGCCAGAATGCTGTGGCTCTGGTTCAAAGATGCCCCACGAGTTGCTGGGGCTCCGTGCTGAGCAAGTCAAGAGGGGGTGAGAAAGTCAAACAGACACTCAATGCCTTCTTCCCTGAGCCCCCCAAAATGGGGAGGGAGGCTCCAAGGAGACACTGTCCATACAGATTCAGGGTTTCATACTATAAGACGGGAACAAGGGGGCTCAGCACATTCTTGAGAGGCCATTGGGAGATCCATGGGCCCCAGCAGGGCTCCTTACCATCCATGCAGATAGACACCCTCGGCCTGTCGTCTTCAAGAACACACACCTTTTGGCAAGCCCACTTCCATCCTTCGGCCTTTTGTCTCCACCCAGCCCCATGATGTGTGGTTCCTGCTTGTAGCAGCCCCTGATCCTGCTCTCGTCCTTTCACTGCCTTCTATCCAGACACGCTCCTCTCATTCTCCTGAACCCACTCCCGGGGCCTCCCCATCGGCAGGAGGTCACTGGAGATCAGTGGAGATCTGGGCTCACGCAGATCAGAGCTTTCTGTCCACCCTGCCTCACTCTAACAGCTTCCTCTGTTAGGCTGGGTAGAGTGTGTGTGATACGAATCTTCAGGTTCTCCACTGGGAGACCACCCGGCCCCTGGGGGTTAGACGAAGCAAAGCCAAACAGTCTACTCCATGCTTACATGTGCTAGCTCAGTTCATAACCCAGTGACTCGCATTCTCTTTTCTTTGTTTGAAGAACCAGGACCTTGTGCATGTATGATTTCATCACTTTGCTCTCTCATTAAGACAGAGAGGCAGAGAGAGAGAGAGAGGCACCACTGTATTAGAGCTCCCTTCAAGGCCAAAGCACCACTCAGTGTAATGTTGTGACTTGACCCTGGGCCACCTGCCTGGCGAGGCATGCACCCTACCTGGTGAGCTATCTCTCCAATCCTTTCCTCCCTCTTCTAGAGGAAGAAATGAAGGTACATGAAGGTCCCTGGACCAAGGTCACATACCTGCAAGTGGTATGGTTGTCACTGGGGCTGTTCAATACCCGGTTCAGGCTCTGCCTTCTGGGAGCTTCCTGGCTGTCGTGTGGTCAGTCGGGGCCAGGTGGCTGGTCCCAACAGTGACCTGTAAGCAGGGGCAATGGGTTCCCTTCTGGGTGGTTCCAGAGCCCCCGTCTTCTGCCAGGGCACCAAGCGGCTGTCCTCCGGCATGAGGAAATGGGTTCAGAGCCCCGGATGACACAGCAGGAAGCAGAGAAAGGAGCAAGACATCTGCATCTGGAGAGGATGTAGGCTGCTGCAGCTTGGGTATTATGAATGCAGCGCCAGCCTGTGAAGCCCAGTTCAAGCAGAAGTCCAGCCGGCTCCAGAATGCCTCTCACGGTAGGGGAGTGTGGGCTACCACCACGCACCGTGCCAGCCGGAAGAAGACCACCTAGCTGGAGCAGGGGAAAGCGGGGTTTGGAAGTGACCCAGCCCTTCTAAGGGAAGGGCTGTCAAGAAGAGGGTCACCCACACTCTGCAGTGATTTTTGAAGAATTAGCAGACGAAGGAAGTTTTGACACCCCTGGTCAGGGAGACTGGACGTCAGGGATGCAGTGTTTCCCAGCACACCCAGCGTCTTGGCTTTTCAAGATCCCAGGAAGTCAGGAAGTAACACTCTGCAAGGCAGCACCATTCTTTCCTCTCATGTCAGTGGGGGGGGGGGGGGGGGGGCGCAGTTCATTATTGCTGGGGCTCAGTGCCTGCACCACAAATACACTGCTCCTGGAGGCCATTTTCCCCCCTTTTTTTATTGCCCTTGTTTTATTGCCGCCGTTGTGATTATTATTATTGATGTTGTTGATACTGTTCTTGTTGGATAGGACAGAGAGAAATGTAGAGAGAAGGGGAAGACAGAGAGGAGGAGAGAAAAATAGACACCTGCAGACCTGCTTCACTGCCTGTGAAGTGACTCCCCTGCAGGTGGGGAGCTGGGGGCTTGATCTGAGATCCTTACACTGGTCCCTGCGCTTTGCACCACTTAAGCTTAACCCGCGGCACTACTGCCCGACCCCCAGTTCATGATGACTTCTTAGGGAAAGTCTCCTGCAGCCTCTGGAAAATCCACAGGTGCCTTCCCCCACCTGCCGTCCCCCCACAGGGCCTGCTTCCTTCTCTTCCCCAG
Organism: Erinaceus europaeus; assembly: GCF_950295315.1. Classification (NCBI taxonomy): domain Eukaryota; kingdom Metazoa; phylum Chordata; class Mammalia; order Eulipotyphla; family Erinaceidae; genus Erinaceus; species Erinaceus europaeus. The sequence goes on from NC_080173.1 coordinate 87,635,082, forward strand.
CGAAGTCTTGTGTTTTGGAAACTACGTCAAGGTCAACCCTACTCCTTGTCCTTCTGCTATGAAGGACCAAGTAAAGTTGACTGGCCCACCTGCCTTTAATACTGACAGGAGAGAGAGCTTGGTGCTTGATACTTAGCCCTGTTCTATCCTAAGTGACCTTCCCCCCAGGCTAGGTCCTTGGCAGGCTGATCCCAGCTGTCCTCCATGTATGTGTACATGTACACACACACACACACACACACACACACACACACACACACAGCACTGCTCCTGACTTCACAGCTATGCTGTCTGCACTGTCAACAGTGCACCCCCCTTACCGACTCACTCCTCACCCTGCCCATCCTCTTCCTCATCCTGGCTGCTTATAAACATGTTTTAGGGGCCAGGTGGTGGTGCACCTGGCGAAGCTCACACACTACAGTGTGCAAGGACCCAGGCTCACCCCCCTGGTCCCCACCTGCAGGGGGAAAGCTTCACGAGTGGTGAAGCAGGGTTGAGGGTGTCTCTCTGTCTCTCTCCGAGAAAGAATCTCCCTCTCCCCTCTCAATTTCTCTCTGTCTCTACCCAATAATAAATACATAAAAACAAACAAACAAAACCCACCATGTGTTAACTTGCAAAGTGGCTTTACTATCACTGAGGAAATGAGAACAAGTGTGCTTCTGGGACTGAAGGCAATTCTCAGAGAAAGGTTTCCAAAAGCAAGCTCCACTTGGAGTGGGGGCTTGGAAGGGTAGGTGTGGCCAGTGGTTTACACCCTCAGACACTTGCCTGTGTCTACACAGCCCTCAGGTCGCTCCCTCCTTCCTGCCTGGATGTCCGTGACCTTGATGGTTCCCTCCTTTCTTACCTGGGCCAGTGACTTCCCAAGCAGACCAGGCAGTGGAGGTTACAAGCCACTTAGTGGTACATGGTGACCCCCAGGTGCCTCTGCACACTGTGGGGAGGCTGCAATCCACTGGCAGCCAGGTGGTGGTGTCTACATGCTGGCCCTTGGAACAGCACCCAAATGATCGAGGGAGGCCCCCAGAGGGCCACAGTGGGCCTGAGGCTCCGGGCAGTTGTTCCCCAAAGCTGCCACACCATTTGCCTTTGCTGGAGCTATGCACATCCAGAACTCAGAGCTTTGGGAGGAGGCGATTTATTGAGAGCAGCATCCATGGCAAAGGGGGGCTGAACTTTCCTCATTCACGGCAGGTGTCCCAGCTGGGGGGTGTCCCTTGCTTGTCACTACTTGGTGGGCCAGACGGCAACGACCACAATAGCCACGAGGAGCAACACAATCACCATGATCATCCCTGCAAGACAAGGCAGAAAGGACCTGTTTGAATGGCGCCAGACATCGCGCTCCCTAGGGTCTCCCAGCTGGCGCCAGATAGACGCAGTCCCTAGGGTCTCCCAGCCGGCGCCAGATAGACACAGTCCCTAGGGTCTCCCAGCCGGCGACAGATAGACGCAGTCCTCTAGCTGCTGGGTGCAGCCTGGCCCTGCTGTCTGTTTGCATTGGTGAGTTAGTGATAAAGCAAAAGGCTTCAGAGCCTACAGAGAAATGATAATTTTAGAAGAAAAGAAAGAAAAATGAAAGAAAGAAAGAAAAGAGAAGAGAAGAGAAAAGAAAAGAAAAGGAAAGAAAGAAAGGGAAAGAAAAGCAGTGGGAGTCGGGTGGTAGCACAGTCGGATAAGCGCATGTAGCGCAAAGTGCAGGGACCGGCGTAAGGATCCCGGTTCAAGCCCCCCCGGCTCCCCACCTGCAGGGGAGTCGCTTCACAGGCAGTGAAGCAGGTCTGCAGGTGTCTATCTTTCTCTCCCCCTCTCTGTCCTACCCAACAACAATGACATCAATAATAACTACAACAATAAAACAAACAAGGGCAAGAAAAAAGGGAATAAATAAACATGAAAAAAATATTTAAAGAAAAGCAGTGATTATTTTAGAATCTATTTTCTCCACTATCTACGTGACTTTGCCTTTTCTTGAGCCCAAGAAATTTAAGTCACCCATCTGTAAAAATATCCAACAAAGAGAAATCTCTCTTTGTCTATTTCTCTCCCTCTCTCTCCCTCTCTCCCTCTCTCTCCCTCTCTCTCCCTCTCTCTCCCTCTCCCTCTCCCTCTCTCTCCCTCTCCCTTTTCCTCTCCCTTTCCCTCTCCCTCTCCCTCTCCCTCTCCCTCTCCCTCTCCCTCTCTCTCTTCCTCCCAGTGCCATAGTTCCCCATGGGGTGTACCAGGGTCTTGAGCCTGGGTCATATACATGAGGAAACAGGTGCCCTCAGGTGAGCTATGTCACTGGGCCTTCCTACTAGTATTACTCAAGTATGTTTTTAGTTCCTAAAATTTTTGGCTGCGGAACACCAAGCAGAGTGTCAGCCCTCCCAGCTCCTCTGCTCCCTGCGACCAGCTATTCTAGCCAACCCCCCTCCCACTCAGGCTCAGGCATCTGGACTGATGACTGCCCACTCCCTCAAACCACACTGATGAAACAAGTCCAAGAGGACAGAGCTCCTTCACTCAGTGAACTCTTCTACAGCCACTAGTCCATGTGCAGTGAGCGTTCGTCACTGCCAGACACCTGAGGCTGGCATGGGCAAAGCATAGCGGAGACAGGATGTGGCTCTTCCCAGGTCATCACCCAACAGCTCACTGAGGAAACCTGAGTCATTTCGACCCCAGTAGAGAAGTGAGGAACCATGAGATCAAAAGCAAAACCAAAAATCAGGTGGGAAGATAGCTCAACCTTTCAGAGAGCAGAATTCACGGGCCTGAAGCCCCAGAGGTTCTGAATTCAATCCTGGGCACCACTGCAAGTGGTGTTCTGGTCTCTCTCTCTCTCATAGAGATAGAAACTGTTCAGGGCACTGGGTGGTGGCCCACCTGGTTGAGTGCATATGTTACAATGCTCAAGGACCTGGGTTTGAGTCCCCGGTCCCCACCTGTAGGGGGAAAGCTTTGCAAGTGGTGAAGCAGTGCTGCAGGTGTCTCTCTGTCTCTCTCCCTCTCTATCTCCTCCTATCATCTCAATTTCTGGCTGTGTCTATCCAATAAATAAAGACAATTTAAAAAAAAAAAGAAAAGAAAAAGAAACTGTTCAGGGCCAGGTGGTGGTACATCCAGTTAAGCGCACACATTAGTCCACAGAGACCCAGGTTCAAGCCCCTGGACCCCATCTGCAGAGGGAAAGCTTCATGAGTAGTGAAGCAGGGCTACAGGTGTTTCTCTGTTTCTTTCCCTGTCTATCTCCCCCCCCCCTCAATTTCTGGCTGTCTCTATCCAATAAATAAAGATAATTACAAACAATTTTTTAAAGTTTTCTTCAGATTTCCCAGTCCGAGGTGAAGCTATCTCAAGGACAGACCCTGCCTTCACCTGACAGTAGCAGATGAGCTGACCCACCTGAGACTAAGAAGATACTTCCAGTAAAGTCAGGATTCAAGGCTACCACCTTTTCAATTACACAAAAGTCACTGATATATTATTGATCTTATTAACTTGATAACCACTTCTAGCCGCATCTGAGTTTAAGTTTTAATCCTGGCACTGGTCCTTGTGCTTCCCACCATGCAAGGACCAGCGTAAGGATCCTGGTTCAAGCCCCGGGCTCCCCGCCTGCAGGGGGTCGTTGCACAGGCGGTGAAGCAGGTCTGCAGGTGTCTGTCCCAGGTTCTAGCCCCAGCCCCACCCTACCGAAGGAAACTTCGGTGCTGTGGTCTCATACTCTCTCTGACTTTCTGTCTTCTCTGCCTCTATCTTTATCTCTATCTCTCTGTGTCTTTTCTGTATCGTCCTGCCTGCCCCCCCTTCTTCTCTGTTCCCAAGTATCTTTCCCTCCCCCAACACACACACACACACACACACACACACACACACACACACCTGAAGGGGTGAAAGGCCAATGCAGAGAGCTGTTCTTTTTTTAAAAAAATTTTAATATTTATTTAATTACTTTCCCTTTTGTTGCCCTTGCTGTTTAACATTGTTGTGGTTATTGATGTCGTTATTGTTGGATAGGACAGAGAGAAACGGTGCGAAGCACAAGGACCGGTGCAAGGATTAAACTTTAAAACTCAGATGCGGCTAGAAGTGGTTATCTAGTTAATAAGATCAATAATATATCAATGACTTTTCTGTAATTGAAAAAGGATGTGCTATCGCCTGCCCCGCCCCCCATTCCACCTTTTTCTATTTCACGTGCCTGGAAGAACCACATTCCAAAGGCACAATTTCCACATGTGCTCAGTGGCTACCGGCCTGACCAGAGACAACAGCGAACATTTCTATCATCCTATAAGGTCCCACTGGACGGAACTGACAGGAGTCTGGGGTTTCAGTGACTGTCTGTGTTGCTGCACCCTGTCCACAACAGCACCCAGAGCATGATCACCTCCAGGACAGAGTGACTGGCTGCTCACTGTCTCCTCAGCAATCTCTCTACACTTGGAGAGTTTCCCACACTGGGGACTTGGCTTCCCCCTTCTTCTTGAGTTGGCTCTGCTAGCTTATTTATTTTTCTGGGAAATTGTCCATTTTTTCCAGTGTATTCAAACGCACTGACATAAAACTGTTCATTATACTGTCTTATAATTTAAACATTATACTATGTCTAAATCCTCCTCTTCACTTCTGACATTACTTACTGGTACAGGCTCTCTGTTCCCGACTACCCTTGCCTCAAGTGTTTCTCTCTCTCTTTTTTAAATTTTTAATTTATTTTATTTTTTCTCAGATTTTACTTAGTTGTTCATGAAAAATGATAGGAGAAAGAACTAGACAGCACTCTGGTATATGTGCTGCCAGGGATCGAACTCAAGACGTCATGCTTGAGAGTCCAATGCCTTATCCAGTGCACCATCTCCCGGACCACTGTCTCTCTCTTTTTCTATTAATCCTTTCCAAGAGCAACTTTTGACTCTGTCCATAATCTCCTGCTTAAACGTTATGTTTTTCTGCATTTCTCTGTACTGATCCTACTTCAACCATTTTCCTTGGGTTTCCGTTCTCTCAATTCTTGGTCTAAAGCTTAGTTCACTCTACTTCTTTCTTCCTTCTTTCCTTTCTTTCTTTTTTCTAAATATAATCCCTCTAAGCTAACAAGTTTTGACATGAAGTAATGTTGCTGTTGTTAGTTTCTAAATTTTGAATATTTAAACAAAATTTATCAGTGTCTTATTTGGCCTGATTATTTAGAAGCGTGTCCAAGATTTTTCAGTTGTATCGAAACACCCTCATCAAAATAAAATATTTAAAAATGTATGCGCTAGTAATGTCTGTGCTCCATTTTGCTGGGAAGACACCTGTGATTTTGGCTGGTGACCAAGTTACAAGGACTGTGTCTGCCCTGGTACTACTGTGGCCTGTTGCCTTCCTTGTTATCTGAAGAAAATGTTAAATCTTAATGGGAGGTTAGTGAAAATAAGAATGCAATCTGATTTCCATTCCATAATCACAGACTCCCTCAAATTTTGTTTTATCAGCTCTCCCCAAGGTTAAATGCAATTCAAGCAGTACTTTTTTTTTTTTTTTTGTCTCCAGGGTTATTGTAGGGGCTCAGTGCCTGCACTACAAATCCACTGCTCCTGGGGGCCATCTTTTGCATTTGGTTGTTGTTGTTGCTGGACAGGACAGAGAGGAGGGGAAGACAGACAGGGGGAGAGAAAGAGAGACACCTGCAGACCTGCTTCACCACTTGTGAAGCAACCCCCCTGCAGGTGGGGAGCCAGGGGCTCGAACTGGGATCCTTACGGCAGTCCTTCCGCTCTCGCCATGTGCGCTCAACCCGGTGCACCACCACCCGGCTCCCTAAAGTGGTACAAATTTTAAACTCAGCCCATGTAAGCAGAGCTTACTCCTAGTCTCCAATACAGAGAAAAGATTTCAAGATATTTGACAAACTTCCTTATATCCCTATCACAACCGGTGCTTTTTCCTCTACTCCCTGATTCATACAACCCAAGAATGTTTTTATATTGTCAAACGGTATCGGTAACGAAAGCTGTAGTCCACCGGGATCTGCAAAGCCCACACTACGGACGCGCCTGACCTTTTCTAGGATTTTGCCAACTGCCCTCCAGCACTGTGGCGGGTAGCAGCCTCTCTGTGTATCAGTTCATTCACTCAGGTTCTGCATCTGTGCTCTTTCTCCATTGGTTTCATCTGGGAATTTCCTTTCTTACTTGTAAATGCAACTATGCATTAACATTTTAGGAGAAATTGTAAGGTACATTTTTTTTTGCTTCCAGGGTTATCACTGGGGTTCAGTGCCTGCACTATGAACTCACTGCTCCTGGCGGCCATCTTTTTTCCTCCGTTGCTGTTGTTGATGTTACTGTCGTTGTTGCTGCTGCTGCTATTGTTGTTGGATAGAACAGAGAGAAATTGAGAGGGGAGGGGAAGACAGAGAGAGGGAGAAAAAGATAGACACTTACAGACCTGCTTCACCATTTGTGAAGCAACCTCCCTGCAGATGGGGAGCCAGGGGCTCAAATGGGGTTCCTTATACTGGTCCTTGCGCTTCGAGCCATGTGCACTTAACCCGCACTACCGCCTGGCCCCCTGAGAAGTCGGAATATTTTATCTAGCATTTCTAGAAGGTGTGTGTGTGTGTTACCTTAGTCCATATTCTTACCAGAACCAGAAGATAATAAACCTTTTCACTCATTTTGCCTCTAGGAACATTTCCAGGTTGACCAGAAGCTCCACTTCAACAGAAACTGCATTACTTTTTGGCTGAGGTCAAAGGCTTCTATTGTTCAGTATCAAAAGGAATAATAGAAGTGGAGGAAACAGACAGACTGGGGTGGAGCGCTGGGGGCATTTGCTGACTGTCCAGAACTGGGTTGAAGGTCAAGGAAGAGCTTCTGAGCAAGAAGGGACATAGCAAGTGGTGTTTCAGGACTGCGCCAATGCTGGGGGAAACAGGACCAGAGGATCAGAGCTGCAGGAGCAAGTGGGACTGACAGGCTCCTCGTGTGGGCAAGGCAGAGGGCCGAGGCCCAAAGGACACACCAGAGCCTGTGACCTTGAGTTTTCAAACCCAGAATGATTATGAAAATTACAGAACAAATGCTGAGCACAAAGAAAATCAAGGATCAGAAAGTGGTTAGGAAGAAGATAAAGTATACATCCAGGGGAAAAGCCTTGAGGCATCAGGAAAGTGCCCACCATCTGCTGTGTGGGTCACTGCAGAGAACTGACCTGCCACTTGCTTTGCCCAATCCATTCTCCACAACTGAGCAGGAGTGGAAATTAAATCAGATCAGGTTACTTCCTGACTTCGTTCTGTCTTACGGCTTAAAATGAAATCCAAACCCTTTATTTTTTGCCTAGCAGGCCCCGTACAATCTGACCCTCGCTGCCCCTGCAGCCAGGCCCCACTTCTGAGGCCAAGCCATTCTGGCTTGGGTTCCTCCAGCAGGTCATGCACCTTGCCAGGCCCTGTCTCTCCACTGCAAACTGTTCTCCCTGCTCAGAGTTCTGTCCCTTTCTGTTCTGTTTCATTGCAGCTTGTCTTCCAAAGCTCAGAAGCAGTCGTGGGACTCCATGGTCTCCAATGAACTGTATGGGCTCTCACTGTCCACTGTCTTTACAGGACTTTTTTTTTTCCCTTTCTTTATAGAGAGAAAGAAATCAAGAGGGAAGGAGGAAATAGAGAGGGAGAGATATTTGTAGCACGGTTTCACAGCTTGTAAAGCTCCCCCCTGCAGGTGGGGGCAGGGGGTCTGAGCCTGGACCCTTGTCCATGGTGATGTATGCGTTCAACTGGGTGTGCCACTGCCCGGCTCTTGCAGTGACACTGCTTGTTTGTTTTCTTTTCTACCACAGCACTGCTCAGTCTGACTTATGGGGATGCTGGGGATTGAACCTGAAACTTCAAAGTCTCAGACACGGTAGGCTTTTTGCATAACCATTATGCTATCTTCCCAGCCCACAATGACCTTCTTAAAATATAATTAAGGTCCTCAGCTAGGTCTGTCTCTGCCATTGGCATATGGTATCTGTAACGAGAGCTGTGGTCCAGTGTTTCCAGTCCCTGGAAACAGCACCTGGCTCACAAAAGTGGCACAAGATAGCTCCGTTTTAGATAAGTGAACAGTGAACAGTGCTGAATATTGGAAAGAGACTAGGAGCATCAAAAACATTCAGAAGGGGAGGGGAGGGGAGGGGAGGGAGGAAGTTGAGAAAAATGTGTCAAGGAGGCCAGGACAAGAGAAAAGTCAATGAACAGTCAATCCTAGTCAACAGATCTGCAGAGATGCCGGCAGGACAGAGACAAGCTTGTGAGTTTGGGAGATGTTTAACAGGACAGTTTGAGAAGAAATGGTGGGTGGGTCTGTTGAAATTATCCATGCAATGCCTCACAGAGCTGTGAACTAGTCCATCACAGAAACTGCGTTATACACATGGTGCCATGGCAAAGATGCCATAAGGCACACAGAACCTGTGGGGGAAACACCCTCTAGCTGATGCCACCAGACAGTACTTGGACCAATGGGCAAGCTATTGGGTTCATTCCTAGAGATGAAAAGATGGGGCTCTAGGGGGCCAGGCCGTAGTGCACTGGGTTAAGCACACATAGCGTGGAGCGCAAGGACGGGTGTAAGGATCACGGTTCGAGTCCCCAGCTCCCCACCTGCAGGTAGGTTGATTCGAAAGTGGTAAAGCAGGTCTGCATGTGTCTATCTTTCTCTCCCCCTTCTATCTTCCCCTCTTCCCTCAATTTCTCTCTGTCCTATCCAACAACAACAGCAACAACAAAAATGGGAAAAAAGATGGCCTCCGGGAGCAGTGGATTCATAGTGTAGGCACCAAGCCCCATCAGTAACCCTGGAGGCAAAAAAAAAGGGGGGGGAAGGAAAGGGAAGGGAAGGGAAGGGAAGGGAAGGGAAGGGAAGGGAAGGGAAGGGAAGGGAAGGGAAGGGAAGGGAAGGGAAGGGAAGGGAAGGGGAGGGAAGGGAAGGGAAGGGAAGGGGACTGTAAAAGCAGTGACAAATAACACATTAAGTCCTTCTCAGTACACACAGGGACTCTTTGGGTGGGAGACTCTCAACAAACAGCTTTAAGCTGGCAGGAACAGAGAGGCAGCAAGGAGGTCATTTGAGGACGCAAGTGACAGTGTTCGAGAAGCAAAAGCCAACTGTAGCCTTTTGGCTCCTTTGGTTCAAGCAAAGGTGTCCACACACCTTATCTGTAGTCCTTTCTCTTTAATAAGCCTGGCTTTCTTGGAATGGACAGCTCTGGCATCTGTCTTGAATGGGTCTCTCACCTCTGTAGGGTGTTAGAGGAAGAGGAACCAGGGATCTTTCTTAAATCAATGAAAAGCTAAATCATCTGCAGAAAATGCATGAGTGGGGCCCGGGTGGTGGCGCACCTGGTTGAGCACACGTTACAGTGTGCAAGGACCCAGGTTCAAGCCCCCAGTCCCCACCTGAAGGGGAAAAGCTTCACAAGTGATAAAGCAGTGCTGCAGGTGTCTCTCTGTCTTCTTCTCTCTCTATCTCCCCCTCCTCTTAATTTTTGGCTGTCTCTATCAAATAAATATTTAAAAAATGCATGAGTGTCAGGCTTTATGCAAAGTGCTACAAAGTAGTGGCCTTGCTCCCCTCTACCCTCCACAATAGATAACTTTTGGTGTCTGTGTTATCTGAGGGAGCTGAGACTCCAAAGGCCTACCTGTCTTGGCTAAGGCCCTAACAAGAGGAAGAGGGGCTGACCTCAGCATTCTAGCCCTTCCTCTGCACCAGTGGGGCCCAGCCCAGGGGACCCAGACTCCTGATGGAGGGTGGGGTTACCAAGAAGGGGGGCCTAGGGTCCTTTGAGTTAGAAAACCTGCATCGGGACTTTCTCCTCATGAGAGTGGGTCGTGCTCTTAGGGAGTTTGTCATCAAGAAAAGTTTCTCCTCTCTCTCTCTCTCTCTTTCTCTTTTTTTCTTTTTCCCAATAGTATCCATCGTCTCTCCTTCTTCTGCCCCCCCCCCTTTTAAAACTAGAGCACTGCTCAGAACTGGCTTATGATGTAGGGAGTTGGGCGGTAGCGCAGTGGGTTAAGCGCATGTGGCGCAAAGCTCAAGGACTGGCATAAGGATCCCAGTTCTAGGCCCCGCCTCCCCACCTGCAGGGGAGTCGCTTCACAGGCAGTGAAGCAGGTCTGCAGGTGTCTGTCTTTCACTCCCCCTGTCTTCCCCTCATCTCTCCATTTCTCTCTGTCCTATCTAACAATGACGACGACATCAATAACAACAATTACAACAACAACAAAAAACAAGGGCAACAAAAGGAAATAAATATTTAAAAAAAAGAGAGAGAACTGGCTTATGTTGGTGCTGGGAACTGAACCTGGGACCTCGGAACTCTCAGGTATGAGAGTTGTTTACATACCTATTACTCTGTCTCCCTAGCCCCTTCCTCTCCAAACTCCCAATTTTTATGGTAGAACTGAAAAAAAAAATTAATGCAACAAATACAAAGACAAAAGGATATAATGAACTCTGGTGAACCTCGCACTCAGCTTCGGACAGGATAGATCCATGGCTTGGTCTATATCCTCACCTGTACTCTGCCCCAATTGAGTTTTTCAAAGATTTATTAATCACACACACATACACACACTCTCTCTCACACACACACACACACTGAGAGACAAAAAGAGAAAGAGAGAGAACCAGAGCATCACTCTACACTTGTGATGTCAGGATTGAACTTGGAACCTCATGCTTGCAAGCCCGACACTTTATACACTGTGCCACCTCCAGGCCTTATCTAGTATATGATTTTTTTAATTCCAGGTATTTTTCAACTATAAATACTTACAAGATAAACACCGTTAAAAAAAAAAATCCAGAAGGCACCCCTGCCACCACGTCACATTAGCAAGAGGTTTGCTCTTCCCTAAAGACAGCGACCAGCAGGGAAGACCTTGGCCCAGAGGAGGCAGGGCCACTGGGGAAGGCGGGGCTGGCGGTCTGTCATGTCTGACAGAGAGCTGCTTTCTTTTGCCTCAGAATAGAGCTTCAAGGCTCAGGGGGTCTAGCCATCCATCCCCCAACTAAGGAAATGTTTGACATTTCAGAACGAGGAAAGACAGTTGAACTTCTGGGAACCTTCCAACTTCTTAAACAATGGATGCTCTTTGCCCCCAGCCCCGGCACAGAACACCTGGTGGGACCCTGACCAAGGGCTCCCCGCTTGGAGCTGTGGGCACCTGGTGAGGCCAGTTTCCCCTCCTCACCCCCAATTGCTCCCCCACTTGCCTGCCTGCCTCCTCCCCTCCTGGCTGGCCTGGGTGCCAGAGTTACAAGAGCGGAAAAAAATGTCCATTTCCTTTGGTCAGTTTACCAGATGAGTATTACTCAACCACTTGCCATATTTACAAGTCCAGCTCATAGCAATTAAAAAAAGATGTCAGAAAACAAACTCCTTAAACTGGGAAAGGATATGAAACACGGTCTCTCAGGAACAGGGCTGTTTCCTGAAGCTTGTTCGTCTGTATTAACAGCCAGTCTTTCCTTTCCTTCCCTTTCCTTCCCTTTCCTTCCCCTCCCCTCCCCTCCCCTCCCCTCCCCTCCCTTCCCTTTTCCCTTCCCTCTCCTCCCCTCCCCTTTTCTTTTCCAGTGAAACCTACAGATTACAAGAGGTTGTATTGCCAATACTTCTGCCACAGAGTGGGGAGAGGGGGGAGGGAGGGAGGGAGAAAGAGAGAGGGAGAGGGAGAGATAGAACAGCTCTCTGGGGAGTTGGGTGGTGGCACAGCACAGGGAGCAGGGGGGCGCAAAGCACAAGGACCTGGTTTGAGCCCCCAGCTCCCCACCTGCAGGGGAGTCGCTTCACAGGAGGTGAAGCAGGTCTGCAGGTGTCTCTCCCCCTCTCTGTCTTCCCCTCCTCTCTCCATTTCTCTCTGTCCTATCCAACAACAACGACATCAATAACCACAACAATGTTAAACAACAAGGGCAACTAAAGGGAAAATAATTAAATAAATATTTAAAAAAAAAAAAAAAAGAACAGCTCTCTGCATTGGCCATTCACCCCTTCAGGTGTGTGTGTGTTGGGGGAGGGGGGAGGGAAAGATACTTGGGAACAGAGAAGAAGGGGGGGCAGGCAGGACAATACAGAAAAGACACAGAGAGATAGAGATAAAGATAGAGACAGAGAAGACAAAAAGTCAGAGAGAGTATGAGACCACAGCACCGAAGTTTCCTTCAGTAGGGTGGGGCTAGAGTCAGAACCTGGGTCGCCGTGTACATGACAGAGGAGCATGCTATCCAAGTGAGCTATTTTGCCACCCCACAAAGGGCGGGTGATTGTTATCTAGCTGTCTTTTTCTCTGATGTTGTTGATTACAGGAAAGTCCTACGGGCTACCCGTTGACAGACAATGGCTGTTTTGAACTGCAGTGCACACCTTTCTGTTTTCCTAACTGCCTTGGATGACTTCACAGTGGAAGGAAGAGTTAGGGCTGATGAGAGTTTCTCACTAGCTAGTCACCTCTCAGGAGTCACACAGGACATCTAGGAGACACTCCCAGAGATGTCTCCCCAGCCCCTCCCTAAGTTGTGCCTGTCGCCTGTCGCCAGGTGACATTTGCTTATGTATTAACTTACTGATCAAACAGATTTTTTTTTTCCTGCAGCAGGCTCCTGAGTTGAGGTGGGGGAATGAATGGGAGAAAAGACAAAAGTGAAATATTTGTTTTCAAAAGTTCATGTAAATGTCCCCTTTAATCCCCACCACTGGGCAAATATGCTAAGAAAAAGAGTGAGTGAATAAACGCCTGGGCAGAGAAGATGAATATATTTACATTTTGATTTTTAGTTTAGTTTAGTTTTTTTTTTTTTTTTTGCCCCAGACTGAATGCCTAGAGAGCTGCAGTTGCCCTTAAGATAAATCACCCCCGGGTGCCATTCAGTGGGTTAAGCGCACATGGCGTGAAGCGCAAGGAGCAGCAAGGATATGGGTTCAAACCCCCAGCTCCCCACCTGCGGGGGGGAGGGCGGGGGTCGTCGGTTCACAAGCGGTGAGGCAAGTCTGCAGGTATCTATCTTTCTCTCCCCCTCTCTGTCTTTCCCTCCTCTCTCCATTTCTCTCTGTCCTATCCTACAACAATAGCTATAACAACAATAAGGACAACAACACGGGCAACAAAGTGGGGAAAAATGGCCTCCAGGAGCAGTGGATTCTTAGTGCAGGCATCAAGCCCCAGAAATAACCTTGAAGGCAAAAAAAAAAAAAAATCAATCACCCCTTGGCCTGAGCCTGCCCACTCCGGAAATGTGTTTGCTTTGTTGGTCAACCACGGGGTGTGGGCATAAGGCGTTCCTCCAACAGCCCTGCAAGTTCAGCAGGGCTGGAAGAAACCAACACAGGAGCATGGCCTGGCTGGGCACTGGTAGCACCAACAGGCACCCACTGCCTCCCTGTCCCTCCCTCTTGAATCTCTCCCACCCAACAGCTCCATACACTAGTGTCTGCTCCCCCACTTAAAAAAACAACAAAAACACAACAGAACTAAAGTTTTCTCTGATGTGCTGAGTTTCATTCCTACCTAGCATCCAACCCTTCCCACCATTCCCTCTGGACTTTTCCTCTCTGTGGGAGTGTGGAGTTTTGTGGTGGAGGGGGGAGATCTCTCCATCTCTCCTGCTTGCACCATCACTCCTGTCTCCCCCAGCCCAGGATAACAATGGAGAGCGCTCAGCTCAGATCCCACTTCCTCTAAGACACTCTCATCTCCACCAGCTGCAGAGTTGCAGGTAAGGTCAGGTTATTGCTTATATATTATTTTCCTTCACCTTTCAATTTTGATATTGCTTATTAATAGTTTTTTTTTTTCCTGAGGTCATAGAATCACCAAAAAGGCACCGTGCAGTTGGGATGGGGTGGGAGGGGCAGGGTTTTGGAATTCTAAACCTGCCACTTTTACTAAGTATGAGATGTCAGGGAAGCTTCTTGACTCTGAGTTCAGTCCCACCATCTATAAAATGAGGCTGGAAAGACCAATTTCATAGGTTTGTCCTCAGGACTCAGTAAGTCAAAGTACATAAAGCTTTCAGAACATAACTGGCACCCCATAAAAGGGTGCTAAGATGGCAATGATTATTCCTTCTTGTGTAATCCACTGCCCGAGAGAGAAGGGCATCTCGTGCGTGGCAGAGGTTCCATAAACATCCTGTGGAGAGAGCTGGCCTCTCGGTTTAACAACAGAAAGAACCTGTCATCCATTCCGAAAGAGAAGGCAGAGGAGCAAAAATAGAGGAGCACCTGGGTGGCATTTAGCTCAGGAACAGAGAGCCCCCGTTGGAGCAGAGGCCCAGCCGTGGCGATGGGCATCCAGGAAAGGTTGGAAGTTCAGAGTGGAGTATCTGGCGCCTTCTGTTTTGGTTATTAACCACAGGAAGGGCAGCTGTACTGGGCAAAATGCTGGCTGAAGTCAAGAGGCCCCCGGAGCACAGCCAAGTGGATGCCGGGTGAGAGGAGCTGTGAGAAGCTACAACGAGAAAGGCGGGGACACACACACACACACACACACACACACAGCAGAGGGGCTCAAGCTGACAGTAGGTCAGAGGTCGCAGGTCAGGGGGGGGGAGTTAAAGGAGATCAAGAGGGGAGCTCAGGAGATGTTCAAAGGCCTGGGTGAGCTCTGAAGTTGTGCCCAGGACTGTAACATGTCCCGTGACACAGGATGATAGGTGGAGAGACTGGGGAGCCTGGGCACTCTCTCTCTGCCTGTGACAGCACAGGAACAATGACAATGACAACAGCAGCAGTGCAACAGGAACAGGAGTGAGAAGTAAGAGTGGGCAGAGTGACAGCTCACCAGGTGGGAGGCTTGCCTAGTTTGAACCTAATACCACAGGGAAGTGCCATGACCCCAGGGAAAGATCTAGTTCTACAGTCTTTCTCTCTCTCATTCTCTGGCTCTCTGTTTGAATGGAAAATTTAAAAACTCTGTCTGACCCTGGCTCTATAAAAGAAGAGAGAGAGGGAGTCGGGCTGTAGCGCAGCGGGTTAAGCGCAGGTGGCGCTAAGCACAGGGACCCGCATAAGGATCCTGGTTCAAGCCCTGGCTCCCCACCTGCAGGGGTGTCGCTTCACAAGTGGTGAAACAGGTCTGCAGGTGTCTGTCTTTCTCTCCCTCTCTCTGTCTTCCCCTCCCCTCTCCATTTCTCTCTGTCCTATCCAACAACAATGGCAACAATAATAACTACAACAATAAAACAAGGGCAACAAAAGGGAATAAATAAATAAAAATAAATATTAAAAAAAGAAAAAAAAGAAGAGAGAGAGAGAAGAAGAAGGAGGAGGAGGAGAAGGAGGAGGAGGAGGAAAGAAAAAGAAAGGAAAATAAGAACTACTGTCAAGGCGTGAGGTGCCTGTGCTCAGAAAGTTTCACAGTGCTGGAACCCCAAATTCTCCTCACCATAAGGTAGTGAGGTCAGTAGATCAGCAATTCCCTCAGTTTATGAGTAAGATGACAACGGCGGCCCAGAGCAGGACAGGCTTTGGGTGAATATCCACACTCTCTGTGGGAGCACAGTGGTAACTCAGCCCAACTCAGGGAGTTAGGGGTCAGCATGGGAGGCAGCTGGGGAGCCATGGGAGAGCCAGGGTTTGTGACACAGAAGTGACAGTGTGGCTTTTCAAAGAAACACATCTTGGGGGCGGGGGAGAGAGCATAATAGTTACGTAAAGAGACTTTCATAGGGAGCCGGGCGGTGGCGCACATGGTTAGGCACACATTGTCACCAAGCGTTAAGGACCAGGGTTCGAGCCCTGCTCCCCACCTGCAGGGGGTCTGCTTCATGAGCAGTGAAGCAGGTCTGTAGGTATCTTTCTCTCCTTCTCTCTATGTTCCCTTCTCCTCTCAATTTCTCTCTGTCCTATCTAATAAAAATAAGAAAGAAAAAGAAAAGAAAAAATGGCCACTGTGAGTTGTGGACTCATCATATGGCACTAAGTCCCAGCTATAACCCTGATGGCAAAGGGGGGGGCAGAGAGAGACTGACTCATGCCTGAGGCTTCAAAGTCCCAGGTTCAGTCCCCTATACCAACATAAACCAAAGCTGAGCAGTGCTCTGGTAAACCCCCACACACACACACTCTCTCTACCTCTCTGTCTCATACACACATGCACACGCGCGTGCACACACACACACACACACACACACACACACACACCTTAACTGGACCTTGGCTTTATGTCACTTTGACTGCATGAGTCTATGACTAAATTGCCTGCTGTTTGACAAGATTCTGGTCCAGGAACATGGTATGGGATGAAGAGCAAACTCCAGCTGGGCCCCTAGCTGGTCTGTGTGAGCCATGTGCCCAACACCTCTGCACCAGTCTCCTCAGGGACCACGAGGAGTGATACAAATTCCCCAGGGCTGTGGGAGGCCCGCTTAGCCCTTTCGGACATCAAGAGGCTGGCTCCATTCTGAGGCATACAGTTTCCTGAAGACAGAATGGCAAGCCCAGGGAGTCAGGCGGTAGTGCATCATGTTAAGCGCATGTGGTGCGAAGCACAAGGATGGGAGTAAGGATCCCGGTTTGAGCCCCCTGCAGGGGAGTCAATTCACAAGAGGTGAAGCAGGTCTGCAGGTGTCTATCTTTCTCTCTCCCTCTCTGTCTTCCCCATCTCTCTGTCCTATCCAACAACAATGACATCAATAGCAACAATAATAACTACAACAATTAAAAAAGGGCAGCAAAAAGGAAATTAAAAAATATTTTTAAAAGTCTTAAAATATATTTTTAAAAAAAAAAAAGAGAGAGAGAGAGAGAGAGAATGGTAAGCCCAGTGCCCCGCATGTCATGGGTAGGCTCTGGGACTTGGACGGGAGAGTGGCACCTTCCAGACACTGGCAATCCAGCGGGGGGGGGGGGGGGGCGGTGGAATACATTTCCCCAGTCCAGGGCTAAGGGGCTAGTCCCCATTTCAGTAAGGATGAGGTAATGCTCATCAGAACTGAAAAAGAAGGGAGTCGGGCGGTAGCCCAGCGGGCGAAGCGCACGTGGTGCAAAGCGCAAGGACTGGCAGAAAGAACTGAAAAAGAAGGGAGTCTGAAAAGAAGCGAGAGGAGAAGGGTAGAGAGAGACATCTGGAGGCCAGTGAGAATGAGGGTGATTTTGGCAGGGAACAGTGACCTAAGAAGTTGTGGGGGGTGGGGGGTTCAGTTGAAGAAAAAAAAAAACTTTCCTAGAAACAGCAAATGAAAAGAAATTAAGATGGCAGTGAACAGGGCAGAGGAGCTGGATGGAAGCCAAGGAAAGGCAGGCTCTGGGCCCTGGTCTCTGGGATCCAGGCTAACAGCAGGTCAACACAGGGCATCAGATGATGGGCACAGCCAGGAGGTCACTGTGAGGCGGGCACCCAGTCATCAGAGATCAGAAGGGGGGGAGGTCATCTCACCTACCCAGGGCAAACCAGGTCACCGTGATGGAGGTCACACTCATTGGTCAATCGACCCCAATGGGCTACTGACCAAGGGCGCTGGCCTTGGTTACCTTTGCCCAAGAGAGTTCAAATGAACTACATCAAAAAACGCACTCAATAAATGTTAATATTAAGTGTCCTCTGCCAGACAGACCCAGCACGTGCAAAGACACACATTAGCTCTTTGCAGATCCCAAGTGAAGCAGAAAATCAGCTCATTCTTGCCTCCCCAAAACAAAGCAAAAACAAACCAACAAACAAAAACCTCTCTGCAGATGACACTATCCCTTAGAGGCAGCATGGCAAAATCTTCACTGCTTCCTGTGTAACAAAGTGCTTACTATGGTGGAGAGTGTTCCATCCTCTGAAGGGAGGCTGGACAACATACTCTATGCTACACCTGAGGAAGATGGGTCCTGATATTGGGGCAGCTTGGAAAGTTCCTACATAGACCACAGAATGTGAGCTCAGATCTACAGGGATGCGGAGGTCACATGGGCTCCTGAGCTGAATATGGGACCCAGATCACATCAAATTGATGGGGTTCACAGTCAACAATATTTATACCCCTTTCCCATATTTGGGCGCTACTCTCTTCCCTGATCCAACTTTCAGATCCTTCTTCCAGCTATCACATCACCTCCCCAGACAATAATTAGGATCCACCTGCATATCAGATACCAGGCTCAGGCAAAAACAAAACAAACAAACAAACAAAAAAACAACACTAGTATAGTCACAGACCCTTTGGAATATAACTAAAATATGCCTACTAGCTATCTACAAAATGGAGATCCCCCCCCCCCCCAATTCTTCATCTGCACTATTCCAGCCTTTAGGTCCATGACTGTTCAACAATTTGTTTGGCTTTGTATGTTAACTCTCTTTTCAACCACCAGGTTCCAGATGCTAGCAGGATGCCAAACAGACTTCCCTGGACAGACAACCCCACCAATGTGTCTTGGAGATCTGCTTCCCCAGAGGCCTTCCCCACTAGGGAAAGAGAGAGACAGATAGGCTAGGAGTATGGATCGACCTGTCAACGCCCATGTTCAGCCAGTGGGGAAGCAATTACAGAAGCCAGACCTTCCACCTTCTGCATCCCAGAATGACCTTGGGTCCATACTCCCAGAGAGTTAAAGAATAGGAAAGCTATCAGGGGAGGGGATGGGATACAGAGTTCTGGTGGTGGGAACTGTGTGAAGTTGTAACCCTCTTATCCTATGGTTTAGTCAATGTTTCCTTTTTATAAATAAAAAATTTAATTAAAAAAAAAAGTGCTGACTAGTGTCTAGGCCCCATCTGTGTTCTTAAAGTGTTATCCATTTCCCTAAAGTAAGTTCAGTCCAACAATCACCATGAGCTAAGAGCAGAATTCAGTTGTAAATAGACAGTCCTTCTTATTAGTGATCAAAAAAAAAAAAAAGCAGCTTGTTGTAGGTGGTCAAGGTAATAATTGAATGCCAATTCTCTGGCACATCGATACTTGCTGAGAAATAGCTCCTCGCTGTGCTGCACGCTACCCCTGTGGACATGAATCTGTCTGAAGTCTGGCAGAAATCCAAGTGTCTCTGAAAGACAGTTGGGAACGCTGCTGTGGATATCTTGTTTTGACGATTCCCTCTTGACAAAGTGTCAAAAGATTTCTGGATGGCGCCAGAGTCGCCATTACAAGCCCCTTCATTTATGCTTTTTCGACTGGGAGATGTCACCTGGTATCCACTAGGGATAAAGGGCACGGTGACAGGACAGTGGTGCCGCCCAAGTTCTGGAGAAAGGCAGGGCAGAGGTGCAGTCATGAAGAGAATCCCCCCCTCAATACATCAGACGCTTAACTAATCATTTGACCAGGACGCAAAAAAGGATAAGGCAATCTGAACTGAATCTGTTGAGTGGCAGACTTCAAAAGAACATATGGTGGACGGCCCAGTAGCCATGTCCATTCAACTGGACCCAGTCTCTGTATACACAGTAGAAGGACCCAGTGATGACACCCAGTGTAGACCAACAAGGTTCTCTTCTCCAGGAATTCTGGACTGAGGACAGTTAGGGGTTCGGCCTTAACTTCAGCTCTACCAGAGATCTGGTCAGCTCTTTATTCTTCTAAGAAACCCATTATTCCAGGAAGTTACATGTCTTTTAACCTAAATGAGCCAGAGTCATCTCCTCTCCTTCGTATTCAAGGTCTTTCACTAAAGAGACCATCAACAAAAGTAACTATTGCTCTCCAATTATTTGGAAAAATATGAGTAGCTCCTGTGAGAATGTCATACACCAGAAACGACAGCAGTAAGTGCTGGAGAGGTTGTGGGGACAAGGGGACCCTCCTGCACTGCTGGTGGGAAAGTCAGTTGGTCCAGCCCCTGTGGAGAACAGTCTGGAGAACTCTCAGAAGGCTAGCTGTGGACCTACCCTATGACCCTGCAATTCCTCTCCTGGGGGTATATATAGTCTAAGGAACCTAACACACCCATTCGAAAAAGATCTGTGTACATCTGTGTTCATAGCAGCACAACTGATATTAGCCAAAACCTGGAAGCCACCTAGGTGTCCAACAACGGATGAGTGGCTGAGAAAGCTGTGGTCTATATACATAATGGAATACTACTCAGCTTTTAAAAATGGTGCATTGACCTTCTTTACCTCATCTTGGATGGAGCTTGAAGGAATCATATCAAGTGAGATAAGCCAGGAGGAGAAGGATGGATATGGGATGAACTCACACAGAAGTTGAAAAATAAGAACAAAAGGGAAAACACAAAGCAGAACTTGGACTGGGCTTGGTGTATTGCACCAAAGGAAAAGATTCTGGGGTGGGGATGGGGGTCTGTGGGGGTGGAGGCAGTGTTCAGGTCCTGGAACATGATGGCGGAGGAAGACCTAGGTGGGAGGTTAGAATGTTATACGGAAGGGTGGAGGAGATAGCATAATGGTTATGCAAAGAGACTTGCCTTCCTGAGGCTCCAAGGTCTCAGGTTCAACCTCCCACACCACCATAAACCAGAGCTGAGCAGTGCTCTGGTAAAAAAACAAAACAAAAGAGAAATGTAAATAGAATGCTGTGTGGAAAACTGTGAAACGTTACACATGGACAAACTACTGTCAGCTGTAAACCATTAAATCCCCCCCCAAGTAAAGAAAAACTAACTAAATAAATGTGAATAGCACAAGAACATCTCTGCTTTGGTATTCAAAGGCTTTGATCCTCAGAGTATCCCATCTTGTGCTGTGTTTGGCCTTACTCTGAATGTCCTGAGGTTCCAACAGAAATAGCTGTGGCCATTTAGAAGCCTTCTCAGACATTAAACTCTCCTCTTTCCCAGTCATAGCCTATTACTGCACAAACATTCTAATGTCATAGATGACCCAGAGCGTCAAAGTGAATAAGAGATGAGATCAAATTCTCAGGCTAGAGGTCTCTGGAGTCAAACTCAGAGCACAGTCCACCTTCTGTAAACCAAACTAAAAGAACAGTTGGCCAGGATGGACTAACTGCAAAGGGTCTTCCCTCTTGGGGATCCTTCTGCCTCAGGCTTCACCAGGCAGGAGCCTATTGAGTGCATAAGTCAACTAAGTCCCAGGCATTATTCCTGCCTCTACCAGCTTCCCAAAGGAGTCACACTTATCACCACCAGTGTGCCCGACACTTTGATACATTACAAGCATTACACAGTGAGCTGCTCAATCGATACTCAACAAATGAAGCCAGAAGCTCTGTTCCTGATGTGGCCGAGAACACAAAACCAATCTTGACATCCTCGGGATTCTGCATCTCTGTGACGACATCTGTGTACTGAACAAATATCTTATTTCTTTTGCAGAGTTAGGAGAGAAATTGAGAGGGAAAGGAAAGTTGGGGGGGGAGAAAGAGAGAAAAACCTGCAGCCTTGCTTTACCACTCATGAAGCTTTCCCCCTGCAGGTGGGGAACTAGGGGCTTGAACCTGGGTCCTCGTGCACTGTAATGTGTGCACTCTGCCAGGTGTGCTACCACCCAACTCATTATTTTACAAATACTGATTGAGCATCTGCAGGACCCTAGGCCCTGTGCTAGGCACTGAGGACATAGCAATGAACAAAAGAGACCAAAATCCTTACATGCACTGAGGTGTTTGCACGCACACACGCGCGCACGCGCGCGCGCGTGTGTGTGTGTGTGTGTGTGTGTGTGTGTGTAAAGGTACCATGTGCACATACCAGCAAAAAAATAATAAGCATGTAGTGTGTGCTAGAAAGTGTAAATGCAAAAAAAGACAAAATACAGCTGATCCCTCTCTGCTGTACATTCGAGGTGGGAGCTCAAAGGTGTATGTTCCCTTCCCTTCCCTCAGCTTCTAGGGGCAAGATGACATAGTTAAGTCTTAATACTTTCCAGAAACCAGCCATTCTACACTGGGATTTAAAAACATGCTGTGGTTAAGTTTAGGGTGCCTTCCTACATGGCATCAGGAAACTGCCATCCTTAAATGTTAATAATATGTAAGCTGAGAAATAACACATTGCGAAAGCCTCTTGGAATGAAGGGTGATGTAACGACAACTGGAAACAGAAAGGGGACTCATTATGGAGTGTAGAAAAAGGCGAGTTGGAGAGGAAGAGCCTGTCAGTGGTTTCCCAGAACCTCCCGGGACAGTATTTTCCCCTGGCCAGCAAACTCTGGGACTCGCTCGGCCTATGGAGACACATGGTTGAAACTGTAGCCCAAGAGGAAGAACAGATCTATGCCCAAATGACAAGTGTGCTTCTTAAACTGATGACTGCTGCCTTTCTTAGAGGCTGGCTTGCTTTAGACCAGGGCTGGCTGAGAACACTGCAAAGTGCTGGCCACCGGCTGGTTGTTGAGATGGAAAGGAAGCTGGGCTGGGCTGGGCTGGTGGGAGAAGTGGGCTGAAATAGTAGATGCAAGATGTCACCCAAGGTTTGGGGAAAACACATTCCGATTAAAATGAGGCTTGCTAGTGTACTGCTGCTGGTGATTTGGGTGGAGAGACGTCCTGTCATTTTGGAGAGCACATCTGCTCACACCTAATCTGAGCATTCCTCTGGCTCCCAGGGTGAGCCGGACTATCTATAGCTTGGGGAGGGAAAAGGAGGGATGACTGTTCAGAGATGTGAGAGGAAAGAAAAATAAGATGTGGTCTGTTTGCTTGAAGAGTTGAGTGGTGACCAGCAGATAGGTCAGGATTACTCAGGGTGGCTAGAAAGTTTGTCCTGGTCACTGAGGCAGAAAAATTAGCTCCACTGTGTTCAAAAGGCCACCCCTGCTTTCAAGTGGTCATCAAGAATCAATCTCGGGCTCCCTAGCCCGCTAACTTCTGGCATCACGTGTGTCACACTTCCCAAGTATGTGGTGAAATGACGGGAGATGAGGGTTAAGAATATCTGCGCAAGTACGAGCCTCCCCTGGTTGGGAGGCCATGGAGTGTGACAACTGAAGTCACACTGTAGGCGGAGGAGCCAAATGGCTTGCATTCAAATCACAGCTCTGTCACTGGGGCCAGGGACACAGTCTTCTACACTGAAAATCAAGAGACTGCTAACCCTTAGTTCCTGGAGTTGTCATGGAGATGAAAGGAGGTAAATGCTTAGTGCCGAGCAAACTACCTGGCACGTGGCACACGCTCAACTGACATTAGCTGCTTTTATTACCTACAGGAAACGCCACCTACAGTAGCATTCACAATCAGCCACCTTTGGAGAGCGATGTTTTGTTCTGCCCTTCAACCTGGGATCACCCTCAATGCCCCCCATGCCTCCGCCTCTCTCCCTCAGTCCCCTACTGCACATGCCACATGCAAAGAGGACCTGGGGAGTCGGGTGGTAGCACAATGGGTTAAGCACAGGTGGCGCAAAGTGCAATAACTGGCTTAAGGATCTCAGTTCGAACCCCCACATGCAGGGAAGTCGCTTCACAAGCAATGAAGCAGGTCTGCAGGTGTCTGTCTTTCTCCCTGTCTTCCCCTCCTCTCTCCATTTCTCTCTGTCCTATCTCACAACAATGACATCAATAACAACTACAACAATAAAGCAAGGGCAACAAAAGGGAATAAATAAAAAATTATTTTTAAAAAGGGGGACCTTGGAGGAGATCCAGCCAGCCACCTGCCTTTAGGCAGGCCTGCTGTCTTTGCAACTCAACACAGCTGCCACACTTCCCCCTGAAAATACCTCTCTCTCTCCCTCCCTCTCCCTTTTCCTCTCCCTCTCTCTGTCCCTCTTCAAAGACTATCACAAAAAAGCCTGGCTTGCACAAAAATTCTCCAACAGCATATTCCTAGATGCATAAGAATACCAAAAAATGAGAGTATTTCATATAAAATGCAAATTCACATTTATTCTATCTTCTAGGCACGGTGCCCCCCGCCCTGCTCCAGACACCTTTATGCCTTGGAACACTAATTTAGTGATGTCTGAAAGAACAGAACTGGGTGCAAGGGACAGAAGAAAAAGTACCCAGCACTCTGGCCAGCTGTTAGTTTTCCATTAGAAGCAGGAAGAACCACGGTGGTTGTGAGCTGGGATGTGGAGGTGACATGCAAACACTTGTAGAAGGAAAACAATAGAGGCTCAGATGCAGCTCTGCACTGGGGCCTGGGAAGCAAGGGTCAGGACTTGCACTTGGAGCTAAGGAACACGCAGACGCATCAAGGATGGTCGGGCTGCAAAGCTCATACTAAGTCATTGGTATCTCTGTGAACACAGTCACCCTGTGGAGTAGAGAAGCTCATGTCTTCCTCATGGCAAAGGCTTGAGACAAGGTCACCTTTGTTCAGCACCGTTTTCAAACAATCTTCCCCCTCCCAAAGACATCCTTCTGTGGACAGTAGATCCTCTGAGGACCCCTTAGGCTTGACCTTTGCAGAGGGAGGCCTCTCCACGTTTGGAGTGTGCTGTCAGCAGAGTGACAAAGGGTTGGTGTTTCCTGGTGAAAGCCTGGGGCAGAATCTGAAGCCTGCCCACCCCGCTGATGGCAGGAGAACAGACCAGCAGACTCACTGCTGCCACCAAGGAGCTCGCTGTAAGCAAATGGACAAGATCCTGTTGTGTGACATTCTAGAATACACTCACCCTAACCAACAGGTGAGCAAGGATTCTGTTGGTGAGAAGGTGAATAGGGGAAGTGAGAAACTGTACCCATATATCAAAAATTATACTGCTTTAGCACAGCGGGTTAAGTGCATGTGGCACAAAGTGTAAGGACCGGCATAAGGGTACTGGTTCGAGGCCCCGGCCCCCACCTACAGGGGCGTCACTTCACAGGCGGCGAAGCAAGTCTGCAGGTATCTTTCTCTCCCCCTCTCTGTCTTCCCCTCCTCTCTTCATTTTTCTCTGTCCTATCCAACAACGGCGACATCAACAATAACTACAATGACAATAAAAACAAGAGCAACAAAAAAGAAATAAATATTTTTTTAAATGGTGACTTCACCATTTAAAAAAAAATTTAGGAAAAAAGAATTATACTTGCAATCATCCATTAGCCCCCCCCCCCCAATAAAGTAGTATAATAATAATTCCAAGCCCCAGGGTTCATAGTAGCAGACTGAGAGACTGGGAAATAGTGGCATCTAAGAAACCAGCCAGGTGTTAAGGCTTGAGTCAGTCAGGGTCAGAGTCAGAGTCAGGGCTAAGGGCTCCGAGTGTAGTTTACTTTACTTTCTTCTAATATTTATTTATTTATATTTCCTTTTGTTGCCCTGGTTGTTTCTTGTTATAGTTCTTTTATCATTATTGTTATGGATGTCATCGTCATTGTTGGATAAGACAGAGAGAAATGGAGAGAGGAGGGGAAGACAGAGAGGGGGAGAGAAAGACAGACGCCTGCAGACCTGCTTCACCGCCTGTGAAGGGACTCCCCTGCACTTGGGGAGCCGGGGACTCCATCCGGGTTCCTTATGCGGGTCCTTACGCTTTGTACCACCTGCGCTTAATCCGCCGCTCTACCGCCCAACTCCCCTTACTTCACTTTCAAGGGTAAGGCAACGGAGGGAGAAGTCTTCCCTTCCCTTCCTCTAAAGGTGGGTCACCAGAGACTTAAAAAAACCCAGAGATTCCACCTGCAGGGGAGTCGTTTCACTGGTAGTGAAGGAGGTCAGCAGGTGTCTATCTTTCTCTCCTCCTCTCTTCCTCTCCTCTCTCTATTTCTCTCAGTCCTATCTAACAACGATGGCATCAACTACAACAACAATACAGCAATAATAAAAAACAGCAAAGGCAACAAAAGGGAAAAATAAATATAAATAAATATTTTTTTAAAAAATAATAATCCAAAGATACCGTTTCATAAAGGCACACTGATGAGCATGATTGTGTGGCATGGGTCTCATATCAACCTGCCAGACATTTCCCTTTCATATGCTAAACACAAAAACAAACACCAACCTGTCATGTCCTGTAATTGCACAGAAAGGTGTTTGCGAATCATCAGAGTGACATCATCAACTTCAATTCACTCTTCTGTGTGTGGGGGGGGTAGTAGTGGGGGGATGTAGAACTGATCATCTAAAACATCAGCTTTGACTCTGAAATATTTATCGGCTTGTATTACATGTGGTCTGTCAGATATCTCAGGAATCATTTCAAAGCAAATTAAGGAAGTCGAATTATGACACATCCTCTCTGAAGCTCTCAACCTGCCACACTCTCTCACTCCTCCGAGCCTTGGCAAGGGATAGTTCACACTGCTTCTGAACCCTTGCCTGCTTCCACACACCCAGCTCCCCAGCACCAGCCTTAGGCCTCAGCTTAAAAAAAAACACACAAAAAAAAAACCTTTCCTCCCCAGGACTGCCTTCTTTTTTTTTTAATATTTATTTATTTTTCCCTTTTGTTGTCCTTGTTTTTATTGTTGTAGTCATTATTATTGTTCTTGATGTCGTTGTTGTTGAATAGGACAGAGAGAAATGGAGAGAGGAGGGGAAGACAGAGAGAGGGAGAGAAAGACAGACACCTGCAGACCTGCTTCACCGCCTTTGAAGCAACTCCCCTGCAGGTGGGGAGCCGGGGCCTTGAACCGGGATCCTTAAGCCAGTCCTTGCGCTTTGCGCCACCTGTGCTTAACCCGCTGCGCTACTGCCCGACTCCCAGGACTGCCTTCTTATCCATGTCCAAGGCAGGCTGTTTTCCCTAGGTTCCTCATTCATTCTGAAAGTACACATTACAGAAATGAGATGGTTCTCTTCTGGACCTAAGTAGCAACTGGAGTGCCAAAAGAGCACACTTGCTTAGAATCAAGACAGACACAAGGACCCATTGCCAGCAGACTGCCAGACTTAGCATCAAGTTGACATGGATCTCCTCAGCTGCTCAGAGACCCTTCTTCCTCACAGACGTCTCAGGAAAGGCCCAAGAGAGGAAGAAGAATTCGTGATAAGGACAACGTGGCAGGAAGACTGGTACAAATTCTGCTTCCAGAGTCATGGCTGCCTGCTGACAGGTCAGCATGATTTATTGTTGCCATCTAACCTTGGCTCACATTTGCATTTTGAAGGTACCAGACAACTGAGGGTTCTCGTGCGCTGGGTGCAGAAGGAAGTCCAAAAGAAATGCTTTCTTTTGAGCGGCTCACCGCTGTAGCTTGCTATCCACAGGGTACCCCAAAAACCAGCAGGCTGGAAAGCTAATTTTAAAACAGGCAACTACTCCAGTAAAACCCTTCTTCACGCACTGTGGGTGAGGAAATGAGAGGGGGAATGTTTAGTGATTAGTTCCTTATGGCCCTTGCATTCTTGAAGCATATTCTATACACCCGCCGGAACACTTCTGCATTCTTGATAGCGGGGCTGCAATGTAAGTTCTTTCCTTTCACAGCACTGTCTTTTATTGACGCTAGAAAATATCCTAGGAGCCTCCCCTCCTCACACCCCGCCTGCACCGTGACCACTCTCCTCGCCGTTCCTTGTTCTCTTTCTAAGAATGCAATAAACATTTCAGCACAATCTTTTCAATCCACATTATTTATAATATTCTGAATATCCATCGAGCCTGGCTAGAACGCTCAGTAATAAATCAAATTTAACAACAACAAAAAAGGGGGAAAAGACGGGGGGGGGGTGGAATCACCCTTTGGCTAGGCTACAGCCCGAGACATTTCATTCCCCAAAGGGTTTAGTTATGTTCGGAAGAGTGAGATGGGGATGAGACTCAAGGTTCAGAATAACCTCCAGCCAGGAACTCAGATCTGTCTTCACAGTCATAACCCTACACAGCTCTCAGACAAAATCACCTCTGAGGGGTGTCACGAGGGTGACTGAGATCTGTGGGGAGGTACTGAGTGCTGAGAGGAGCGAGGAACAACTAGAGCCCCGATTCTCCTTTCTAGGTCCCAAAAAGTCATCTTTGGGAAACAGAGAAGTGGAAAAAAACCTTTCTCCCCTCTCCTGAAGCTCCAGCTTTTGCTAATTAAAGTCCTTTCTCTGGGTTCAAAGTGTGTGGGGGGGATAGCTTTGCCATTGTGGCCCCCAGGACAAGGCCTCGGTAAGCCCTAGGACATAACCTAGTCACTGGGTCCGCGGTGACAAGCCACCCACCGCCATCACCACCAGAGAGTGACTGAGTGACTCGGCCAGGCCACACACAGCCAGAGAGGCACTTTTCAAGCACTGTTCCACTCCAGCCTGGGGGGTGGATGGGAAATAAGCCTTGTCCCACATCCACACTGCGTGGCGCTAGGCAGGTTTACACAGTCTGACTCTCTCCTCGCAAAGGGGGAATCTGGCTCGGGAGCTTGCTGATGATTTCGGAATTTGTCTAAACAAATGGGGAGGCCAGCATAGGCTATTGGTTAATTGCATAATTGGCCTGGGGCCTTCCTGCTTTGGCGATTCCCCACTCATTCCAAATCTCGCGCTGGAAATCCAAGCTGCTCAGCCTGGCCGCGGAGCAGGCGGTGTTTACGCGGCCAAGGCCTCAGCTCGTCGGCTCTGCGGCTGGCTCTGCGGGTGTATAGTCTGCCATCTCTGCAGTCTGCTCCAAGTGCTCCCTTCTGACAGTTTCCTGTGTGAGAGGGGCTGCTGCCTTCCCTTCTTGCTGATCGGTATTGAAGAGGAGATGCAGGGACTGAGTCACAACCCATATTTTATCATTAGCGTCTCCTGTTGGTTCTGGGGAATGGCCATAGCTGGTCAGTCATGAGACTTTTTCTTTTCTTTTTTCTCTCCTCTCCTTTCCTCTCCTCTCCCTTCCCTTCCCTCCCCTCCCCTCCCCTCCTCTCCTCTTTTCTTTCCCTTTCCTCTCCTCTCCTCTCCCCTCCCCTCCCCTCTCTCCTCCCATCTCCTCTCCTCTCCCCTCCCTTCCCCTCCCCTCCCCTTCCCTCCCTTCCCCTCCCCTCCCCTCTCCTCTCCTCTCCTTTCCCTTTCCTGTCCTTTCGCCTCCAGGGTTATTGCTGGGGCTCAGTGCCTGCACTATGAATCCACTGCTCCTAGAGGCCATTTTTCCCATTTTTGTTGCCCTTGTTGTTGTTATTGTTATTGTTGCCACTACTGTTGCTGTTGTTGGATAGGACAGAGAGAACTCAAGAGAGATGGGGAAGACAAAGAGAGGGAGAGAAAGATAGACACCTGCAGACCTGCTTCACTGCCTGTGAAGCAACCCCCTTGTAGGTGGGGAGCTGGGGGCTCGAACCGGGATCCTTACTCCAGTACTTGTAGTTAGGGCCATGTGCGCTTCACCCACTGTGCTACCGCCTGGCCCCCATGAGACGTTTTCTGACAGAAACGGAGCTTATTAAAATGCTTACACTGGCCAATGAACCTAACTTCGCTACTCTACTGCTTTCTGCGTCAACCCAATTTGGTCTTGTCATAGGACAGACATGCCTTCCTGTTCAGGACTATCACCTCCTTGCTGGAGTGGCTGGCAGCAAGGTCCTAGAAGGATGAATGTTCCAAAAGGGATTTCTGGAATAAAGATGCATTTGTACGATCAATCTAGCAATAAGTGTTCCCGAACAGTACTTTGTGGATATCCACTATATTTGTGTAAACAAAGCCTACTAAAACGTAAGAATCTCTTTTCTTCTTCTTTTTTATTTCTTTATTGGGGGATTAGTGGTTCATACTCAACAGCAAAATACAATAGATTGTACGTGTGTAGCATTTCTCAGTTTTCCGCATACCATTTCAACCCCAACTAGGCCTTCCTCCACCACCATGTTCCAGGACCTGAACCCTCCCCCCCACACCCCAGAGTCTTTTACATTGGTGCAATCCGCTAACAACGATTTCTTTGTAATGTCCCTGGGTAACAGGAACATCTGCTTCTCCTGCTTTGGATGACATAAACATAGTCTTAATTTCTCATCTCCTGTGGTAGATGTCTGCAAAACACTCTCACCCCCACCTTTGCCCCTTTTCCACCATCAAGCACCAGGACACCAAAACACCCCTTCCCATATGATACTGGAAACCCACCTCTACTTCTTCCTTTGGTCATCTTTGACCCACTTACACATACTGTATCTTCCTGTCTTCACTCACCTGGTGCCAGTAAAATGTAGAGGATGGTTAAATCTGGCTGCTTCAGTTCAAATCCTGGTTATCCTACTACGTGTCTGTGCGATTACAGCCAAGGTACTTAATCTGCCTGGGCCTCCACCATAAACTGGGATATCTGTTTTTCTTAATAAAGCACTACTGGCCATGTTTCCTGGTGTGCCTACAGCCCCTTCTAATGGGATCTGTTTTGACCAAAGCTCGGCTTAATGAAGTGAGCCAAAGCAGCTGTGGTTTATTCCCCATGATTCCAGCCCTCAAGCCAGGCTGACTTGGGCATGCAAAGAGAGGTCAGCCAATCCACAGGCCATGCAGCATCCTCGGGCCCATTTTAGCCCAGCACATGAAACTGAGTTGTGTAAACAGATTCTTTCCTCCAGAGTTGAACTGGGAAATAAGGAGCAGTACTGGCTTGCCAGATCTTCTCTGCTTCCTAAGAAAAATAACGTATGTCCTTAGAATAGACCCTTTTCTCCCCACCTGCAGGAGGAAAGCTTTACAAGTGGTGAAGCAGGTTTGCAGGTGTCTCTGTATCTCTCTCCCTCTCTATTTCCCCTCCTCCTCTCAATTTCTGGCTGTCTCTATCCGATATATAAATAAAGATAATTTAAAAAAAATTTTAAAATGGATCCTTTTCTCTGTGTGACAATATGAGTGACTCTCTGTCCACCCCCACCCCTCAAAAAGAAAAAAAAAGATCTCCAAGAACACAAGATTATCACATGGCTGTTGCAACAGATGTATGCACTGAAAACAAAGGACGGATTTTGACTAAAGGAATACATTTCTAGTTACACAGTTTGGGATATAAGTAAGATGGTCAGACCACTTCTTGGTGTGTGTGTGTGTGTGTGTGTGTGTGTGTGTGTGTGTGTCCAATGACAGGCCTCATGTACGCATGATTTCAAACCAGACATTTTTATTCTTTTTATTTCAGAGAGAGTGAGGGAAGGAAAGACATCATACTACCACCCCACCATTCATGGAGCCACCCTCCTACCCCCCATACTATTCCTGGTGCTCCCATGTGGTGCTGAGCTTTGAACCTAGGGCTGCAGGCATGGCAAGGTGCTGGCTCTACCAGGTGAGCTCTTGACCCGTCACTTCTGAAATTAGATACTGAGAAGATAAGTAATAGGGGCCTGGTGGTGGTGCACCTGGTTGAGTGCACATGTTATAGTGCAAAGGACTCTGGTTCAAGCCCCCAGTCCCCACCTGCAAGGGGAAAGCTTTGCGAGTGGTAAAGCAGGTTTGCAGGTATCTCCCATTCTCCCTCTCTATCTCCCCCTACCCTCTCGGCTCCTGGAAGATAAGCAATAACACCTGAACAACACTGGTCTTGACCATTCCATTTCAAATCTAAACTCTCCAGTGTCTACAGATGTAGTTGGGATTTAAGTCTTTATGACTTAAAGTGAATAAAGAACCAAGTGTTATTCTAATTCACTTCCTTATCACTCCAGAGAATGTTCCTATCACTATGTCAAATGAGAAATCCTTTAAGTTTTCTGAAACACAAGTCACAGGTGAAGTGATTACAGAAATCCCAGCTGGAAAGGATAGCTGGTGAAGATTTGCAAGTATAGGATTTAGATGACTCATAATGGCGTCTCCGCTGCATCTAGTCATCCTTTATCACTAACCTTGGTAGCGCAGCGGGTGAAGCGCACATGGCGAGAAGCACAAGGACCAGTGCAAGGATCCCAGTTCAAACCCCCAGCTTCCTACCTGCAGGGGGGTCACCTCACAGGCGGTGAAGCAGGTCTGCAGGTGTCTATCTTTCTCTCCCCCTCTCTGTCTTCCCCTCCTCTCTCCATTTCTCCCTGTCCTATCCAACAACAATAACCTCCAGTGTTATCACTAGGGCTGGGCGCCTGTACTACGAATCCACTGCTCCTGGAGGCCATCTTTTTTTGGCATGATAGAGACTGAAAGGTGAGAGATGAGCCAACAGGGGGACAATCACGGGAGAGGCAGAGCAGTTGGCCTGGGAGGAGAAGGATGTGTGCGGATTCTCCTACGAGGTAGAATCAACAAGAATCAGCATCAAGCTGGGTTTAGGGGCTGAGCGAGAAGGAAGAGCCAGGAATGATTGCTAAGTATTTTGGCTTGGGAAACTGAGTGGTTGGTGGTCTTGTTCATCAAACTTGAAAACAGAGAAAGCAAAGCAAGGCTGGAACACACGGGCCTAGTTTTGGACATCTTGGGTATTATTTTAAGCACGTTTTGACAGCGCGATATTTTCATTTCTTTTCGCTGAGATTATAGGAACTTGTCTTTTGGATGAGCGAAGCCCTAGGGAGGGCATTTGCTGGGTCTGGGGGTGGGAGGGGAGGTGATGGCTGGGAAGGGGCCTATACTTTAACTATTTTCACTGTGAAGCAGATATTGTCTCTGGGAGGGATTGCCAAAGTGTTCAAAGGTACAAGTCTAGCAACGAGTTCCTGTATTAGCCTCCCCTGCAAGGCCCACTTAGGGCCCTTCTTCCTATACCACACGCTCAAGTCTAAGTCCCTGCTTCATTTCCTTCCTTCAGCCTCAAAGATGTCCACCACATTCATTTTTATGGCTCTGCATATTTGATAATATTTTGGTTGGTACTTGATGGTATTTTCTTTTTTTTTAGTATTTATTTATTTCCTTTTGTTGCCCTTGTTTTTTTTTATTGCTGTAGTTATTATTGTTGTTGTTAATTGATGTCATCATTGTTAGATAGGACAGAGAGAAATGGAGAGAGGAGGGGAATACAGAGAGGGGGAGAGAAATATAGACCTGCAGACCTGCTTCACTGCCTGTGAAGCGACTCCCCTGCAGGTGGGGAGCCGGGGGGGAGGGGGGGGGTGTTGAACTGGGATCCTTATGCTGGTCCTTGCGCTTTGCCCCACCTGCGCTTAACCCGCTGCGCTACCGCTGGACTCCCACTGGTATTTTCTTACTACATATCCCTCCTCTTTGACATCCTGGAGTGTTTCCCCATTCACTATATGCCTTCAAGCACACTGTTTCCAAGTATGATCAAGTTGTCCATGGAAATGCATGTAATCATGAGGGTTTTTTTGTTTTCTTTTGTTTTGTTTTGTTTTCTTTCTTTCTTTTTTTTACTAATGAAACAGCAGTGCCTCCATGTGTTTGTTTCCTTAAAACAATCCAGAGCCTGGAGAAATAACTCACCTAGTAGGGTTCCTGCCTTACTAAGTCCAAAGCCCTGAGTTCAAGCCTTGGCACCACATGAGAGCACTACAGCACCAATGTTGGGGGGAGTGCCAGGGAGTGAAGCAGTGCTGTGATGTTTCTCCTTCTCTCTGTGTCTCTCTGTCCATCTGCTTCTATTAAAAAAACAATCAGAAGGGGGCCAGGCAGTAGCACAGCGGGTTAAGTGCACAAGGACCGGTGTAAAGATCCCGGTTCGAGCCCCTGACTCCATACCTGTAAGGGGAGTCGCTTCACAGGCAGTGAAGCAGGTCTGCAGGTATCTATCTTTTTCTCCCCCTCTCTGCCTTCCCCTCCTCTCTCCATTTCTCTCTGTCCTATCCAACAACCAATGACATCAACAACAAAAAAATAACCACAACAAGGCTACAACAACAAGGGCAACAAAAGGGGGAAAAAATGGTCTCCAGGAGCAGTAGATTCATGGGGCAGGCACTGAGCTCGAGCAATAACCCTGGAGGCAAAAAAAAAAAAAAAAGAAGAAGAAGAAGAAGAAAAATCAAACACAATCCACACTATCCTGACCCTTAGACTTAGCTGTTTATCATCAAATAGTGAAAGGTCAACCGAGGGAATGGTTCACTTTTTTCTCTAGCTAACATTCTTCCTACCAACCTTTTTTTGGCCAAGAGGAGCAGAATCAAGACACTCTTGCTCACCAGTGGTAGCATGCCCAATTGAAGGAAAGAGTCTGTGACCAAATATCCAGACAAGAGCTAAACTTTTACATGTGCATACAGGAAATGAGAAAGCACGGGGAGCTGGGGAGACAGCATAATGGTCATGCAAAAGACTTTCATACCTCAGACTCTGAGGTTACAGGTTCCACCCCCAACACCACCACAAACCAGAGCTGATCACTGCTCTGGTCTTTCTTACTTACTTACTTTCATTAAATAAATAAGGGGACAAGGAGTCAGGCAGTGGTGCACCGGGTTAAGTGAACACATTACACTACGGAAGGACCCAGGTTCAAGCCACGTGAAAAAAGGAAAGCTTCAGAAGTGGTGAAGCAGGGGCTACAGGTGTCTCTCTGTCTCTCTCTCTCTCTCCTTCTTCTCCCCTCTCAATTTCTCTCTATCTCTGTCTAATAATAAATAAAAATTTTTAATTAAGCACATTTAAGGAGATTTGGTTTTTTTTTTTCCTTACCCAAATATTACAAGAAAGTGTTAGTCTAGACAGAGGACATAGGGGGCTAGAGCAGTGCAGGAATCCTGCCAGCGAACATCTGTAAGAAAGATGAGGCCCTTGCAATGATAGAGCCCAGCACTGAGTGTGACCCACAGGTGATTAGCATCTGGATGTACCTTGTGATTCTCAAGTGACAGCCCACGATAACTTCTATACTTCTCCCATCAAATACTATTTCTTACTCCAACAAAAAGTTATGATTAGAAATTACTTCTCTTAAATGAAAGAAGTCTCTCCCATTCTCCTATAAATATTCAACCGTTTTATGTTTGAAACCATGTTCTCAGAGTTGTCATTTCATGGGGTTAAAGATCTCATCTCAAGAGTCACACTCACTATGCCAACTTGGAATGCAGAGTGATTCCAACGGGTGGAATGATATCTTTTTCATCCAATAGGTTTAGACCTTTTTTTGCATCTTTTAAAATTACAAAGAATCTTCTTAAGCGATTAAATGTTTCCTACAACATTTGTCTTTGGGGTATGAAATTATAGCTCCCTTTAATTTCTGGAATTATTTGCCTAATCAAACACAAAATAACTACAGTCTCTTCCGAAAAGCCTGCTGGAAACTGTAACCTGAATAATATTTAAGGATTTTTCTTTTGAAGCTGAGAGCCAGCAATTACCATACTGGAAAAGGCTATTTTACTGGAATACATTTCCTTCAGAGAGGAAATGATTTTGGAGAATACTGAAGCCTTTTTCATTCTAAAGCAGGCGAGCAACACCTGTACACAATCTTTCTAGACAACAATAAGACTTTTTTGAGGTTTCATGTCATGACCATTTAATTTAATAGCTCTGAGAGTTGAAACAGGACACTAATACCTCAGTAAACTGGCACGATTGGTGAGCTGGGGATTCCTGTTAACTTAATTTTTCCATCGAGTAATAGTAACCCATTTATGAAAAGAAATTTCCTTAGCAGGATATAGGAGTTCTGGACATCTCTTTGCAGGTATGCACAATTGTATGCTTTGTCTTTCAGTTTTGTATTTTTCAAAGAAAAAAAATCAGCATTTTGCCCTCTATAAATCTTCTAATTAGTAATCAAGTATACTTAAGAGTTCCCTCTGTGCATACAATAAGCTAAGTTTAACTTTGATGGCTATAGGAAATACACCTAGCAAGGAGAATATATATATATATTTCTCTCAATTCATGTAGCTTTGACTTTATGAGCTAGGCACCCATCCACACCCAGAAGATACAAAGATTAATACTAGAGTGTTTGTTTGTTTGTTTGTTTATTTGTTCGTCTTTTTTTCCTGAACTTCAGAAACTGAAATCAAAGACTTAAGAAGCTCTGAGAAATAGCAGATGTTTAAAATATTTTCTTTAAATGTGCAAAACTACTGCTTTTGGAAAGTCAAGGCCAATGAAATGTGCTTTTGTGAAATAATCACAAAAAAGAAAAAGAACATTAATTTAAAGTTACCTCTAGAAATTTTAACTAGCAGAATAAGGACTGGCTTTATGTTCTGACTCCAGCTTAGCTGAATTCAGAAATGGATAAAAATAACCTTAAAAAAAAACAACCAAATCTTGCTGGTGTCATCTGCCTGAGGTTCAAAGACCTTAGGTCTTCCTCAAACTCTCACTAGTTTTATGTTTAATTAACATATGCACGATGTAAGATGGAACTTGGCTTATCCTGGTGGTTTCCTCCTTTCCTTCCTTTCAGAGAGACAGAGGGAGAGAGGGAGAAAGACACACACACACACACACACACAGAGAGAGAGAGAGAGAGGATTACAAATCTGGCTGGCACACATAACAAAGCAGCACCCTACCCAAGTGAACTATTGATTTCACCGGCCCTTTCCTGATAGTTTCTATCAGGCAAACTTGGCCTTAGAATTTTTTTTTTTTCCTTTTATCAGAGCACTGTTCAGTTCTGGTTTATGGTGGTGTGGAGTATTGAACCTGGGACTTCAGAGCCTCAGACATGGGAGTCTTTTGCTCAATCATTATCCTGTTTCCCTACCTATGGCCTTAGAATTTTAAGGTTTTTTTCTTTTTCTTTTTCTTTTTTAATTCTAGGTTCCAATTCCTAGTGGAGATCCTGACTCAGGGCTGGATTTTATGTTTTTAGTAAGGATATCATTACCCTCATGAAAAACTGGAAACAGTGGCCTAGGATAATGTGATTTACCGAAGAGTCATTGTGAGTTGTGTGTGTGTGTGTTGGAGGAATTGTGTGTGTGTGTGTGTGTGTGTGTGTGTGTGTGTGTGTGTTGGGGAGTGGGAGGCAGGAGAGGAGATCATAATGGGGCAGTGGGCTACAAGGAGCAATGATCCTCAGAGAGAAAGGCAGATTCCCAGGCCCCAGAGAGTCAATTCGGTAACCTGAGACTGGGTTCAACAATCTGTATTTAAAAAAGAAAAAAAAAAAAAAAGCCAAACAAACCAACAAACAGAAAACTGAGCACTTCAGGCAGTACCTGGTTAACAGAAACAATGCCCTTGTTTTGGGGGAGTTGCCAAACTCTCCTTTGCAAACACTGAATATAAGACATCCAGCATCCGGAGAAAGTGATGTAGGTGGGGGCTGGACATAGTCATACAGAAGACTTCTGGAATGGCTCTGTCTACATGGGACCACGAACTGTATCCCATTGTATACACACACCTATTCCTGATGTGACCCAGGCATTCTTTAATGCAAAGCATTATGGTCAATAACAAGAGGCACATCTGCCCCATCATGGGGTTCATCTAGGGTACCTATCAGCGCCAACCCTGGTAGTCTGTAATCGTGATCACCTCAGGGATGCCGGCAGGAACCTGGTTGTATCATGCCTGAAGACTGCAAATGAAACTGTGACATGACCCACCTTGTGGTCAGAAAGGGACACATTGTTTACTACAACTTCTGCTGATATTAAACCTGTCTTCACATACAGTTGCCAAGGTGTCTCCTGTGCTTAGGGAAACAAATATTTCAAAGACAAACAATACCTTCGCGTTTTTCCTGTGGAAAGTGACTGACTCGATACTTGGGCAAAGCTGTCAGGCATTTCCTCTCGATCCTCCATATCACTGCCTCTCACGTTTGGTTGTAACTACATGGACCTCTCTTTTGGAAAGCCAAGGGAGGTAGACTTGGTAAGCATGAGGGAAGGGAAAACAAAAACGAAACAAAACAAACAAACAAAAGTAGGGCAAGGTCATAATGGGATGAGAAACTCCATTTGAATTCTTCCCCAGTCTACTTAGCCAAGTGGTTGAACTCCAAATGTACCTCAACAGTTCAGCTGCCTTGATTTCAAACCTCTGCCCACGTGGCTCACATTTGCAACTTAAATATCCAGTATGAAAACAAACTCCCTTAACTGTTAGTGCCTAGCCCTCTCCAAAACAGAGAAGACACATGTGCTGGCCCACACACATACCCTGATCTTTGACTTCTGAATCTACACACACACACACACACACACACACACACACACACAACACACAGTTATTTTGGCTTTGGGAGACCAGGCTGTCTGAGAGGTTGGAGTGGGCAGTTAAAAAAGAAATCTTGTCTTGAACTCTGCCAGAGCTGAAGACTGTATGCAAGTAGATAGAGAGCGAATGATTTCTTTCTTTTTTTTTTTTCATTTTGGAAAGAAAGAGTACTCAAAAAAAAAGGGGTTTGGTGGGGAGGCTTAGCGGTGGTATTTTACCTCAATACATCTTTCAAGTTTGATAGCTCCTAAGCTCACGGCTTTGGTTCTCGTCTTCAACCTTCAGACAGCATTAAGCTGTCCTCAGCAGCTGCAGAGGCAGAGTCTTTAAATGAAATAAAGAAATAATTGCTTCAGGGAACAAAGGGAAAGGGGGGCGGGTGGGGGGAACCCTGTTAGCTGAACTACATGGCCCCTTGGGATTGTGTGTGGTATGTATTCCTGATTAATACTGTTCAGTGTGGTGCAAAAGGAATCCCTCAGCAATCCTAGAGAATCAGGAGAAGTGTGATGTGGCCGGAGGAGTGTGAGTTTCAGGGGTACCCCTAGGTTCAAGTTGCAGCCCAGCCACTGATTAGCTCCGTGACCTTGACACAGAGCCTTCATCTCTCAGGATCTTCATTCCAGCTCTGCAGCATGGGAACAGGGCTGCCTACCTCCTGCAGCTTGAGGGAAGACTGCAGAGGACGATGAATGCAACACGCTGGCTTCCTTACACACTGCACATTGCATACCCATGGCTATTTCTGCTCCCTCCTCCTCAACTCTACCTTGTGGAGGGAGATGGTATGGATCCTTAAACCAAGGGAAAGGGAGGAAATGACACCCTCTCAGATATATTAATAAAAGGCTGGAGGATAGAAGCAGTTACGTGGATACATAGATAAGCACGGGAGGGGGCCAGGCGGTGTGTGCACACATAGTACTAAGTTCATACACTACGAAGCGGAAGGATCCAGGTTCAAGTCCTCGCTCCCCATCTGCAGGTGGGATGCTTCACAAGTGGCAAAGCAGCTCTGCAGGTGTCTATCTGTCTCTCTTCCTCCCCATTTCCCTCTCATCCCTCAATTTCTCTCTGTCCTCTCCAATAAAAATGAAACAATGGCCGCCAGGAAGTGGATTTCTAGTGCCGGCATGGAGCCCCAGCAATAACCCTAGAGGGGAAAAAAAAAAAAAAAGCTAAGCAAGTGATAAGTGACTAAGAACAGAAGATGGAACTTGAGCAATTGATTGAGGGTGGGTTGGGGATTTGGCATATTAGATCAGGGGATTAAACCAGGACGTCCAATATTCCATAAATGAGAGTACCACAGGAAATAAACAAGGAGCTGAGGAAGTTGTTACAAGAGCAATAAGGAAAAATGTTGGGAACCAAAGGACATGGCTTTCCAGATGAAAGCATTAAGTTCCCAACACAATAACAGACAAGTAATAGGGAGGTTACTCAAAGGCCTTCTGTGTGACTTTTTAGAGCACTGAGGCTAAAGAGAAGCTCTTAAAGACAAAGCAGGGCATACAACAAGGTTCGGGGGTCAGGATGGCACTGGACTATTCAATATCAATCCTGCAAGCTAGAAGACAATGAAAAATTCCTTTAAGATGCTGAGTGCAAGTTCTTTCAATCTCAAATTCTATATGCAACCAGTCAACTACTAGGGGTAGAATAAGGCCATTTTCAAGCATTTGGTATTTTTAGGAACTGGCTTCTCATGTACCCTCTCTGATAGGGACAGAGGAGGATGTACACACCATCACAGTAAAAGGATAAACCAGGAAAGAAGACTTGAGTTCCAAGCAAGGAAAGTGGGTTCCAAGAGAAAATGGCCTACATAGAAGAGGGTATACACAAGTGCTGGAGGCGGGTATGGAGAGAAAGGGAGTCTTCCATACTTGGCTGGAATGCTGACTGGTGATAGCCCCTGTGGAAACAGTTTGGAGATTCCTAAAAACATGAAAAATGGACCTACCATATGGCCCAGCAATTTATCTTCTACCCAAAGAACACAAAAACACTTCTCAGAAAAGAGCTATGCACACCCACGCTTGTGACAGTGCTATCTGTAATAGCCTACGTTTAGAAACAGCCTATTGTCCAGAAATAGATGAATGGTTACAGAGGTCATGGTAATATATACATATATACCTTTGCTACAACACAGAGGAGACTGTAGAGAATCATGTTGAGTGAAATTAGCTAAATGGAAAAGGAGGAATACCAGATGACCTCACTCACCAACAGGATCCAAGAAAACCAAGGACAATAAAGGTTGAAGCCTCAGTGGACTGTAGTCCACAGCAGAAGATCTGGAGAGTCCGGAGGAACTCGGGAGGAGCACTAAGAGGAGAGACTGGGGAGTCTAAGTCCCGCGGGTGGAACTGGATGGTGGTGTGGTAGGAAGTGAGATGTACTGACTGCTATCTTGGGGAAATGTGAAAATGTTGTACCCTGGTGATGACAACAATCCTGTAAATCACCATGACCTCAGTCATGTGATCCTGAAGCTGGGGGGTGGGGTGGGGGAGGAGAGCTGATGAAAAGTCTCCAGAAGATACTGAAGAGCTGGGAGAGCAGAGGCGCAGTAGGCCTGCAGAGCTACCAGTCTGGAAGGGGCTAGAAAGTGGGGGCTTCAGGATAACTAGCCTCCAAGGAAAATATGGGCAAGACAAATGACGAGATGGGCATCTCATTCTGTCCACAGGAGTCTCTTAGCTCTTCTGTAACGAAGAGCCAGAATTATGATAAGCAGAAGGAAAAAAATGA
This sequence comes from Erinaceus europaeus, assembly GCF_950295315.1. Taxonomy (NCBI): domain Eukaryota; kingdom Metazoa; phylum Chordata; class Mammalia; order Eulipotyphla; family Erinaceidae; genus Erinaceus; species Erinaceus europaeus. Next base: position 87,675,620 of record NC_080173.1, read on the forward strand.
CAAGTCCAGGAAAAACAAAATATTATAAAATATTGCTTTTCTTAATCTCCCTCTCCTCTCTCTCTCTCTCTCTCTCTCTCTCTCTCTCTCTCTCCCTCTCAGCACTAACTCAGCTCTGGCTTATGGTGGTGTGGAGGACTGAACTTGAGACTTTGGAGCCTCAGGCATGAGAGTCTCTTTGTATAACCATTATGTTATCTACCCCTAAAAAATACTGTAAGAGAAATCTATATAATTATAGTTAGCTATCAAACTTAGTTAAAAAACTATTGATACAGTCAAAATGAAAGCACTGAAGTAATGACTAAACTGTCCTTTAATTCTACTGGTGGCATGAGGGCGGGGGAGGAGTGACCATGCTGGAGATGAGGGGCTAGGGGACAGTGAAAAACATCAAGTCATGGGCCCCGGTGGTGGCACACCTGGTCGAGCACACAAGTTACAATGTGTGAGGACTCTCTGTCCCCACCTGCAGGGGGAAAGCTTCACAAGTGGTGACGCAGTGCTGCAGGTGTCTGTCTCTCACCCTCTCTATATCCCTCCCTTCCCTCTCTATTTTTGACTGTCTCTATTCAATAAATAAATAATGATAATAAAACATTTTTTAAAAAAGAAACTTAAAAAAATATCAAATCATCATCTTCCCAATGTAGGAGAAACTAAACCTAAAACTGCAATTGAACTCAGCCATACAAGTACAGCATACGATTTAGAAATAAGAAAATAAGATCTGAGTAGTGGATACAAGTGGAGAAATAAGAACAGAAAGGGGAAACACAAAATAAAACTTGGACTGGGTTCGGTTATTGCACCGAAGCCAAAGATGCAGGGGTGGGTGCAGGGCCTCTCAGGTCCTGACTCACGATGATGGAAGAGGACCTAGGCTGGGGATGAGTATTTTGCAGGAAACTGAGACATTTTTACATACGAAGCAACAACTGTATTTACTATAAACCATTAGAACCCTCCCCCCAATAAAATTTTTAAAAAGAAAAGAAAATCAGGGGGGTGGGGGGAATGCATAAAAGACTTGAAAACACTTTTACCTGGACAGTGAGTCTTAGAGACAGAAAGCAGAGCAAGTCATGGTTGCTTCCTGTTTCCCATTTTGAAATGTATCCTGCACTATTTGGTTTTGTAAACTATGTTAAATTTCCACTCATCACCAGACCAGGTTGTGGGTCAAATGCCCACCTGTGGGAAATGGCATGGGATGGAAGACAGGTGTGAGATGGGACAGGTAGGTGACGGTGTCTGTCTCCTGTGCCTGAACCATATGGAACAAGAAGGCATTGGGTATGAGACAGAAGAGAAATGCAGATTTATTCCCACCTCCCCTTGGTTTCCCAGCAGTTGTGCTTGTGACACAAACACACACAAAAATTAAGGGCCGAGGAGACAGCATAATGGTTATGTGAAAAACTTTCATGCTTGAGGCTCTGAGGTCCCAGGTACAAATCTCAGTACCACCATAATAAGCCAGAGCTGAGCAGTGCTCTGGTCTTTCTCTTTCTGTCTTCCTCTTGTATCTCTCTCTCATTAAAATAAAAAAAAAAATTAAAGGGGCAGGAGTAGATAGCATAATGGTTATGCAAACAGATTCTCATGCCTAAGGCTCTGTCAAGTCCCAGGTTCAATCCCCTGTATCCCCATAAGCCAGAGCTGAGCAGTGCTCTCTGGTTAAAAAAAAATGAATTAAGTTAAAATTAAAATTAAAAATTAAAAAAACTCAATAACTGAACAGTCTGATTGTCATAACTTGAATCTTCCAGGTGCCATCAAAACTGCATTCACTTCTTTCCCAAAGAGAGAGAGATCTCAAATCACATCCTGCTACTGTATACAGAGTAGAAGGGCTTTTGCTTTATGAGTCCAGGATCTTTGATGACATTCATTCTTTATTTACTCTGTATTTCATTTTCCATATTATGAATTAATAACCCAATCAGCTCCAAAATAGCCAATTTATACACACATACAGGCGCGCGCGTGCACACACACACACACACACACACACACACACACCCAACTGTGCTACCAAAAGTTCCCATTTAGAAAAATGGAAGTGGAGAAAAGTGAATATTGTCTGCCAGTCCAGGATACCCCACTTCCAGGAAGGCTATCTATCCCTTGCTAATTCTCTTTTGGGGGGAATCCCATTCTTATGGGTCCCCACTTTACCTAGGTCAGCCTCAAGAAGGGGACACTGCACAGAGATGGTGAAGACAAAAACAAACTCTGAGAACAAATGCAAATTCTGTCAGATCTAAAAGAGGCATCAACTGGGGGTGGGCAGTACTGCGCGGAAGGGTAGGCTCAAGGATTTGGGTTGGAGATCCCCGCTCCCTAACTGCAGCAAAGACGCGTCATCAGTGGTGAAGTAGGTCCTCAGGTGTCTTTCTCTCCCTCTCTTCATCTCCCCACCCTCAGTTTCTCTCTGTGCTATTGAATGAAGTGGGGGGGAAGGGCCCCAGAAGTGGATCTGGAACTGAGCCCCAACTATGGGAGGCAAAAAAAAGTACTATCAACCAACTCAAACTAAAGTTGCTATCACTAAACAGAGTGCTTCTGTACATTCTATTAAGTCGTTGTTGAATTATCTGTTTCAACTACTGTGAAAAATACTCAACATCAGGGTAAAAAAAACAAACATATTTTTCTTCCCTATGACATATTGTCACTTGTAATCCATCCCATTTCCCTTCTTGCATTGGTTTTCCAGGATTCTGTTTTTGGTGCTAAACTCTGACATGCAAAACATGGTATTGGCTTAGTGGCCTGATAGATTCCATTTGTGTTACTGTCTGCATTGAAACATTTTCATCCTAAGAAGCTTTGAGATTTTACACACATCCATCTAAATGTAAGCTACCCCCACATACTCCTTAGAATGCAGGGGTTACAAATTAACAAATAAAACCCTTCCTTGGATGAGAAGTCAGGGGAAGACCATCGTTCAACTTTGCTTTACAAGATTCTTAGATTCTGAGACAAGTCTGCAAGCTTTTCTAGCCAGTCTTCACGGCTGGTTGGTTTACCCCGAAATCTTGGTCTGCAGGCTACACTCTGTGAACTTACTCATTTATTTATGCTGCTGTGTATGTTTTGCTGTCGTTTCCAAGGGGAAAAAAAATCTTTGAGAAATCCTCCCGTCTTGCCTTAGTTGAACTGAGGGGAAGTGGACTGTTTTCCTCTTATGTCTACGTGTTTCTGAGTGTTGGATGCTGCCAGCTAAGCAGACCAGAACCAGATCTGGGAATGAGCTGTTAGGGCTGGGGGCAGAGGCAAGTCAATCCGGGAAGTGTGGAATGGGGCAAGAAGCAGAAACTCACTGTTCCTTTTTCCTTTCTTTCTTTTCTTTTCTTCTCCCCCCCCCCCCCCCCACAACATGGTCAAAGAAAAACACTGGAGAAACACATGGACACACATACAAGAATGTGAAAAGGGCAAGAGCAAAGGCATCTTAAAAGTCAGAGACATGAGGGCCTCGGTCTTACCTGGGCCATCAGGTTCCAGATGCTACCATGATGCCAACTGGACTTCCTTGGATAAATGACCCCACCAATGTGTCTTGGAGCTCCGCTTCCCCAGAGCCCCGCCCCACTAGGGAATGAGAGGCAGGCTGGGAGTATGGCTCGATCTGTCAACGCCCATGTTCAGCAGGGAAGCAATTACAGAAGCCAGACCTTCTACCTTCTGCAACCCACAATGACCCTGGGTCCATGCTCCCAGAGACGGATAGAGAATGGGAAAGATATCGGGAGACAGGATGGGATACAGAGCTTTGGTGGTGGGAATCGTGCCCCTCTTCTCCTATGGTCTTGTCAGTGTTTCCATTTTATAAAATCAATCAATAAATAAATAAATAAAGTCAGAGACATGGCCTTGATCTTGGTGCCATTTGGACTTCAGTGTTCAGAAGCTTTAGGACCTACTGCTTGGTTTAAACGTGTCACCACCATGTGGTGGAAGAGAGTAACAGGACAGAGCCAGCTCCCAGCTCCTGGTTGGGGATTTACAAAGCTCTTCCAAGGCATGGTTTGAAATAAAAATAGAATCTGTTTGTTAAACTTGTCTCTTTCATAACACAACACAGACTTCAGAAAGATAACTGTATTGCAGACAAAATAAAGAGGAATCACTCATTCCTCCAGCTACCTGCTAAACACTAATCTCCAGCATACTTTATCCTCCTCCCACTGCCAACTAAGAAGAATGCTCCCCCTCCCTTCTTAACTTTTATTTTTGAACCCCAGCAGCATCACAGCTCTCACTTCTGTTTCTGGCTTACTAGAACTCAGAGACTTATCTCCTTTAACCACCCCCACATTGGTCTGGAAAAAAACAGAGAAGCCAAGCTCCCCCTCAGCCCACTCCCCAATAACCATCATCCTCCGGCTCTTTTTTCAGAATCTGTATCTCTGTTATCTTGTAATTTTGTCA